>NW_006788521.1:0-90191 GCF_000442215.2 Lipotes vexillifer | reverse complement strand
GAATCTAAAAAAAAAAAAAAAAGGTCATGAAGAGCCTAGGGGCAAGACAGAAATAAAGATGCAGACCTACCAGAGAATGGACTTGAGGATATAGGGAGGGGGAAGGGTAAGCTGGGACAAAGTGAGAGAGTGGTAGTGTATATATGGACATATATACACTACCAAACGTAAGATAGCTAGCTAGTGGGAAGCAGTCGCATATCACAGGGAGATTAGCTTGGTGCTTTGTGACCAGCTAGAAGGGTGGGATAGGGAGGGTGGGAGGGAGGGAGATGCATGAGGGAAGAGATATGGGGATATATATATATGTATAACTGATTCACTTTGTTATAAAGCAGAAACTAACACACCATTGTAAAGCAATTATACTCTAATAAAAATGTTAAAAAAAAGAAAGTCACACATTTCGGAGGGAAATACATGACATGCCTCAGTATTGGGTATAATAAGGCCAAGTGCCTCAGTCTTTAAAATTATCCTAAGAAAATTACTTAAGAAAATACTGGTTATTATTGCCTTGAATTTCCAAAATTTTCCTAGTCTTATACTCCTCTGTCCCTCCTTCCCTTCTTTTCTTTTTTCCTTCTCTCCCCTCCTTTTTCTCTCTTTCCTTCCCTTTTCCTTTCCTTTTCTCTCCCCTCCCCTCCCCTCCCCTTCCTTCCTTCCTCTCTCCCTCCCTCCTTTCCTGTAGTAAAACTACTTTTAGTACTATTTTTCATAAACACGCATCAGATATTCTAAGATGTCTTTGCTGGAGCAATCCATATAACTTGGAGACCCCAATAATCTTGCAGTAAGCTTTAGGCAGTAGACAAATGTCATCCTGGGACATTTCTTTGTTGCCCTCATGTTGGAGTCCTTATATTCTGTATCCTGTGTTTTCCTATTTTGGGGCTAACTTCCTTGTTTTGCTAGAATACATTTTCCAGTAACTTCCTGGGAAAAAGTGTGTAGAAGGTAACTTTATATTTTTGTATATTTGTAAATGCTTATATTCTATCATCACACTTAACTGGTAATTTGGCTAGTATAGAATTTACATCTGGAAATAATTTTCCCTCAGAATTTGGAAGGCACTGTTTCATTAACATCTAGTTTACAGTATTGGTCTGGAGAACACATCTGATTTCTGAGGTTTTGCTTGTGACCTGTTTTTTCTCTATTCAGTGTTCTAAACTTTTGGAATGGTGTGCCTTGGTGTGGTTCTCTTTCATTTACTGTGTTGAGAACTTGGGTGGGCTCATTCACTATTAGAAATATTCTTATTTATTTGATAACTTCCTCTCCTTAATTCTGTTTTTATTTTCCTGGAAAAATGTTAGAGGTTGTACTTCCTAGAAAAATCCTTTTCTTAATTATTTTTTTGTTACCTGCCCACCCATCCCTCCTACCCCCCCACTCTCTGGGAGAGCTCATTGACTCCGTCTTCCAAATTTTCCATTGCATTTTTCACTTCTGCTTCGTATTTTAAAGTTTTTAGAATTCTTTCTTGTTCTCTGCTTGTTCCTTTTCTTGGGTTACATCTCCTGTTTATTCATGGATGTAATAATTTAACCTTTCTAATATATTTGAGGGTATTAGTTATAATTTTTTCCCAAAGTTTTTCTGATGCATGAAATTTTTCTGCTGCTTCCATGCTCCTTTTATCTGTTTGTTTATGATCTCTCTTTTGTGTTAGAACAGGATTTCTCGATTTTGTTTTCTCTGAAAAAAATCCTTGAAATAATTTTCAGGTCTCAGGGAACTTCTGCATAAAATTATTAAATCTTCAGCTCAAGATATATAACATGGTCACTAAATTTTGGATATAATAATTCAATAATAATTTCCAATGCTCTTTTGAGTAGAGGATAATATTTTTCCTGCAGATTTGCTTATTTTGTTCAATATATTAGCTAATTCTTTTTGTGTAGTGCCCTTTCCCATATAGGATGTCGACTTTATGTAAGTCAGTAACATAGATGGTGGTAACTTCAGATTTTTTTCTTTAAACATTTCCTACTAGATTTTTAAAACTTTATCCAAGTAGCCTAAAGTCTTATTCAAATTTCTGCTATATAAAATCTTAATGAGTTGTGATATGTGGTATAGCATGTATGGAAGAATAGTTTTCCTCCTATTTTAAACTAGAAATGGCTATTTATCCAATATTTTCTTGAAACAACTAGGTAGTAAAGATGAGCTTATCTTTCTTGAAATTAATATTTTTGTCTCTTTTTAAAATAAATTAAAAAATCGCATGAAGCAGATATAAATTCTATTCTGGTTTTCTAACTGGTTTAAGCCAACGTGGGATTTGATTTTTCTAAATATGGGTTTGTAGATTTAAGAAGAGGTTATGTATATGTATAGCTGATTCACTCTGTTATACAGCAGAAACTAACACACCATTGTAAAGCAATTATACCCCAATAAAGATGTTTAAAAAAAAAAGAGGAGGTTATGAATTGATTTTAATTAATGGTATTTACAACGTGAAAATTTATTGACAATGTTGAATAGTGATGCTATTACAACCATAAGCAAAAGCAATATGAATGAAATGCACTGTAAGAAACAACTAACTGTATATAAGACTTTGAAAAAATATTTTCTTATTGCATTCATGACCAGGATTAATTTTAATTTAGCAATTACAAATTATTATAAATATGTGTTGGTTTCTGTTTCTCTCTTATGGAGTGTATAGGCATAAAAGAGTATTATTTTTGAAACTGAAAATAAAGAATAAAATTTATCTAATTACTTTGAAGCTGGTGCTTCTTTCTTCCTGCACAAATACTGAAGTCTGGGTCAAATTTAAGATAAGCACACATGAAGTGATCTCTTGATGATGGCTAAATAAGAAAAGTTGGCTCAGACATGTTGAAAGTTGACAACTAGAGCAACATATTCATTGTCTTTCTCTGAGTGACTGGCCTTTTTTTCAATCACCTGTTGCACCATTGCAGTGAAATGAATCTTGAGATTATAATTCTTTATCCCTAATTTATTGGAATTGCCCATTGACAGGTTTAAAATTCTTCTTTTCTAAATCATACCTCATCTTCAAAAATAACCGTTTTGAGCCATCAGATATGTTTGTTAAATATAATGCTAATAAAGTATAGGATAAAGACAACAAATAACTATACAAAGTATCACGAAAAATGGAAGTTTCACAGTACAATTTATTTCTAACCTCTACAACCCACGTTTTTTTTTTTTTGTGGTACGCGGGCCTCTCACTGCTGCTGCCCCTTCCATTGTGGGGCACAGGCTCTGGATGCGCAGGCCCAGCAGCCATGGCTCATGGGCCCAGCCTCTCCGTGGCATGTGGGATCTTCCCGGACCGGGGCACGAACCCGTGTCCCCTGCCTTGGCAGGCGGACTCTCAACCACTGCGCCACCAGGGAAGCCCTACAACCCACGTTTTGCATGTTTAAAATAATAGCAAAACGACAGGGAGGCAATTGAATCACACTATGTAAAAATTTGTTCTTTAGAATGAAAATTTTTCTATAATTATTTTATTCACGAGCAGAACTTATTTATTCACATAAGCAGCCCATAAATAAAGATGGTTGAAGTAATTTGATGTCATCAGCCTTCCATAGTCACCTCCATGCAGTTAGCACTCACCAGTTATCAACAGCCTTCTCTATTTCATGTCAAATACTGAGAATGGGCTTAATGCAATAAACATGATCCTATACTGCACTGCTGAAAGATGTCTTACTAAATTGCTAATGGAGCTGTTGGGTCACTGTCCATCATTTTTTCATAAGGCATGTGAAGTTCAAAACTGCTGTTTATTATTACTTTTTGAATCATGATCATTCACAGAGCCCCTAGTGACACTTTGTAGAACCCTAGGGTTCCTTGAGAAATACTATGTTGGAGAGATTTATCTTCTCTTTGAGGTTAATTCTACATAAAGTTTCTGTGAAGTATTATTGGTTGGAACCTTTCTTTTGTTGGGGATCTGCATGTGTCAGTACCTATGTCTTTTCTTGGGGCTATTCAGGACCCTCAACATTTCTGCCTGGAGATAGGGGTTGTATGCTTGGCTTCCAGTACTCTTGGATCTCTGCCATGCAAGGAGGCTGGATGAGAACCTCACTATTCAGAATGTACACTTTGCACTTACTACCCTTGTATTTAGCATGGTATCTCTTCCCTACTTTCCACTGTATCTAGTGTATAGATTTGGAGAATCTCTTGTTTAATTTCTTCACAGATTTAATTCCCAGTCTGACCACTCCTTGTGTAGATGTTCAGCCAATGCTATTTTCAGTCCCAAACTTTGTCTGCAATTTTGTATACCTGGTGCCATCAATCCCTAAGTTTTTATGGGGCTTATGGTATGAATTGGTTTATTTCTCTTCTACTTATCACCCTCCATTGCAGGTTTTTTTGTTTTTTGAGGTCTTTTTTGTATTCAGCTTTCTCAGCTATGATAAATCCTCCATTCATTTTCCATCTGCCAAAGGTTTGTTGTCACCTCTCATCTGTGTTGTCTCCTTTCCTGTTGTCTTTATTGTTGTGGTTTTCTCTACTGTTCTCTTAGTCCTTATGGAATTCTACCTCTTTATTTCTTTATTCTCATCAGTGGAGTTCCAGGAAGGAATAGAGGTAAGAGCATGTGTTCAATATTGCCTTGATTAACCAGATGTCCTTCATTGAAAGTCTTAATCCCTTTCTTGTTGAGGAACAATTCAGCAAGGCAAAGGATGCTCATGAAAAGTGTTGGAACTCAAGTGAAAGAAGTTCATGCTTAGGCTCAACCCAGAAGTAGAAAACTGTCAGCCTGCAGGTCCAGAACAGTCCCCAGATGTCTTTTGTTTAAATATACAAAGTTTGTTCTTTATTTAATTAGTACTATTTTTTAAATGGGGGAGAGTTCACATTATAACCAAGAATTCAGACATCTTTGAAACAAATCAGAAGATCTGGTTGTACATTATTGCATGGTAACAATTGACTAGGTGTAAGGAGTGAATGCATTCACTCACTGGCTTGCTACATTTGTACCCAAGTCGGCTCCAGTCGTAACTCTGAAGTGCTTGATTTTGACCTGCCCCCACTGCAGAAGAGGATTTCTTGGATTTAGGAAATTCACCACAGGTTATACATTTGTTGTGTTATCTTCTATCTACTGAAAAATGTCATCAGTAACCCTTTTCACTGAACATCTATCATTTCCTCCCTCATTTTTTCCCCCAATATATCTTTTCTTTTTCTTTTTTAATTAATTTTTTATTGGAGTATAGTTGATTTACAATGTTGTGTTAGTTTCTGCTATACAGCAAAGTGAATCAGTAATACATACACATATATTCAATCTTTTTTAGATTCTTTTCCCATATCACCCTCATTCACTTTATTTTTTTAATTAAAAAAAATTTTAACATCTTTATTGGAGTATAATTGCTTTACAATGGTGTGTTAGTTTCTGCTGTATAACAAAGTGAATCAGCTATACATATACATATATCCCCATATCTCCTCCCTCTTGTGTCTCCCTCCCACCCTCCCTATCCCACCCCTCTAGGTGGTCACAAAGCACCGAGCTGATCTCCCTGTGATATGCGGCTGTTTCCCAGTAGCTATCGATTTTACATTTCGTAGTATATATACGTCCATGCCACTGTCTCCCTTTGTCCCAGCTTACCCTTTCCCCTCCCCGTGTCCTCAAGTCCATTCTCTATGGCTGAATCTTTATTCTTGTCCTGCCCCTAGGTTCTTCAGAACATTTTTTTTTTTTAAACATTCCAGATATATATGTTAGCATACGGTATTTGTTTTTCTCTTTCTGACTTACTTCACTCTGTATGACAGAGTCTAGGTCCATTCACCTCACTACAAATAACTCAATTTTGTTTCTTTTTATGGCTAACATTCCATTGTATATATATGCCACATCTTCTTTATCCATTCATCTGTCAGTGGACATTTAGGTTGCTTCCATGTCCTGCCTATTGTAAATAGAGCTACAATGAACATTGTGGTACATGACTCTTTTTGAGTTACGGTTTTCTCAGGGTATATGCCCAGTAGTGGGATTGCTGGGTTATATGGTAGTTCTATTTTTAGTTTTTTAAGGAACCTCCATACTGTTCTCCATAGTGGCTGTATCAATTTACATTCCCACCAACAGTGCAGGAGGGTTCCCTTTTCACCACACCCTCTCCAGCATTTATTGTTTGTAGATTTTTTGATGATGGCCATTCTGACTGGTGTGAGGTAATACCTCATTGTAGTTTTGATTTGCATTTCTCTAATGATTAGTGAGGTTGAGCATCCTTCCATGTGTTTATTGGCAATCTGTGTATCTTCTTTGGAGAAATGTCTATTTAGGGCTTCTGCCCATTTTTGGATTGTTTGGATTGGGTTGTTTTTTTTTTGATATTGAGCTGCATGAGCTGCTTGTATATTTTGGAGATTAATCCTTTGTCAGTTGCTTCATATGAAAATATTTTCTCACATTCTGAAGGTTGTCTTTCTGTCTTGTTTATGGTTTCATTTGCTGTGCAAAAGCTTTTAAGTTTCATTAGGTCCCATTTGTTTATTTTTGTTTTTATTTCCATTTCTCTATTTCCATTTCCATTTCCTTTTTGAGGTGGGTCAAAAACGATCTTGCTGTGATTTATGTCATAGAGTGTTCTGCCCATGTTTTCCTCTAAGAGTTTTATGGTGTCTGGCTTTACATTTAGGTGTTTAATCCATTTTGAGTTTATTTTTGTGTATGGTGTTAGGGAGTGTTTTAATTTCATTCTTTTACATGTAGCTATCCAGTTTTCACAGCACCACTTATTGATGAGGCTGTCTTTTCTCCACTGTATATCCTTACCTCCTTTATCAAAAATAAGGTGCCCATATGTACATGGGTTTCTCTCTGTGCTTTCTATCCTATTCCATTGATCTATCTTCCTGTTTTTGTGCCAGTACCATACTGTCTTGATTACTGTAGCTTTGTAGTATTGTCTGAAGTCTGGGAGCCTGATTCCTCCAACTCCGTTTTTCTTTCTCAAGATTGCTTTGGCTCTTCGGGGTCTTTTGTGTTTCCATACAAATTTTTTGTTCCAGTTCTGTGAAAAATGCCATTGGTGGCTTAATAGGGATTGCACTGAATCTGCAGATTGCTTTGGGTAGTATAGTCATTTTCACAATGTTGACTCTTCCAATTCAAGAACATGGTATATCTCTCCATCTGTTGGTATCATCTTTAATTTCTTTCATCAGTGTCTTATAGTTTTCTGCATACAGGTCTTTTGTCTTTTTAGGTAGGTTTATTCCTAGGTACTTTATTCTTTTTGTTGCAGTGGTAAATGGGATTGTTTCCTTAATTTCTCTTTCTGATCTTTCATTGTTAGTGTATAGGAATGCAAGAGATTTCTGTGCATTAATTTTGCGTCCTGCTACTTTACCAAATACATTGATTAGCTCTAGTAGTTTTCTGGTAGCATCTTTAGGATTCCCTATGTATAGTATCGTGTCATCTGCAAACAGTGACAGTTTTATTTCTTTTCCAATTTGTATTCCTTTTATTTCTTTATTCTCTGATTGCTGTGGCTAGGACTTCCAAAACTATGTTGAATAATACTGGTGAGAGTGGACATCCTTGTCTTGTTCCTAATCTTAGAAGAAATGCTTTCAGTTTTTCACCATTGAGAATGATGTCTGCTGTGGGTTTGTTGTATAAGGCCTTTATTACGTTGAGGTAGGTTTCCTGTATGCCCACTTTCTTGAGAGGCTTTATCATAAATGGGTGTTGAATTTTGGCAAAAGCTTCTTCTGCATCTATTGAAATGATCATATGGTTTTTTCTTCAATTTGTTAATATGGTTTATCACATTGATTGATTTGCATATATTGAAGAATCCTTGCATCCCTGGGATAAATCCCATTTGATCATGGTGTATGATCCTTTTAATGTGTTGTTGGATTCTGTTTGATAGTATTTTGTTGACGATTTTTGCATCTATATTCATCAGTGCTGTTGGTCAGTAATTTTCTTTTTTTGTAGTATCTTCATCTGGTTTTGGTATCAGGGTGATGGTGGCCTCATAGAGTGAGTTTGGGAGTGTTCCTTCCTCTGCAAATTTTTGGAAGAGTTTGAGAAGGATAGGTGTTAGCTCTTTCTAAATGTTTGATAGAATTCACCTGAAACCATCTGGACTAGGACTTTTGTTTGTTGGAAGATTTTTAATCACAGTTTCAATTTCATTACTTGTGATTGGTCTGTTCATATTTTCTATTTCTTCCTGGTTCAGTTTTGGAAGGTTATACCTTTCTAAGTATTTGTCAATTTCTTCTCGGTTTTCCATTTTATTGGCATAGGGTTGCTTGTAGTAGTCTCTTAGGATGCTTTGTATTTCTGTGTTGTCTCTTGTAACTTCTTTTTCTTTTTTTTTTGCTCTATGCGGGCCTCTCACTGTTGTGGCCTCTCCCGTTGTGGAGCACAGGCTCCGGACGCACAGGCTCAGCGGCCATGGCTCATGGGCCCAGCCGCTCCGTGGCATGTGGGATCTTCCTGGACCGGGGCACGAACCTGTGTCCCCTGCATTGGAAGGTGGACTCTCAACCACTGCACCACCAGGGAAGCCTTCCTTTTTCATTTCTAATTTTATTTATTTGAGTCCTCTCCCTCTTTTTCTTGATGAGTCTGGCTAATGGTTTATCAATTTTGTTTATCTTCTCAAAGAACCAGCTTTTAGTTTTATTGATCTTTGCTATTGTTTTCTTGTTTCTATTTCATTCATTTCTGAAATGATATTTATGATTTCTTTCCTTCTACTAACTCTGGGTTTTGTTCTTCTTTCTCTAGTTCCTTTAGGTGTAAGGTTAGATTGTTTATTTGAGATTTTTCTTGTTTCTTGAGGTAGGCTTGTATTGCTATAAATGTCCCTCTTAGAACTGCTTTTGCTGCATCCCGTAGGTTTTGGATCATTGTGTTTTTGTTGTCATTTGTCTCTAGGTATTTTTTGATTTTCTCTTTGATTTCTTCAGTTATCTCTTGGTTATTTCATAACGTATTGTTTAGCCGCCATGTGTTTGTGTTTTTTACGTTTTTTTTCCCTGTAATTCATTTCTAATCTCATAGAGTTGTGGTCAGGAAAGATGCTTGATATGATTTCAGTTTTCTTAAATTTGCTTGATTTGTGACCCAAGATGTGATCTCTCCTGGAGAATGTTCTGTGCACACTTGAGAAAACGTGTAATCTGCTGTTCTTGGATGGAATATGTTATAAATATCAATTAAAACTATCTGGTCTATTGTGTCATTTAAAGCTTCTGTTTCCTTATTTATTTTCATTTTGGATGATGTGTCCATTGGTGTAAGTGAGGTATTAAAGCCCCCCACTATTACTGTGTTACTGTTGATTTCCTCTCTTATAGCAGTTAGTAGTTACCTTATGTATTGAGGTGTTCCTCTGTTGGGTGCATATATATTTATAATTATTATATCTTCTTCTTGGAATGATTCCTTGATCATTATGTGCTGACCTTCCTTGTCTCTTGTAGCAGTCTTTATTTTAAAGTCTATTTTATGTGATAAGAGTATTGCTACTCCAGCTTTCTTTTTGATTTCCATTTGCATGAAATATCTTTTTCCATCCCTTCACTTTCAGTCTGTCTGTGTCCCTAGGTCTATGTGGGTCTCTTGTAGACAACATATATATGGTTCTTGTTTTTGTATCCATTCAGTGAATCTGTTTCTTTTGGTTGGAGCATTTAATCCATTCATGTTTAAGGTAATTATTGATATGTATGTTCCTATTACTATTTTCTTAATTGTTATGGGTTTGTTTTTATCTGACCTTTTCTTGTGTTTCCTACTTAGAGAAGTTCCTTTAGCATTTGTTTAGAGCTAGTTTGGTGGTGCTGAATTCTCTTAGCTTTTGCTTGTCTGTGAAGCTTTTGATTTCTCCGTTGAATCTGAATGAGATCCTTGCTGGGTAGTATAATGTTGTTTGTAGGTTCTTCCCTTTCATTACTTTAAATATATAGTGCCACTCCCTTCTGGTTGTAGAGTGTCTGCTGAGAAATCAGCTGTTAACCTTATGGGAGTTCCCTTGTATGTTATTTGTCATTTTTTCCTTGTTGCTTTCATTAATTTTTCTTTGTGTTTAATTTTTGTCAGTTTGATTACTATGTGTCTCAGCATGTTTCTCCTTGGGTTTATCCTGCCTGGGACTCTTTGTGCTCCCTGGACTTGGATCTCTATTTCCTTTACCATGTTAGTGAAGTTTTCGAGTATAACATCTTCAAATATTTTCTCGGGGGCCTCCCTGGTGGCGCAGTGGTTGAGAGTCCGCCTGCCGATGCAGGGGATACGGGTTCGTGCCCCGGTCCGGGAGGATCCCACATGCCGCGGAGCGGCTGGGCCCGTGAGCCATGGGCGCTGAGCTTGCGCGTCTGGCAACGGGAGAGGCCACGACAGTGAGAGGCCCACATATCGCAAAAAAAAAAAAAAAAAAAAAAATATTTTCTCGGGTTCTTTCTCTCCCTCTTCTCCTTCTGGGACCCCTATAATGCGAATGTTGTTTCGTTTAATGTTGTCCCAGAAGTCTCCTAGGCTGTCTTCATTTCTTTTCATTCTTTGTTCTTTATTCTTTTCCATGACAGCGAATTCCACCATTTTGTATTCCAGCTCACTTATCCATTCTTCTGCCTCAGTCATTCAGCTATTGATTCCGTACAGTGTATTTTTCATTTCAGTTCTTGTATTGCTCATCTCTGTTTGTTCTTTAATTCTTCTAGGTGTTTGTTCTTCAATTCTTCTTGGTCTTTGTTAAACACTTCTTGCATCTTCTCAATCTTTACCTCCATTCTTTTTCCGAGGTCCTGGATCATCTTCACACTCATTATTCTGATTGTTTTTGTGGATGGTTGCCTATCCCTACTTCATTTAGTTGTTTTTCTGGGTTTTATCTTGTTCCTTCATTTGGTACATAGCCCTCTGCCTTTTCATCTTGTCTGTCTCTCTGTGAATGTGGTTTTTGTTTGACAGGCTGCAGGATTGTTGTTCTTGCTTCTGCTCTCTGTCCTCTGGTGGCTGAGGCTGTCTCATAACATGTATTTTAAAAGAGTTTGTAAGTTATGTGTATGAAGGTAATTTTTAAAGTTAACTATAATAGCAAGAGGGAAAGAAAAGGAGGGGAAAATATTTAAACACCTAATGAAAGAGAATGATTAGGTACCCTGTGATGTAGTAACACAAAGGGAATATTATGGGTTTATTTAAAAATATAACCAAAATCTCTGCTTTATGTTAGAAAGATTATAACACAGTGCTTGATTAAAAAAACCAGAGTATTGTATTGTATATTTATATCTTTTACAAATTATGCAAATTAAAAGCATACAGATCAAGACCAGAAAGTTATTATTTTTTTAATGTAATATAAAGTAAGTAGAAAAAGTTACTATTTTTTTCTGATTTTAAATGTGATATATTTATTTATAAAAGTTGTGAAATAAAATGAAGTATATAGAATAAAATAAAAACCAGTCTTAATTCTACCACCCCAAAATAACCACTGTCAACACTTTGATACATATGTTTATATATATTCTTCTGTTACAGCTTTACTGAGGTATAATTAATATAATAAAGTGTACATATTTTTTAACATCTTTGCTGGAGTATAATTGCTTTACAGTGGTGTGTTAGTTTCTGCTTTTTAACAAAGTGAATCAGCTATACATATACATATATTCCCATATCTCCTGCCTCTTGCATCTCCCTTCCAACCTCCCTATCCCACCCCTCTAGGTGGTCACAAAGCACTGAGCTGATCTCCCCGTGCTCTGAGGCTGCTTCCCATTAGCTATCTATTTTATGTTTGGTAGTATATGTAAGTCCATTTACATATTTTTAAAGTGTACAGTCTCATAAACTTTGATTTTTTTATGTCATGATGTATACACATATATATCCACAAATGATATGTATATCAACACAATCAAGATAACATATCCATCACTCCCAAAACTTTCCTTGTCCCTCTATTATTCTTTTCTCCTATCTCATCTTTTAAAGGTAATCATTGATTTCTGTCACTATAGATTGGTTTGAATTTTCTAGAATTTTATATAAGTGAAATCATACATGAACCCTCTTTTTGGTCTGACTTATTTCAACCAAGATGAATATTTTGGGACTCATCCATGTTGTGGCCTATATCAATTGTTCATTCCTTTTAATTGCTGAATAGTATCCCATTGTATAGATTTACCACTATTTATCCATTTACCTGTTGATGAACATTTGGATTACTTGCCATCTGGGTATTACAAATAAAGTTGCCATCAACATTTGTGCAGAAGTCTTTGTGTGGACATATACTTTTACTTTCTTGGCTAAATATCTAGGAAAGAAATGGCTGGATCATGTAGTAGGTGTATGTTTAACTTTTTAAGAGATTGCCAACATATTTTCCAAAGTGGTTGTACCATTTACTTTCCTACCAGCAGTGTTTCAGGGTTCTAAATCCTCCACATCTTTTCCAAAACGAAATATGTTCAGTTTTAAAAATTTTAGTCATTCAGAAAGGTATGTAGTACTTATTTCGTTGTGGTTTTAATTTGCATTTCCCAAATGACTAATGATGTTGCACATCTTTTCATGAAGATGTGTCTGCTCAAATCTTTTGCTGATTTATTGTTATTGTTTTTCTATTATTAAGTTTTGAGTTCTTTATATACTCTAGAAACAAGTCCTTTATTAGATATGTGACTTATAATTATTTTCTCCCAGTCTGTGGCTTGTCTTTTCATTCTCTTTACAGTGTCTTTTGAAGAGCCAAAGCCTTAACTTTGATGAAGTTCAATTTATCAGTTTTTTCTTGTATGGGTCATGCTTTTGGCACTGTAGCACAATTATTTTTACTTAACCTAAAGCTTTTGTTTTACACATTTTACAATATTAGGTTTTACATTTATGTCTGTTTTGAGATAGTGTTTGTATGTGGTTTAGTTATGGATTGAAGGAAGGTCCTTTTTTTTTCATATGTTTTTTTTAGGATTGCATTTGCATCTTTGTCAAAAATCTACTACCCAGGGCTTCCCTGGTGGCGCAGTGGTTGAGAGTCCGCCTGCTGATTCAGGGGACGCGGGTTCGTGCCCCGGTCTGGGAGGATCCCACATGCCGCGGAGCGGCTGGGCCCATGAGCCATGGCCACTGAGCCTGCGCATCTGGCTCCTGTGCTCCGCAACGGGAGAGGCCACGGCAGTGAGAGGCCCGTGTACCGCAAAAAAAAAAAAAAAAAAGAAAAATCTACTAACCATATATGTGTGCATTTATTACTGAACTCTGTTCTTTTTTACCTATATGTTTCTCTTCATGCCCACACCACACTGTCTTGATCACTGTAGCTTTATAATAAGTCTCGGAGTCAGGTAATGTTAGTCTTCTTTGTTCTTTTTAAAAAGTTGTTTTGGCTATTCTAAGGCCATATGCATTTCCATATAAATTACATGATTTGGCTTGTCAAGTATTGCTATTACAAAAGAGTCCTGGAATTTTGATTTGGATTGCCTTAACTCTATGGATCAATTTGGATAGAATTAACATTTTAACAATGTTGATTCTTCTGATCCATAGACACAGCATATCTGTCTATTTAGTTATGTCTTTTTACGTTTCTGGTAACAATGTTTTGTAGTTTTCAGTATCCAAGTATTCATTACCTATCTTTGATCAGATTTATCATTTCATATATATAAAAATACAGTTGGTTTTAGTACTGATCTTGATAAATTCACTTAGTAGTACCTCCCTCTTCTTCCCTCCCTCCCTCTTCCTCTCTCCCTTCCTCCTCCTTTCCTTCCCTCCCTCCCTCCCTCCTCCTTTCCATCCCTCTTTCTTTCCCTCTCTCCTTTTTTTCAATGCATTATGATTTCCTACATAGACAATCATGTTATCTTTGGATGAAGACAGTTTTACTTTAGTTAGAACCTCTAGTACAATATTAATAGATGGGGGTGAGAGCATACATCCTCATTTTATTCCTGGTTTTAGGAAGAAAGTAATGATGTTTCCTTTGTCATGGAATTTACAAAAGTTGCTTATTTTGGAGAACCTCTTGGAATTCCTGGACGTAAAACCTGTGAAAATGTGGTGGCTCTTCTAAGATTGGGCCCCAAGGCTGTTTAACACTAAAGTTAGTCCACATTTGGCCTCCAGCAGTTCACCAGCATTATCATTCGTGTGTGTTCCTATCAGTTACAGGCTCCAGAGGTGTCTGTTCCAGTCTTTTGTGGAGTCCTCTCCTACATTGACTCTTGAAAATCCTCTCGTGCTATTGGGAGCTCTTCTTCCACCATATGAAGAAGACTTGCTAGCTTGTTGAAGACATGGGGATCAACCCAGAGCCAACAGCAACCAGCAGACACAAAATAAAATTAAGAGAGGGCAGACAGCAGAAGCAAGAAGAACTACAATCCTGCAGCCTGTTGAACAAAAACCACATTCACAGAAAGATAGACAAGTTGAAAAGGCAGAGGGCTATGTACCAGATGAAGGAACAAGACAAAACCCCAGAAAAACAACTAAATGAAGTGGAGATAGGCAGCCTTCCAGGAAAAGAATTCAGAATAATGATAGTGAAGATGATACAGAACCTCGGAAAAAGAATGGAGGTAAAGATCAAGAAGATGCAAGAAATGTTTAACAAAGATCTAGAAGAATTAAAGAGCAAACAAACAGAGATGAACAATACAATAACTGAAATGAAAACTACACTAGAAAGAATCAATAGCAGAATAACTGAGGGAGAAGAATGGATAAGTGACCTGGAAGACAGAATCGTGGAAGTCACTGCTGCAGAACAGAATAAAGAAAAAAGAATGAAAAGAAATGAAGACAGCCTAAGAGACCTCTGGGACAACATTAAATGCAACAACATTTGCATTATAGGGGTTCCAGAAGGAGAAGAGAGAGAGAAAGGACCTGAGAAAATATTTGAAGAGACTATAGTTGAAAACTTCCCTAACATGGGAACGGAAATAGCCACCCAAATCCAGGAAGCTCAGAGAGTCCCATAGAAGATAAACCCAAGGAGGAACACACAGAGGCACATAGTAATCAAACTGGCAAAAATTAAAGACAAAGAAAACTTATTGAAAGCAGCAAGGGAAAAACGCAAATAACATAAGGGAACTCCCATAAGGTTAACAGCTATTTTCTCAGCAGAAACTCTACAAGCCAGGAGGTTGTGGCATGATATACTTAAAGTGATGAAAGGGAAGAAACTACAACCAAGATTACTCTACCCGAAAAGGATCTCATTCAGATTCGATGGAGAAATGAAAAGCTTTAGAGGCAAGCAAAAGCTAAGAGAATTCTGCACCACCAAACCAGCTCTACAACAAATGCTAAAGGAACTTCTCTAAGTGGGAAACACAAGAGAAGAAAAGGACCTACAAAACAAACCCAAAACAATTCAGAAAATGGTCATAGGCACATACATATCGATAGTTACCTTAAATGTGAATGGATTAAATGCTCCAACCAAAAGACACAGGCTTGCTGAATGGATACAAAAACAAGACCCATATATATGCTGTCTACAAGAGACCCACTTCAGACCTAGGGACACATACAGACTGAAAGTGAAGAGATGGAAAAAGATATTCCATGCAGATGGAAATCAAAACAGGCTGGAATACAAATACTCATATCAGATAAAATAGACTTAAAAATAAAGAATGTTACAAGAGACAAGGAAGGACACCACATAATGATCAGGGGGTCATTCCAAGAAGAAGATATAACAATTATAAATATATATGCACCCAACATAGGAACACCTCAATACATAAGGTAACTACTAACTGCTATAAGAGAGGAAATCAACAGTAACACAGTAATAGTGGGGGGCTTTAATACCTCACTTACACCAATGGACACATCATCCAAAATGAAAATAAATAAGGAAACAGAAGCTTTAAATGACACAATAGACCAGATAGTTTTAATTGATATTTATAGGACCTTCGATCCAAAAACAGCAGATTACACTTTCTTCTCAAGTGCACTTGGAACATTCTCCAGGAGCGATCACATCTTGGGTCACAAATCAAGCAAATTTAAGAAAACTGAAATCATATCAAGCATCTTTTCTGACCACAGCTCTATGAGATTAGAAATGAATTACAGGGAAAAAACATAAAAACCACAAACACATGGAAGCTAAACAATACATTATGAAATAACCAAGAGATAACTGAAGAAATCAAAGAGAAAATCAAAAAATACCTAGAGACAAATGACAACAAAAACACGATGATCCAAAACCTATGGGATGCAGCAAAAACGGTTCTAAGAGGGACGTTTATAGCAATACAAGCCTACCTCAAGAAACAAGAAAAATCTCAAATAAACAATCTAACCTTACAGCTAAAGGAACTAGAGAAAGAAGAACAAAACCCAGAGTTAGTAGAAGGAAAGAAATCATAAATATCATTTCAGAAATGAATGAAATAGAAACAAGAAAACAATAGCAAAGATCAATAAAACTAAAAGCTGGTTCTTTGGGAAGATAAACAAAATTGATAAACCATTAGCCAGACTCATCAAGAAAAAGAGGGAGAGGACTCAAATAAATAAAATTAGAAATGAAAAAGGAGAAGTTACAAGAGACACCACAGAAATACAAAGCATCCTAAGAGACTACTACAAGCAACCCTATGCCAATAAAATGGAAAACCTAGAAGAAATTGGCAAATACTTAGAAAGGTATAACCTTCCAAAACTGAACCAGGAAGAAATAGAAAATATGAACAGACCAATCACAAGTAATGAAATTGAAACTGTGATTAAAAATCTTCCAACAAACAAAAGTCCTAGTCCAGATGGCTTCACAGGTGAATTCTATCAAACATTTAGAAAGAACTAACACCTGTCCTTCTCAAACTCTTCCAAAAAATTGCAGAGGAAGGGACACTCCCAAACTCACTCTATGAGGCCACCATCACCCTGATACCAAACCCAGATTAAGATACTACAAAAAAAGAAAATTACAGACCAATATCACTGATGAATATAGATGCAAAAATCCTCAAGAAAATAATAGCAAACAGAATCCAACAACACATTAAAAGGATCGTACACCATGATCAAGTGGGATTTATCCCAGGGATGTAAGGATTTTTCAGTATACTCAAATCAATCAATGTGATACACCATATTAACAAATTGAGGAATAAAAACCATATGATCATCTCAATAGGTGCAGAAAAAGCTTTTGCCAAAATTCAACACCCATTTATGATAAAAACTCTACAGAAAGTGGGCTAGAGGGAACCTACCTCAACATAATAAAGGTCATATATGACAAACCCACAGCACTTATCATTCTCAATGGTGAAAAACTGAAAGCGTTTCCTCTAAGGTCAGGAACAAGAGAAGGATGTCCACTCTCACCACTATTATTCAACATAGTTTTGGAAGTCGTAGCCACAGCAATCAGAGAAGAAAAGAAATAAAAGGAATACAAATTGGAAAAGAAGAAGTAAAGCTGTCGCTGTTTGCAGATGACATGATACTATACATAGAGAATCCTAAATATGCCACCAGAAAACTACTAGAGCTAATCATTGAATTTGGTAAAGTAGCAGGATACAAAATTAATGCACAGAAATCTCTTGCATTCCTTTAAACTAATGATGAAAAACCTGAAAGAGAAATTAAGGAAACACTCCCATTTACCATTGCAACAAAAAGAAGAAAATACCTAGGAATAAACCTACTTATGGAGACAAAAGACCTGTATGCAGAAAACTATAAGCCACTGATGAAAGAAATTAAAGATGATACCAACAGGTTGAGAGATATACCACGTTCCTGGATTGGAAGAATCAATATTGTGAAAATGACTATACTATCCAATGCAACCTACAGATTCATTGCAATCCCTATCAAATTACCAATGGCATTTTTTACAGAAGTAGAACAAAAAATCTTAAAATTTGTATGGAGACCCAAAAGACCCTGAATAGCCAAAGCAGTCTTGAGGGAAAAAAATGGAGCTGGAGGAATCAGACTCCCTGACTTCAGACTATACCGCAAAGCTACAGTAATCAAGACAGTATGGTACTGGCACCAAAACAGAAATATAGATCAATGGAACAAGACAGAAAGCTCAGAGGTAAATCCACGCATCTATGGTCAACTAATCTATGACAAAGGAGGCAGGGATATACATTGGAGAAAAGACTGTCTCTTCAATAAGTGGTGCTGGGAAAACTGGACAGCTACATGGAAAAGAATGAAATTAGAACACTCCCTAACACCATACACAAAATAAACTCTAAATGGATTAGAGACCTAAATGTAAGACCGGACACTATAAAACTCTTAGAGGAAAAAATAGGAAGAACAGTCTTTGACATAAATCACAGCAAGATCTTTTTTGATCCACCTCCTAGAGTAATGGAAATAAAGACAAAAATAAACTAATGGGACCTAATGAAACTTCAAATCTTTTGCACAGCAAAGGAAACCATAAGACGAAAAGACAACCCTCAAAATGCGAGAAAATATTTGCAAACTTATCAATGGACAAAAGATTAATCTACAAAATATATAAACAGCTCATGCAGCTCAATATTTAAAAAACAAACAACCCAATCCAAAAATGGGCAGAAGACCTATATAGACATTTCTCCAAAGAAGACATACAGATGGCCAAGAATCACATGAAAAGCTCCTCAGCATCACTAATTATTAGAGAAATGCAAATCAAAACTACAATGAGGTATCACCTCACACCAGTCAGAATGGGCAACATCAGAAAATCTACAAACAACAAATGTTGGAGAGGGTGTGGAGAAAAGGGAACTCTCTTGCACTGTCAGTGGGAATGTAAATTGATACAGCCACTATGGAGAACAGTATGGAGGTTCCCTAAAAAGTTAAAAATAGGCTTCCCTGGTGGCACAATGGTTGAGAGTCCACCTGCTGATGCTGGGGACATGGGTTTGTGCAGTGGTCCGGGAAGATCCTACATGCTGCAGAACGGCTAGGCCCGTGAGCCATGACCGCTGAGCCTGCGCGTCCAGAGCCTGTGCTCCGCAACGAGAGAGGCCACAACAGTGAGAGGCCCACGTACCACACAAAAAAAAACCTAAAAATAGAATTACCTTATGATCCAGCAATCCCACTACTGGGCATATACCCAGAGAAAACCGTAATTCCAAAAGACACATGCACCCCAATGTTCATTGCAGCACTATTTACAATACCCAGGTCATGGAAGCAACCTAAATGCCCATCGACAGAGAAATAGATAAAGAAGCTGTGGTTCATATACAATGGAATATTACTCAGCCATAAAAAGGAATGAAATTGGGTCATTTGTTGAGATGTGGATGAATCTAGAGACTGTCATACAGAGTGAAGTACGTCAGAAAGAGAAAAACAAATATTGTATATTAATGCATACATGTGGAACCTAGAAAAATTGTACATATGAACCGGTTTGCAGGGCAGAAGTTGTGACACAGATGCAGAGAACAAATGTATGGACACTAAGGGGGGAAAGCCACGGGTGTTGCTGTTGGTGGTGTACTGAATTGGGCGATTGGGATTGACATGTATACACTGATGTGTATAAAATTGATGACTAATAAGAACCTCCTGTATATAAAAAAAATGTTGCTTATTTCTAGAGATCAATAATTAGGTCACACTTTAAGCAACAAATATATTGTTTAATAAAAAATTAGCTTTCAAACCAATTTTACTATAATTTATATGAGTGTATGTTGGAGTTTCTTCCCTTTCAGGATCTAACAGAATACATGTAAATATTTAAGATTAGGAAGGTGTCATAATAACTACTTTCCAGTAATAAACATGTCTTTCCTATTTAAAATTTAAACAATGTTTGAAGGGGCCAGTAGCAACATCTTAATAAAGTGGTGTTTGTAGTAGCTGAGGAACAGCTAGAGTTGGATAAGCAGTGCTGGTTCTTAGAAGATTAGGAGAAATTTTTGCTTTGTGACATTCAGACTGTACTGGACAAAAGATAGTAAGATTTCCCAAATCTTTAAAGCCGTTCTTTTCTATGCTACATACTTCAAATGCTGACCATGGTAGCAGAGCCTGATTTGAGCCTAAAAAAAACTTAGTTAATCATGAGCCTTGATGGGAAAAGCCTACATCATAAAATTCATCTTTGTCCTTGGGATTTTGCTGTCAGACTCAGCAGAGTTCAAACATTTACTGAAGACCAAAAGAGTCTTCATCCTTGGTAACCATGGGGTTGTCATCTAACAAGTAGAATTGCTTGAGCAGTCCTTGAAAGGGGTTTCAGTCCCAGAGGATAAAGAGGCTCTTAAAAACACTCTGCCCAGAATTCATCATATTTACTTGAAACTTCTGTTAGTTCCAAGGATTATTTAGAGTGCTGTCAGAGATCTCCAAGGAGCTATAAAACACCTTGTGTAATATAGTATCTGTACCAGCTAAAATGGTTACAACTCTTAGAAGCTCACCTATTGGGTCTGAGAATGTTAGTTGAAGGTGTGGCTGTCTTTTATGCCAGAAACAAATAAAACGAGCCATGCTGCTTCCTCTCCCCATCCCACCCTATACTTTGCCTTTCAACTCTTACTCATCCTTCAGGTCTCTCTGCACCCTGCTCCTCACCCTGGGTTAGATGTCCCTACTTTCTATTCTGTTAGCACTGTGTACTTCCCCTAGCACACATTTATTGACTGTATTGTGATTGCTTCTCAACTTGTTTGAATGTTCCGCTAGGTTATAACCTCTGAGAGGGCCCCTACTGTATCCAGCTTATTCATTATTATGTCACCAGCAGCAGTGCTTAGCCCATAGTTGGGACTCCTAGACGTTTGTTGGATGAATGAATAAATGCATAGAGCAGACCCTGAGTGGGTAGGAGTATTTCAGTACCCAAGTAAAAATAATAAGACAAAGGTTTCCTTGTTAATGGATTGAATTGATGAAAGACCAGGGTTTGAAAAGTAAATGAAGGAATAAACCCAGAGTTTTAGGAAGAGAGGAAGACAACCATTGCTATATAGATTAGAGGAGCCTAACATAGGAACCTGTGAAGGTCTGGTAGTGAGGTTACCTGCTTGTGACTAGGGGTCTGGAGCATAATGTAGGCACAGTGTCTATGAATTTGATGTTTAGATAGAAGCGTGCTCTTATAAAGCAGGTTGATGCATGGATGTGGGTCACTATGGTAAAGACTCAATCTGTTATGAAAATTTAGAATACTCTGACAAAGGGGAAGGGATGCTGCTTGCTCTTACTTGTATGTGACCATTTGTATTGATCCTTGAAATGTTTCTCACATTTTCTGAACGCTGCCATTGTAGTGGGGAGTCATAAGATAGATAACTGGTGCTCTTTTGGTATCTTTCTGTTTCCTGAAATGTTTATGTGTCGAGTTTTCTTTTACCCTCATTTTCCTTTAGCTTTTCTCAACATGATTGGGTTCTAGCTGGGGAGAAAATGGATATAACTGGCATATACAAAATTTATCATTTAATATATATATTTGTTTTTAAAATAGCTGTATTACTGAACTCTCCTTTTAATTCCAATATTTATTTCAATTGATTGTCTTGGATTTTTTTTCAGGTAGATATATTGTTATGTGCAAATAAGGATAATATTTCCTTCTCTTTCCTAATATTTTACTTCTTTTTAATTCTAGTGTTTTTTTTGTTGTTGTTGTTTTGTTTTGTTTTTTTGCGGTACGCAGGCCTCTCACTGCTGTGGCCTCTCCCGTTGCGGAGCACAGGCTCCGGACGCGCAGGCTCAGCGGCCATGGCTTACGGGCCCAGCCGCTCCACGGCATTTGGGATCTTCCCGGACCGGGGCATGAACCCGTGTCCCCTGCATCCGCAGGCGTACTCTCAACCACTGCGCCACCAGGGAAGCCCTCTAGTGGTCTTATTCAATTGCTTAGGACTACCGGAAGGATGTTCAAATACTAGTTGCGATGGTGCATTTTTGTCTCGCTTTTTATATTAATACAAATGTCCATAGTGTTTTTCTTTTAAGTAGTACATTGCCAATTAATCTGACTACAGATATTCCATATCACATGAAAGAATACCCTTCTATTTCTAGGTCATAGATTTAAAAGTTTATCACTTGCTTTATAAGAAACATCTATTGAGGTACTCAGATGGCTTTTCTCCTTTGACCTATTAATATGATGAATTATAGATTTCCTAATATTGGCCATAATTGCATTCATTCCTGGAATAAATCCTACTTTGTCATGGTGTGTTATTCTTTTAATATCCTGACAGATTTGATTTTCTAATGTTTTATTAATGATAAATGTATTTATAGTTACAGTTGAGATTGCCTAGGAGACTGTGAATTTGCCTCACAGTTACTACTCCCTGGCCAATTCTTGCTTTCAACCCCTGCAGTTCTGAGCTGGGGTGGGGAGGCTGTTTATGAATTTTCCTTGGGTTCTGGTCACTTTCTTCTCAGCTAGATTATGCTCTTATCCTTCCTTTATTTTGTCTTTGTCTATTGTCTTTGTAGTAGAATTTTCTTGAATCTTCTCTCCTGATTTCCTCTAATTTAGATTGCTTCTCTTTTTCCTTTCTTTCCTATTTTCCTTTGGATTTTATTCATCAGACACTGGGAAAGTGAGGGGTAGGCAAAACACATTTTATTAATCCAAAAGCCCCGATCTTGTGCTTCAAATCTCAGAGCAATATGCAAAACAGAATTACACAGTATTTCATTCAATTCACATTTGAGACTGTAGCATTTCTAAAAATCTGGTATTAGCTTTCAGAATTTCATACTAGTAAAGTGTCTGCCTCAGGGAGGGGACAGTATCACTCAACTGCTTCCCTAGGAGTTGCGAGTGTCTCAATGGTTGGCTCAAGATTGAAGCTGAGGACATTGGCGTTATAAATCTTGTACGCTAAGCCTTGTGCCTTGGGGAGTATCTTTAATTGTGAAGGCTTTTGTGTAGGTGCAATAGAACATTTGGTTAACTCTGGTAATTGGAATAACATGCATACTTTTGCTTAAGACCAATAGACTTCTTTTTGTTTTAATTGTGCTTTGGGAGACACATTCTGAATCTTGTGTATATTTGCTATTAAGCCCTGAGATATCTGGAAGAGCATATAAGCACAGTCCTCAAAAAAACCACTCTCACACCAGCAGCCAATTGCAAACACCAAGGGTGTACAGAGGTTGTGCTAAACAGCACTTTACCATCTGTGTGGTTCACCTGGGGGATGGTCCATACAGTGGATGCTGCACTCGAGGGTCCCTTCTCAGCAGGGTTTTTCTCCCTTTTCCTTTTCTTTCTCCAAGTCCTCCCCTGGGGTCATACTTTCTTCAGCTGGTGCTCCTTGTAGTCAAGGTCAGAAACTCTAATTCTAAATTCCATCCTGGGAAAAGATTGAGCCTCTTCCTGGCTCAGAAATTTGAGATTCTTTGGGGTAGACCATAATTTTGACAAACAAACCCTTCTCTGGTCAAGACTGATTCTTTTGCAGTAATGCAAATCTGCTGTTTAGCCAAAAAAAGATCCCCTCTCCACCAGAAGTGAATATCTGGAGGGATGAAGGATACAGAGGCCCTTCATGTCACATGTTTTAAGTAGTATGGGTCATTTTGACAGCGATTTTACAGAGCGTGGCTAGGCTGACCAAATGGATGTTTCACCCATGGGTCTTTGAGCCCTGGGTGTTGAATTTGTTTTTGCAGATCCAGTAGTGGGTAAGCAGTCTGGGCAAGAGCTCCAGGGCTATGGTCTCTCCAAGCCTCTGTGTCCCTGAATGACCTTAGGCAAATGCATTAACTTCTCCCTCTGTAAAAGAAAGGTGATTGTGCTGTCTCCTCCATTCTAGAGCCGATGGGAGGAAGAATATGAATGTGACAGTAAAGAGCTCTGAGCTTCCCTGAGAAGGGTGCCACGTAATCACAAGGTGTTACTATCACCATTTCTGTTAGGTGGGTTGACATTGTATGGCTGGAACCAAATCGGTTGCACTTGCCTGTCTTTATCTGCAGCTTTAATGCTTCTGGTCTCCCACACAGCCTATAAGTACATAAATATTATTTTCCTAGTCAGGCTGCCTTCCAAGGAGCCAGGGCTGACTCTCGTCTCTCCTTATACCCTTGAGCCTGGTCTCTTTGGTTGGGTATATAGTGAAGTGGATTCTTTTCTTGGCCAGATAGCCCCTGTCTCACTGCTGTTGAGCAGGGTCACCTTGGACCTTTACTAAACCTCTCTAAGGCTCTGTGTCTTCACCAGTAAAATTGGGTTACTTAAAACTATTTTATGGATTAAATGAGATTAGTTCTCTAAAACTCCTGGCAAACAGAAGGTGCTCAATAAACGTTAGTGTTTTGAAATTTTATTTTCTTTTATTCTCTCCCATTTTGGCCCTGACATTAATGTGACATGTGCATTGCCATCCCAGCATCTTGTTTTGGGTAGCAGTAGATACTTTGCGTGCTTTGAGATATGACATCATTATTTCTGAAAGACTTCATTTTGAACCATGTGTCTTCATTCTCAATGTCTTCAAAGCAATTTAAACAAACCAAATGTATAAAAGCATTTACTTTGTGACATTTATTTTCTATAGCTTGTGAGCCCTGACATGCTCTTAATAGAAAGTGAAAGCTGCAAAAGCTGTTCTGGCTGTTAGGAGCTGCTATTTAAAGCCTTAGTGGGCCAAAAACGACAATTTTGAAATTAACTCTGGAGTGTGACGATGCCAAGTACTAGCAGGCGCTCAGGAAACCTATCACATTTGCCACGTGTTACCAGAAATCTCAGGAGTGTACAGAGGTTTTAGAAGAATTTTTGTCTTATGAAGCTTTTGCCATCTTAATCTCTAGATTTCCCTTTTGCTGTGGATGGAACATGCTGCAGCAAAGGAATCTCAGGCTGCAAACCGGGGTCTGTGGATAGGGAGGGTGTCCCCCATGCAGAGATATTTGTAGGCTTCCAGCTGAGCTTAGCTACATGACAGCTTTATGCCTGGGAATTAGTGATTTCATTGAAAAGTGGCTATTTCTGCTGCACCCAGTTGTTTTACAGTGGTTTAAAGGTCTGCTCTGCCTCTGACTAGCTAGGTGACCTTGTAGGGTTATTTAGCCCAGGAGTCTCAATTTCACTGTCTGTAAAATTGTGATAGTGGTACCAACCTTGTGGTATTTTTATATAGATTTGTTGTAATGTATATAAAGCTTCTACATTGGTATTTGACATTATAGAAGGAGCATCAATATATTTTAGCTATTATTTTTAATAAAACCAGTGAAAAATAATCATTGTGGTAGGCTGAATAATGACCTTACAAAGATATCCTCATCCTTGGAACCTGTGAATATGTTACCTTTCATGGCAAAAAGGGCTTCACAAATATGATTAAGGACCTTGAGATGAGGAGGTTATCCTGGGTCATCTGGGTGGGTCTAATCTAATCACTTGAACCCTTAAAAGGAACCTTTTCCTTTTGTGGTCAGAGAAAAAGACGTGACAGCATAAGCAGGGTCAGCAACATGCTACATTGCTGGATTTCAAGATGAAGAAAGGAGGCCACTAGCCAAGGAATGCAAGCAGCCTCTAGAAGCTAGAAAAGGCAAGGAAACAGATTCTCCCCTAGAGACTCTAGAAGGAACCAGCCCTCCCAACACCTAACTTCAGTGCAGTGAGACCCATGTCAGACTTCTGACCTATAGAACTGTGAGAGAATAAGTTTGTGTAGCTTTAAGCCGCTAAGTTTGTGATAATTTCTTATATAGCAACGATGGAACATTAACACATAATTGAAGAGAATGTCAAGGACTTGTGCACCTGTAGAAAGGATGAGGCCCATGATACTCTGTATTTGGGTAAGCTATTAGGGTATATGTGCTAAATTCTAGTCTCCTTGAAATCCTACCAACTTCTTTTCTGGGCAGGAGACATGGCTTGCTTCACAAGAATTGAAGTGTTTTGTTATACCCCAAAAGATCTGAATCTAGTCTGACAAAGTTGCATTAATTATATTTGAATTTTGGAACTACTGTAATTGCACAAATGCCTTGTTTCCTCTGAATAAACAGCAAAAGAGTTTTGCTATACCTTATTCTGTGGAGGGAAGAACTTAGAATTCAAAGTCAGAAGATATGGGTCTGAGTCCTGCTATCCTGGAAAAACAAATCATGTAACCTCCAAAATGGATCTGTAGAATGGAGATGATAATACTTGGTTTATTTACATGTTGTGTGGGTCAAGGAGATAATGTGAGTAAAGAGGCATTGAGAACTGGCCCACTATACAAATTTCAGGTATAATTATCATTATATTTGTTGTTGTTATCATCATGTGACAGAATCATGGAATGTTAGATCAAGAAAAGGCACTAGAGATCATTTAGTCCACTAGCCTTGGAACTTGAGTCAGGAGAGGCTAAATAACTTGAAAATGTTCTCTTGGCTCCCTAATGTCCAGCCTCTGACATGGCCCGGATAATCACAGGTAGATGGGCCAGGCTGGGAACTTTATCTCATTTGAATGGTACAGGCCAGAGTGGGAAAGGATACAGCTGTAAGAATTGAGAGGCAGAGGGATCCGGTCATAAGAACTGGTGATGAATTGGGAGGGATTGGCAATGGGAGAGGATATCCAGGTGGGCCCTGGGAATTTGGGGAAGTAACAGGGTGGTGTGGGGTGAAGTGGCACCATGCTGAGCTGGTGGTCAGAGATGGCCTTATAGTTATTGAAAGTAGGAATATAACTTCAAGCTTCTGACTAAAGTCTTGTGTTCTTTCCACTATACGTATTGGTTTTGGTCGTGGGGAGGAGAGGAAACTGCCTTGGGTCTTTGTGTGTGATTCATCGTCCGACTTTTGGAAGGGACCCAAGATGGACTTACTGTGAATTCTGCTCAAAGACTAAGATATTGCAGTCAGGTCCATTCAGACCACTGAACAGTCTCCTTCACTATGTGATAGGCTCACATTCCCAGAACTTGGGTCTGTAATTTTTGGTCCCGAAAGTTTATTTAATATTCAGACTCATCATGGGTAGTCAGGTAAAACAAAACAAAACAAAATAGAACTCTTTATAAGGCAATAGCAATTCTAAATTCTTCTCTGGCTCCCAAGGTCTCCTGAATGTACACATACTTCAACCAAACACATACTTACACACATCATACATGTGGACACAACAGTCATACCACACACACACAACTCACACCACACTCATTGCACATGTACACACACACTCAAATACACACACATACCACACATGAATACACATTATTAAAGAGAATTATACTACCACTGGTTTCAGGATCTTTTGTGTATTTTGTTTCCAAAGTAATATACTGAATTTTATCCCAATAAGTGCTATATAGAAATGTGACCTATATACAATATATTTTCTTGGGTTGTATTAAGTGACCATTTGCAAACGAAGAATGGATTGGAAGTGGAAGAATGAATCGACTACCCCTAGATTCTAATCTAAGAGTAACAATTCTTTATGGTTTTATATGGAGGTAGAATTCAGAGGGCTTTCATATTCTCCAGTGCATTGTATCCCCCAACAATCCTGTGAAAGAGTCAGGGAGGTGTCTTTATTCCTGTCCCACAGATGGCACTCAGAAAGGTGACCTGAATTGACCAAGGTCAGAGTTGGGTCTAGAAGAAAGGACAGGTGGCCACTTTTCTGTAACCATGAAGCTGTTTCCCTCATCTAGTTGCTGAAGAACCACAGCAATAAAGAAATTTTAAATGAGGTTTAAAATTGATTTTAAAATATAGATTTTTTAAAGATTTTCCCAATCTAAGTGTTAAACATGTTTGCTATGCAAAATTGAGGGACAAAATTACATTTAAAGATGACTATTGTTAAGATTTTTGGTATATTTCTTTTTCTTTTTCTTTTTTTTGTCTCTGCTGCATGGCCTGCAGGATTTTAGCTCCCCAACCAGAGATTGAACCCAAGCCCTCAGCAGTAAAAGCTCGAAGTCCTAACCATTGGACTACCAGGGAGTTCCCCTGGTGTATTTCTTTTAAAATATTTTCTATTCAATAAACCTCTTTGTCATTTGATTTGTTTACTTAGTAGGGTAAGACTGAGTTATAACTTTTCTTATTTTTTTCATAAAACATTTGTCATATTTTTTTGTATGTATCTTATAATCATATAATAGTTGCGAAGTACTCCATCAAGGGGCTGTACCATAGTTTATTTAGCAATCTCTGTCTTAGGATCTAGGTTGTTTCCAATTTTTGGCATTTCCACATTTGATTTAATTTTTCAGGGTAGATATCAAGAATTCGGATTATCAGGCTAAAACAAATTGGATATATATTTGCCAAATTACTTTCTAAAAGTGTTATGCCAATCTATCTTTTGTATTATAGAAATGAAATGAACTTAAGATGGAGTACTGTTCTTAAAAGACTTCCAGGCACAGGTAATTTCTAACTGGCCGCCTTGCCCACAGGAGCCAGCATCTGGCTGTGTTGTTCAGCTCCGTCGCTCCCTTCTTCAATCCCATTTCCAACCTTTCACTACTCACCCCATCTCAACATTCCATTCATTTCTAAGGCACAACAGTTTGGTTTTGCTTTTTCCTTACATTATAAGCTCTCAGGAACCTCATCTTTCCCTCAGGGCCTCATCTTTGTCATCCAAAATGGCTTATCAAAGCATTTTTCTAAACAAAGTTAGCTCCCTCCCTACAAAAGGCTCTGGAGTCAGCTGTAAAGATAAATTTTAAAAATTGAAGTATAGTTGATTTACAATATTATATTACTTTTGGGTGTACAACATAGTGATTCATTATTTTTATAGATTGTAAGCCATTTAAAGTTATAATAAAATATTGGCTATATTCCCTGTGCTGTACAGTATATCCTTGTAGCTTATTTATTTTATACATAGTAGTTTGTAACCCTTAATTCCCTACCCCTATCTTGCTCCTCCCTGCTTCCCTCTCCCCACTGGTAACCACTAGTTTGTTCTGTATATCTGTTGTGTTATATTCATTCATTTGTTTTATTTTTTAGATTCCATGTATAAGTGAAAACATACAGTATTTGTTTTTCTCTGTCTCACTTATTTCACTAAATGTAATACCCTCAAGTTCCATTCATGTTGTTGTAAATGGCAGAGTTTCATTCTTTTTATGGCTGAATAATATTCCATTGTGCATATATACCACATCTTTATCCATTTATGTGTTAATGGACACTTTGGCTATTTGTGAACAGTGCTGCTGTGAACATTGGGGTGCATGTATCTTTTCAAATTAGTGTTTTCGTGTTCTTCGAATATATACCCAGCAGTGGAATTGCTGGATCATATGGTAGTTCTATTTTTAGTTTTTTAGGAACCTCCATACTGTTTTCCATAGTGGCTGCACCAATTTGCATTCCAACCAACAGTGTAGGAGGGTTCCCTTTTCTCCGCATCCTCTCCAACATATGTTATATGTAGACTTTTTCATGATAGCCATTCTGACAGGTATGAGGTGATCTCATTGTGGTTTTGATTTGCATTTCTCTGGTGATTAGCAATATTGAGTATGTTTTCATATACCTGTTTGCCATCTGTTAATCTCTGGAAAAATGTCAAATCAGGTCTTCTGCCCATTTTTTAATCAGGTTGTTTGTTTTTTTTGATATAATGTTTTCAACACTCTATATCACTTGTCAATGCTTGAAAAACATCTATTTATTTCTTTGAAAAACATCTGTTTATTTGTTTGTTTGCTTATTTAGGCTGATGGATTTCAGGATCTCAATAAGGATGAACTTTGTAGTTATAACAGGTGTCCTAAGGAGAGAGCAGCTTGCAGGAAGTGACGAGTTCCCTGCTATGGGAGATGTCCAAGGAGAGGCTAATGATCACTTGTCAGGACAATTGTAAATGGAATTCAAGCAACAGCTGACCATCGGGTTAGAATAGATGACCTTGAAGACCTCTGTAATCTTGGGATTCTGTGAATCCACAATTTTCACCTTCTCTAAATATTAAAACACTTATTTATTAATGATCCATTTTAAGGCCTCTCCCTTTAATAACAGCAAGCATAAATTGTTGAGCTAATGGGTCAAACACCTATGTCATGTTGCTTCCTCACCTGTGATTCAATGTGATTAGCTCCCTCTGGCAAGGTTCCTCCCAGTGGAATCCTTTTTTAGGTAATTTTTCTGCCTCTGAGACATTTCAGCCCTTTCACTATTTTAGGAAAAGAGTGATATGGCTGACACAAAGGCCATAACACCTTGCCAAGAGGAATTCTCCATGAATGGAATAAATTAAGAGAGAAAGCCTGTGAAATGCGTGTCAGTGCAGCTGCTCTGACTTCCCCAAATTCAACACAGCTTGAGGTTGAGGATTCCTGATACTCAGGGCCAGATGATGCTTTTCATATCTGGAGTTAGTTATATCAGAAGAGCGCTGATACCTCAAGTAGCCTGGGCTTGGAGATGCTGGTGTGGTCGCCAGCCCTTGTCCACCAGCAAGTCACCTTTCATTTCAACATCATGTTGCTGTTAAGAGTGGCTAAGGAGCACATTACCCTCACTTGAGGTAATTATTCTACTTTGCTAAGAAACAATCTCCTAGGCCCCTTTCATAATAAGCCAAATGTTAAATATTGCAAAGAACTCTGAGTGATGTAAGTACTGAGATTTAAAATGTACCAAAAGGTTTAAGAGTGAATATACATTTTATCCCAACAACTTCATTTCTTTGTAAGGAAATAATGAGAGATATGTTCAAGCTTGTCCAATTGCAACACTTTATAGTATCCATATCTGGAACTTTCCTAAATGTCCTCGAATATGTTAAATGAGGTACATCCATACTATTCAGAATTGTGTTGTAGGAAAAGATTTAGAGGTATGGAGATGTTTATGATACATTACTTAGTAAAAGAACCAGGTTAACAAATAATTGACTTTTTTCTTTTTGTTAAAAATATATATGTATTTAAAAAATTATTTATTTGTTTATTTATTTTGGCTGTGCCAGGACTTAGTTGCGGCACGAGAGATCTTCGTTGTGGCATGCAGAATCTTTCAGGTGCAGCATGCGGACTTCTTAGTGCGGCATGCATGCAGGATCTTTCCCCAATGGGGGATGGGACCTGGGCCCCCTGCATTGGGAGCACGGAGCCTTACCCACTGAACCACCAGGGAAGTCCCCCAAAATATATATGTATTTTTAAAGAGTGTGTTTGATACAGATATAATAATAATAGTTAATATTTACTGAGTGCATACTGTATGTCAGGCACTGTCCAAATTGCTTTACATGTATTAACTTATTTAATCCTTAACAAAACTCTGTGAGGTACTATTATTCCCTCTGTTAACTAACTGCCTTGAAGGGACTGAACACTGTGATAATGATAATAATAACAGTAATAGTCACAACAACAATAGCTAACACATATAATATAGTGTTTTCTATATGCCAGACACTGTTCTAAATACCTTACATATGCTAACTTGTCTAGTCTTTACTGTAACCCTCTGAGGATGACTGTGGTAGGCTGAAAAGTGGCCCCCAAAGATGTCCATGTCCTAATCTCTGGAGCCTGTGAATATGGTATCTTACACCGTCAAAGGGACTTTGCAGAAGTGATTAGATGAAGGACCTTGAGATGAGGAGATCATCCTGGATTATCTGGGAAGGCCCAACATAATCACATAGGTCCTTAAAAAGATAAAACCTTTCCCTGCTGTGGTCAGAGAAAAATATGTGAAGACAGAAGCAGGGTCAGAGAGAGATTATGCTACTGGCTTTGAAGATGAGGGGAGGGGAGCCATGAGCCAAGGGAATGCAAGGACCTTCTAGAAGCTGACAATGGCAAGGAAATTGATTCTCCCCTACATCTCCAGAGGCTCTAACCCTGCCTCTACCTCTTGATTTTAGCTCGGTGAGACCCACTTCAGACTTCTGACTTCCAGAATTGTAATATCATAAATTTGTGTTGTTTCAAGCCATTAAGTTTGTAGTAATTCATTACAGCAGCAGTAGGAAACTAATACAGAGGATGACTGCCATGTTAGTAGATGAGGAGACGAAGACTTGGCGAGGGGAAGAAGCTTGCCGAGGTTTGCACAGTAATAGCTGGGAGCCCAGCACAGCTCATCTGATTCCAGAGCCCATGCTTCTCACCACTCTGCTGTACTGCCTATGAGAAAAGGAGGCCTGGCAGTGACTGTCCGCCTATGCTGATGTGACAAAATGGAACTTGGTGAGCTACTGGTAAATGGTGGCTCAAAAGGGAAATAAACACTCATATAAGTTCCTCGATTTTTGTCATACCAAGTTTTAAACTCTTTTTTTCTTTCTTTTTTTGCGGTACGCGGGCCTCTCACTGTTGTGGCCTCTCCCGTTGCGGGGCACAGGCTCCGGACGCACAGGCTCAGCGGCCATGGCTCACGGTCCCAGCCGCTCAGCGGCATGTGGGATCTTCCCGGACCGGGGCACAAACCCGTGTTCCCTGCATCGGCAGGCGGACTCTCAACCACTGCGCCACCAGGGAAGCCCAAGTTTTAAACTCTGCTGAGAACTTTGAGCCTACATTAAAAGTTGATCATCCTGACACTTTTGAACTTAAATTCCTATTTGCTTACTCTGCCAATGGGTATTTTTTGGTCATCCCTTTAAATTTTATAATCTCTTTATGGTTTACAAAACACATTAGTCTTTGTTACTTATTTAATTCTCATAATAATTCTGTGCGGTAGATAAAGTAGATGGCTCTGAAGCTCAGAACGTTTATTTTGCACCGAAGCCAAACAACCAGTAAGGGTCAAAGCAGGAATTCTGGAGAATTCATCAGAGCACATTTTTACCCCTGCCATGTTCAGTCCTCACATTCATCAAAATATTTTAATGGACTAGAAAGACTTCTTCACATTGTTACTAGCTAAATCTGTTCTGAATCATCAATTTACTAACGTTCTCAGGTTAGTAAAGATCCTAATCTGTCCACTGAAGAGTTATGGCTCACACCCAATTACCACTTTCCTTAGCATTTCTATCATTTTCTACAAAATGGGAAAGACTCTCCTTTGCCTCTTTTGTTAAAACAGAGAATATCTTGCTCCTTTATTCTTGTCACTCCTATTATTTCAGAGGCTGAGAATAGGCTGACTGCAGGAGATTATATAGACTTGCTCTTTTATGTCTGTTTGAAGGAGAGTGAGAAATGGAAGTAGAAAAAACTTATGTAGTATTATTTTATTACTTCTTTTTTATGTGCCTTGCATGTCCAGCTGCCTATGCCGTTTCCACTTGGATAGCTCATAGGATTTTCACATTCAATGTGTTCAAAACTCTGCTTATCTCCCTTATCCCCAAACCCAACCCAAAGCCTGCTCCCTCTTTAGTGGTCCTGAATTCAGGAAATACCACCACTGTTCACCACCCAGAAAACTAGCAATCATCCTTGACACCGTTTTCTCTCTCAAACCTCTCATTACCAAATTCCATTGAGTATATCTCTTAAATAAATCTCAAATTTGTCACATTTACCCACATTTACTGCTACAACAACCACCTGATAACTCCATAAAGAATCTTTTGGTAGCACGTAATAGAAAACAGCCTAAACAGTAAAGGACTTTCATTGCCTTATATAATTGAAAAAGGCCAGAGTTAGGATTGGCTTTGGGCAAGCCTTGATTGAGAATGTCAGTAAGGTCACCCAAATCCTGGTTTCTTTCCATTTCTCCTTTCTACCTTTCACTGTGTTATCTCCCTGCTCAAACGGGATCACCCTGTCAAATAAGGGGGCTGCCAGGAGGTCCTAGGTCCTCATGCTTCTTTGTTCATGATCTTTGGGAAGGGAAAGCATTTCCCCCAGTAGCTCTCATAGAAGAGTGACAAAACTTCTTTCCCAGTAGTCTTTAACCCCCTCCCCCCCAACTCATGGGTCACATGTCCTTCCCTGAATCAATCACCATAGTCAAAGGGATGGATTTTGTTGATTGGAGGCTTACACTAAGAGTTACGGGGAGATTAATCCCATTCAAACTCCAAGGCAAAGAATGTCACAGGGGAAATAACCTGAAGGAATTTGGGGGACTTGTTAACTGAGAAGGAAAGTAAAGTAAAGCACATATGGGTTATCCATGACACCACATTCACTTTTGCTTCCCTCTAATCTTTTACCACAGTGTAGGCAGTACAGTCTTTTTAAAAAAGAAATGGTGTTGTGCCACTTCATTGTTTAAACCCACTTTGCTCCTTGGATAAAGATAAAAATAATCTTTAACATGCCTTACAAGTTCCATCTGGCCTTTCCTACCCCTCCAGCCTCATCTGTTACCACTATCTGCTCTTGATCGCCATCCACTCACACCCCAGGCTTTTGTTCATTTTGTTGGATTATCTGGCTTTTTCCTATCTCAGAGCCGTCAAATCTGCTGTGCTATCTACCTAGAATGATCTTACCCACACTCTTCACATGGACAACTCCTCTTCACTTATGCTTTTCTGTTATAGTCCCTTTCACTGTTTAAAATAAATTGTAATGAGATTGTCTACCTAATGCTTATTTTTTCCAGTAGTCTGTAAGCATCACAAAGGTAAAAGTAGGGCTTGTACTTGTAAAAAGCACTGTGTCCGTGGCATCTAGCATAGCTCTTGGACCTTGTTCAGCAAAGACACCCACCACTGACAGCATTGCCCACCCTGCTCTTCACTTTGAGGAAAACCCTTCACTTTAAAGAGCATTAAGTGTCCTCATATCTAACCTGGGAGAAAGATATTTACCTCTTAGGATGCTATAAAATTAAATTAGTTAAAGTGTGTATAAATACTTAGAGCACTCGGTATAGGCTGATGAATAATTGCGAACTTAAAAGTTGGAATATTTATTTGGAGCACTTTCTACCAGGTGGTGTCTGTCCTAGTATTAACTTCTGGAAAATAACTGAATGACCCTTGGAAAGTTATTTTGCCATTTATCTTCATAAATATGTGTTGAAATGTGTGGCGTTTTCCCAAGCTATTTAGGGACAAGTGAGAAAGGGAATCTGGAAGACAGAAGAGATACTCTCCAGAGCTGCTGGTCTTATTTGCACTTCATCCCAACTTGACATTAATATACACATTTTGCATTGAAATCGTTTTCTGTTATTGAAACCTGAGTTTCATTATATACCAATCTACAGGGTCTTTGTAAAGGATTTTAGTTCTTTGCTCTTGTTTTCGTTTTTCAGGTTGTATTTATGTTTGGCTGGATGTATTCTTCAGATGTGCTTTGTTAAAGGTGCTATCATAAAACATAATCATTTTTATATGAATTATAATTTCAAGAATGGATTTCTTAACCTATTCCTAAATACTCACTAAGGAGATTCCTAGGAAAGGAGTGACTAATATAGCTGGGCACCTTAGCATTCATTATGTCATTTCATCATTTTAAAAACTTATCTTTTATTATAAAAACAATTCACATTCACTATAGAAAATTTGGAAAATATAGATAAGGAAAAAAACAAGCATTTGAAATCTTACCACCCAAAGAGATAACCACTGTTGACATTTTGGTGGTCTCATCCTACACATGCATGTGCATACACACACATGCACACATGCATGGACCCTATTTCAAATGATCAAAAAAAGTCAGAATATTCATCAAGTGTTTTAATGTTTTCCAGTTAACAATAAATTGTGATCTTAATTAACTTTTATCAGTTCCTGTAGTTTACCATTGATTTTCTTGCATTTGTCAGGTAGACCTATCACAAATAATATTTTGACCTCATTTTTGCAAATACTTATACTGCTGATTTTGTTTTCCTGCCTAATTGCATTGAATTTTCAGAACAATGATAATTAATTTTGATAGTATTAGCTTATCATGTTCTTGACTTTAATGGAATGGTATACAACTATGTGTATATTATGAGTGTGTGCATGTGTGTGCTGTATGTGTGTGTCAGTGTTGATGATATTACATGAAAGGTGTCCTGAGAGTCTATGGTTGGTGGGGTGGGATAAGTAACCATCAATACAGTTTAGGGGACTGAATAAATTTAGAGGAAACAAATTGTTCCAGCTTTGGGGAGTTAAAAAAGGGTTAAAGATGGAAAACTAAAGGCTGACTCACCCCTATACTTTCTAAGACAGTAGCAACTGGTAGAAATTCACTTATTTGCCATCTTTTGGCGGGGGAGGAATGGGTGAGTTGGGATATAGAAAGGGAACAAACCACCTAGAATCCCTTTTGCTGTCCTGGAGCAACAACACTTGAAAGCAACCCCAGGATCCATGCAATAGCTAAATCAAGCACAAGGCTGGCAGCACGGCAGGGCTTTTGCACCCAGCAAAAGTTCCAGAAAGGAGGCCTTTGAGGGCCAAACCATGTAATTGGCTCAGAGGCCAGGCTAAGCATAAAGCTTTTAAAAGAAAGCTGGCCTCTGTCACAGATGTGTAAGCAAACACAAGGAAGAAAAGACACATGAAGTTTCCTTGCTACAGCTGGCATTCATTCACAGAACTGTTACATAAAGTTATGTAAAACAGAATTCATACTTAAACTCGAAGAAATTCCAACAACAGCCAGATAGGCAGTGAGGGAAAACCTAGGCCTTGGCTGACCTCTTCTAATTCCAGTGTGAGCAGATAAAGGAAAACTAATATGGGATTCTTCAAAAAAAATAGGGTGGTAAAACAAAGATGTTATAAATTCAGAGGAAGCACAAACTTTTTGAAAAATATTTGCTATGGGATTTATAAAGTATTTTGATAGCATCTGTTTATGGGATTAAGTAAATTTGTAGTGTTTCATCAAGTTTATGATGAAAGGTGAAAGACAATATAATGAGACAGCCTATTCAGATGAACAAAGTGCTTCTTGAAAGGCATACAGAAATAAAGACCTGGCTTAGAGTTTAATTAAATTAAAAACATAATCTCATATTTAAAATCAGAATTACGAACACACAAGGCAAAAGAGATTTTAGGAAATTACATAAGTTATGCAGAAGACAATTTTGAAATGCTTTTTTGGAATATAGAGAAAAGGATATGGAAACGTGAAAATGACAGAAAAATCAGAGGAATGGAAAATAGAGCAGGTATTAAAATATGAATAAATGCCATAGAAAGAGATCAGAACAAATGAAAAATAAGTTGCTTTAAGAATTTTTTACGTACTGGAAAACCACCTGAGTCTGCGGGACTCACTGCGCCTAAAGTGACAATCCTGGTAAGATGAATAAATTTTATGGGTAAAGGAAGACTCTCTAGTGAGGGCCATGCCACGTGGAGCTCCTTTTTTCACTATAGATCAGTAACATTTGGAAGCGGCTCTGATGGGGCTCAAACAGTACTATTGTCATACCAAATAGGAAGACAGCAGGTATCAGGCCTTTGCTTGGCATGACTTCTCACTAATAAGATGGTCACCCCAAAAATGATGGGCAGTAATGTGAGGAAGAATGAGTACAAGGAGTAGAGAATCAAATACGGACAGGTGGCTATGGCTTCTCAACAAAGAAGTGATTACCAAAAGATAACTGCTGAGACTCCCCCACAGTCCCAGATCTCTTCCTCAGGCTAGTAGATTATGGAACTTTCCTTCATTTTGGGATTTAAGAGGAATTTAATGGGGTCCAGGGAAGGAACTCAGGGAGAAATTAACAAGATCACTTTAGGGTAAAGAACAGTTCAGGTTAAAGTTGTCCTCATTCAAGGATGAAAATAAAGCAAAACAAAACAGATGGAACCTGACAGAAATTATGAAATGATTATAAGAGATAAACAAAGAAAATAGAAAGGGATAGAGAAAAAAATACTTTTGAGAACAATTTTTAGCAAGAAACAGAATGTACCTATACTATGAGTTAAAGAAAACATGAGATTTTGAGACAAGGGTTGATTGATGAGATATTAGAACAAGGAACTAAATTAAAAATGGAGCCATCCCAGCAAAGCAAAGAGTATAGGGAAATGTCCCAAAACACCTGTTAAATTGTAATTAGAGAAGTACAAATTAAAACCACAATGAGATATCAGCCTCTAGAATGGCTATAATCCAAAAGACCGACAATATCAATGGGAAATAAGTTAAAATTAAAATTTTTTTTTTACTCACTGGAAAACCATTTGAATTTGTAGGTCAAAAGGACTCACTGTGCCTAAAGTGAAAATCCTGGTAAGATGAGGGAATTAATTATTGGTGGGAATGAAACGTGGTGTAGCCATTCTGGAAAACAATTTCATGGATTCGTAAAAATTTAAACATATTTTCCAGATGTCCTAACAGTTCCACTCCTGTGGACCTATCCAAGGAAATGCTTGCATGCAGATGTTTAGTGGCATTATTTGTAATAGTTCAAAAGTAGAAACAATACAAATGTCTGTTAACTGATGAATGGATAAACAAACTATAGTATATACATACAATGGAATAACACTCATAATAACAAAAGGAAACAAGCTACTGATACATGCCACAGAATAGTAGATGAACCTGAAGCACATTACACTCTCCTGTCCCTTGTCCTTAGAATGTATCTGTCAGGGGCAAAACCCCAACACTAGATGAGCCCACTGTCTGCCTTTGCCTTATTTGCACTCAGCTTTCTAGTCCTGTGAGTAAAAAAGGACTGATCTGATCAAATTGGTGTCAATATAAATTTGTGGTTACGAACCTCCACTGGTCTGTGCTTACTAGTTTCCTCAACAGCTCAAACTCTAGCCCTCCACAACTGTTTTATACTTTCTCCCTTCTCCTCATTTCTGACACCTTCTTTTCCCAATTCTCCTTAAATTTGCAGCAGATTAAATTACTGCCTACTTCACAGAGAAAGTAGATGTTTTCAAATAAGACTTCTGTAAACCTCCCTTCAATGAGCTTGTTAACCTGTAATTTTCCTTTTCCTTTTATCTCTCATCCTTCTTATCTATTTGAAGAGTTGTCTTGCATCTAATTTTTCCATCCTTGTGCTAGGAATTGTAGCGAACAGATCTTTGCCTATATGGAGCTTACCTTCCGGTGGGAGGAGAGAGTGTCAGTTCTTTGGTGAACCCTTTTCTAAATCATAGACTATATAAATCTTTGATTGATGTACCCAAAGTATCCAGAACCACCACGCTGGAACTATTGATCAAATTTTCAACTACTTGTTCAGTGTCGTTCTTTCCTATCACACCGTTAGCTTCATGAGGGCAAGGGTTGGTCCCTGTTCACTGCTGTATTTATTAGCACTCAGCACAATATTATGTATATGGTAAAGTCACAGTAGAATTTTACTGAATGACCAACTGAAATAAATGTCTTTGTTAACCATGATTATTTCTAAGTGATGGAAGTACTGCTGATAATTTATTCATAATTTAAAAATGTCTCTACATTTCCTTTAGTTTACATTATTAACTTAACATTTGATATTAAAAACAATAAACAAAACATAGTTAAAAACCAGTGGATTTGAATCCAAGTGATTTTTGCCTACATAATCTTGGGAGGAATTTCTTAGAATCATTTTGTGTTTATTCAAACTGAAAAAGCAGAAGCTAACTAATCTGCTTAGAATTGAGAAGCAAATTTTTGATGGGTTGTTAGGTAACAGAATCAGATACAAAAATCCAGTAATCTTTCTACAATTAAATGATAGAAACTTGCATTTAAACTTCTAAAGGGACTGTGAGGTCATGCTAATTGGCTTTTTAACAATTTGTTGCTTATTAAATATTTAACAAGACTCTGAGGAGGCCTGCTGTGGTATCATATGAGTGGCTTTCAGACTTTTGCCCATAAAGTTGAAGAGTTCAAAATGATCCTATGTGACAATGATGCTGCAAAGAGTTAAGATTATAAATATGTATAGTATAAAGGTCTTACCACTGAAGGGCCAGAGAAGGCATTCAGGAAATGCTGCAGTGAAATACTGTAGTTTTGCGTACTACTACTATCATTATTTATAGGTGAATTAACTTTTAATTTCATTATAAAATTCCCTTATTAAGTACCAGCAATTTCTCAAAGCTATTTATTCGTTTGCCTAGTTTGTTTTTATACAGTATCTAATCTCTGATTTTTGTTAATGACTTGACATTGCTATAAACTGGATCACTTAATCAGTGGATGGCATAAAATGGAAAATCATTCTTCATGCTGCATTTCCTTTTGCAATTATATAACTCTACAGGCTCTTTTAGGGCAAATAAGAAAGCCAAAGGGATAAGGATTATCAAATATATATCATGAACAAGAAAGAAGTCCTTCAGTTTCCTTCAGTATATAGTGCTCTTTGAATTACTTTTCAGATAAGCTGTACTGAGCCCTCTGCTTACACCATCATGGTAACAATATATTTTACTATATTATCTTTAGCTTTAGTGTTATTTTGAATCCTCCTCTGTTATAGAATAGGAGCATAGAGTAGACTGTCATTATGAATTATATGTATTTATTTACATATGCACTCACATAGAAATACATTTGTGATGTCAGCATCACCACTTTATTACAATGTCATATCTGCGTACATTGGACTCTTTTTATGCTGTAGCATCAGGAAAAAGTATGGAGTCAAAAGAGTTGTGTTCTTATCCCCAATCTACCGTTCACCAGCCATGACTGGGTACATCAACATGCCCTTCACTTTAGATCCCAGAGAAGGGATGTGATCAGCGTCCAAATGTACAGTGAACAAAGTCAAGGAAATAAAAAAAAAAGAACAAACCAAACCTGTCTGTTGACAAACATGCTGTCTGGGCAGACTGCTTCTCATTTTATGATGAAAACAACCACTACCGCCACTTCAGCAACATCTGCCACAACAACATGAAGCCAATGGAAGAACTGCAGCAGAGCCTGGGAGAGGAAGAAAGGATGCAGCCTGACTCAGAGGAAAGGATGCGGCCTGACTCGGAGGCTGAGGCTAAAAGTTTCGTGTAAATTATGAAGCTAAAAATTATACATATATGTATTTATATATATACACAGACATTTTAGAAAACTATTTGTTAATAAGAGTTATAGCTGTTTTGAGAGAGAAAAGAATAGCATAAAGAAAGAATAGACATGAATAGAAACAGAAGCAATAATGGGGACGTAAAAGTGGAAAAGTTTCCTGAAAGGAATCTATAAAAATGAAAAAGAGAATTAAAAAATAAAAAGAATCACACCTGCATATTTACTGGCAAAATATACTTAGATGAAGAGAGAAATCTCAATGCATATAATGTTTACCTGTGAAGGAATAAAGCTCTGGCTGGCTCAGAATTCTCCTTAGGAATGATAAATGCTAGAGAACAGTGGAGCAATGGGTTAAAATTTCTATGAGGAAACTCTTGAGACCTCACAAATTTAATACCTCTTTGTTAGATTTCATGTGTAAAGGCAGGAGAAACACATCCTCATATATGCAAAGCATTGAGAAACACTTAAAGTTATTGGATGTTTTACTCCAGTGGCCCAAGAATGAGCAAAACATGGTATAAAAGAACTTGTGGTTATTTGAAACCAAACACAGGAGTAAGCCAAATATTTATAGTAAAATGAGTTTTTTAATTAAATGCAAATTGGAAAATTTTTATTGAAAGAGAAAAGATGTACTCTTACAATTTTATTAACAATAATTTGGACCTAAGATGTCATGTAAGGTGAGGGTGTGTATGGTGAGAAGCATTCCATATTTTACACACACAGACACACACACACACACAGACACACACACACACACACACACTGTTCTTATGTACTCAGTTGCTGAATGCAGGGATGGTAGGTGGTCAGCACACATGCACCAGGTGCCCCTTGCTATTGTTCCATTTGTTTATAGCTGGTATCTCTTCTGATTGGCCGAAGTGTACCTTCTGATTAGTTGTACCATACCAGTTGCTAAATGTTTTGAATATCAACCAGGTTGAATGAATGAATGGATTAATGAATGATCAGAGATGATCTCTTCTTTTATCCTTACCCCTATATTGTTTGGGGTATTTTTACCCTCACATTTAAGAATCTTTGAGCAGGTGTATATTTGATTTATACTCAGTAAAATTCTGCCTCTCCTTTCTTTACATCAACCACAATATTCCATTTGTGTGCAGCTGCCTACCAAGTCTGAGGACAACAATAATGTTGCATTTGACTTTTATTATTTTTTTTAAATATCAAGATTTCTTTGTTCTCTATCCACACTCTCCATAATAGTGTATAATCATCTGAGACTGTATTATTTCTGAATCTATTCTTAGTTACAGTATTGTGGACACCACTGGGTACCTTGGGCATTATTGTAATTCCTTCTATGTCATGCCTGCTAGGACTCCTTAGTAAGTGGATCCATACCTCACTTTTTCATTTTCTTGTCTCCCTTTAGGGATACATTTAATATTAAGATCAAAAAAAGGTTAGAAAGGCTCGTAGGCATTGTATTGTCGTTTTAAAAGTGACTAGGATGAAATGGGTACTATGATCTGGTTTAATTATGCTTAATTGATGCAAAGCTTAAACCAGTGTCCAGATCTCCTGCTCCACTGCTTTTTTTTTTTTTTAACATCTTTATTAGAGTATAATTGCTTTACAAGGGTGTGTTACTTTCTGCTGTATAACAAAGCGAATCAGCTATACATATACATATATCCCCATATCTCCACCCTCTTGCATCTCCCTCCCACCCTCCCTATCCCACCCCTCTGCTCCATGGCTTTTAATCAGGGTAGTTCATTTTCGGACAAACATAAGCTTTCTTGTACTACTAACATGTGCTGCATTTCTAGCCCAAAGCTTTATCATTTTGCTGTTTTAGATTGTAGTCCAGAAACCTAAATTTTCTTCTTTGACACCATCTGCATAGCTAGTCTTTCACCTCCCATAGCCTCCTTTCTCTTTGAAACTCCCAACTGTTAGTTGGAAGAATCAATGACAACACCACCTGTACCCCCACAGATTCCTAAGCCAGACTCTCCAGTCCCAAAAGATGTTTCCTGGAGACTCCTTTATTGCCTAATTAATTAATTAATTAATATTTATTGAGCAGCTATTGTGTGCCAGGAACTGCGCTCATTGGTTCTTTCCCAGCTGAATAGTAATTGAACTGATAATGAACTTAAGGGGAATTTCTATTGCAATATGCAAACAAATAAGTTGCCTTTCTCCCCACTAAGGGCATTTCTGTCTTGTTTTCCCCTTAAAATTCTAGAGATACACTTAAGATATCTTACAATAAAATTTCCATTTCATTTTTTAAGCTTCTATTTTTTTCATTTTTAGGGAAGGTATGTTCATTCAGACACATTAGAAAATTCAGATTAAAAGCAAGAGGAAAACTGGCCAAAAAAAAAAGGAAAATGTTTTATATGTGCATGCATTAAAACGATCTGAAAGAATGTACTCTTCATGGAACCTCTCTGCGAAATGGGACTTGAGACAAGGAGGGGAGGGGGCTGGAGAAGGTATTTTGCTTTGTTCCCTTATGTATGGCTTGAAGTTTTATGATCATGTATTGTTTTTATAATTAAAGACCTAAATGCAGAATATGAAACAAAAAACATCAAGGTCATCTAGAGTTGGCAATCTTTCTACTACAGTGGCACATGGGAACATAAAGGAATAAACTACACTTACATCTAATTGTTAGGATTTTATTAGATTCAGAATGTGGCTTGTAAATCTATTGATGATGTCTAGATCTTGCCTTGAGGACACTATTGAGAGACAGTTCGGAAGGGTGCTGGTATCATCTAAAAGATGACGTTGGAGCCCTAACCCCCAGTACCTCAGAATGTGACCTTATTTGGAGATAAGGTGTTTACAAAGATAATCAAGTTAAAAAGAAGCAGTTAAGGTGGGTCCTAATCCAGTGTGACTGGTGTTCTTTTATTTATTTTTATTGGAGTATAATTGCTTTACAATGGTGTGTTACTTTCTGCTTTATAACAAAGTGAATCAGCTATACACATACGTATATCCCCAAAGCTCTTCCCTCTTGCGTCCCCCTCCCTCCCTCCCTCCCTCCCTATCCCACCCCTCTAGGTGGTCACAAAGCACCGAGCTGATCTCCCTGGCAACACAATTTTTTGAACAAGAAAAAAACTTATTATTTTTGGGGAAAAGCAAGGGCCTTGTTTGAATCCCTGATCATATCCTTGTGAGATATAGATATAGATATATAGATATGTGTGTGTGTGTGTGTGTGTGTGTATAGCCATTCTTACAGGTGTGAGGTGATACCTCATCGTGGTTTTGATTTGCATCTCTCTGATGATTAGTGATGTTTGGCATCTTTTCATGTACCTGTTGGCCTTTTGTGTGCATTCTTTGGTTTTGTCTGTTTTATTTACTTCTGTATGCTCAGGCTTAGAGTGGAACCTGGCATATAAAAGTTACTCAATAAATAGTTGTGGGAAAAATAAAGACCATGTGTTAGCATTTTAAAAATACTTAGGTGATTCTGATTCAGGTGGTTCTAGGAATATTCAACTACTGGTTAAAATTATAGAATATTTAAAAGAAATTAAAACTATTTACAGGGACAGATAATTAATAGATCAGAGGAAAGATTTATTATCTGATTTGCTTCAGAGATGGATATGATTTCTTAAAACATAAAAAGCATTACCCATAAAAGAGGTGGATAAATTCAGTTACCTTAAGATGAAGTACTTTTATTCAACAACAGACACCATGAAGAGGATGAAAAGATAGGTCACAAACCAAGAGATGTAATTTGCAACACATGTAACTGACAGAGGACTAGTATCTGCAAATAAATAAGATTTTATTTAGAAATAAATAATACCTACGAATCAATAAGAAAAATACAGGCTGATATAAAATGAACGAAAGGCCTGGATAGACATTTCCCAAAAGAAATCCAAATGACCAGTAAATGTATGATAATGTGCTCATTTTACTGGTAATTAAGAATTATAAGTTCAAATCATGATATGACGTTACACATTCATTAAACTGACAAAATTAAAAAGACAAATCTGCCAGGATTAACTATTGGAGTAGATATGGATCAATGGAGAATTATACCTTGCTAAAGGGAGTAAATATTGGTACAGCCACTTTCAAAATGATTTTTAGCACTATCTTTTAAACTTGAACATACCCCAGAACCTGGCATTTCCTTTCCTAGGTATATTCTAGAGAAACTCTTGCATATAAACACCATACAAATGCAAGGATGTTCTTAGCTGTTTAGCATGTTATTTGTGATAGAAAATTATTGGCAATACCCCAAATATCCACCATCATGACAATAGCTATATAAATAAAATGGAATATTATATGTAGTGAAGATGAAGAACTCACAGCTACACTGCTATAGCATGCCTGAATTTTGAAAACATAATATTGAGTGAAAAAAAACGGGTCACAAAAGAATCCACACAGCTAAATACCATTTTTAAAGTTTATAAACAAGTGAAACTTAATTTACTATTTAAGAATACATATGTATGTAGTAATACCATAAGAAAAGCAAAGGAATGATAAATACCAATTTCAGGATAGTGGTTAGTTCTGGTGGGGGTGTAGGAAGAGGCAGCAGAGGGGATTAGAAAGGGGCATTTGGATTAGTACAGGGATGTTGGGAATATTTTAGTTTTTAGGGTAGGTGGTAAAGTCATGAGGTAATTATTTTTATGTTTGTAGTTACCAGATTGTAAATTCCTTGAGTGTACCTGTTTGGCACAAAGAAAATATCAACAATGATTTGATGAAGGAAGATTTTTGTGATATGTGTATACCAATACTTCTTGAAAAAATGTAGTTAGAAGAGATTGAAGACTGATGTCCTCTGTAGTCCTCTTATCACTTTGTCTTAATTTGCTTAAGATAGTCATTTTTTTCCCACAGAATATAGCTAAACCACCATCCTACTTCATGAGAATATCAAATTAATGGGATCTGAATGAATGTGGTTTTACTAATCTGTATAAAATTGATAATTAGCTTGTGTGGAAACATCATTTGGTCTAGCATATGCAATTCATGTCTTGAATGGTGCTGATGGAAGGAATTAGATTTAATTTATGCTGTGAAAGTATTCTTTCTGAGCCCTCTTTTTATGATGCAAAGATTTCTTAAAGAATGTTTTATGATTATCTCAACCTTGGATGGAGTGTAGTGGGATGGGTCATAAAAAGGTAAAGATGTCTAGGATTGGAATGAAAGTAAGAAGGTAAAATATTCTACTCCTTACCAAATGCATCTTTTGTTTTTATGTTCTGAGTTTTTGCTTCACTAACTAAGCAATAGAAAACAATTGAAGTAATATGAAGAAAGCCCCTGCTTCAGGTGACTCTGTCTTAGAAGGGAATATGGTATTTGGAAAAGGGATTCTATTCATGTTCTCTGGGTTGATGCTGACACTTGACACCTCTACCTTGGATGAGCTCCTGAAGTTGGAACTTAATGGCAGTTGAGCTTGGTTCAAGAAGGATCATCAACACTAGATGCACTACAGTTTATGTCCATTCCGAGGGAGGATGCTTGGACCTAGGGAGTGTACTGCTCTGGGATTATGGAGATGGATCCTTGAAGGCATTATTGTTTTTTGGACTAGTGTCTTCAAATGTATAGGCCTTTGCTTCAAGATCCAGGGTGTCTTAGGTATTCAGTTGGCTCAGGTGGGTCAATTTAAGAGGTGTGATAGAAAATGCTCCCATTCCCTCTAGGTAACTCAGTAACCAGAAGAATGATTCTAAGCATCAGACACCAGGAAGGAGTAGCCTGAAGGCCTCTGAGGCAATCACTAACATCCCCAAATTTGTTTGGGAGCAGAAGACATAGGTAGGGAAAAAGAAGCAGATCTGTAAGAAAACTTAAGACCCTAGTTATAAAGTATTAATCAAATCTTATTCAAATTCTTTCTTAAAAGAAATTAAAGATGATACAAATAGGTGGAGAGATATACCATGTTCTTGGATTGGAAGAATCAACATTGTGAAAATGACTCTACTACCCAAAGCAATCTACAGGTTCAATGCAATCCCTATCAAACTACCACTGGTATTTTTCACAGAACTAGAACAAAAAATTTCACAATTTGTATGAAAACACAAAAGACCCCGAATAGCCAAAGCAATCTTGAGAAAGAAAAACGGAGCTGGAGGAATCAGGCTCCCTGACTTCAGACTATACTACAAAGCTACACTAATTAAGACAGTATGGTACTGGCACAAAAACAGAAATACAGATTAATGGACCAGGATAGAAAGCCCAGAGATAAACCCATGCACATATGGTCACCTTATCTTTGATAAAGGAGGCAGGAATGTACAGTGGAGAAAGGACAGCCTCTTCAATAAGTGGTGCTGGGAAAACTGGACAGCTACATGGAAAAGTATGAGATTAGGTCACTCCCTAACACCATACACAAAAATAAGCTCAAAATGGATTAAAGACCTAAATGTAAGGCCAGAAACTATCAAACTCTTAGAGGAAAACATAGGCAGAACACTCTATGACATAAATCACAGCAAGATCCTTTTTGACCCACCTCCTAGAGAAATGGAAATCAAAACAAAAATAAACAAATGGGACCTAATGAAGCTTAAAAGCTTTTGCACAGCAAAGGAAACCATAAACGAGACGAAAAGACAACCCTCAGAATGGGAGAAAATATTTGCAAGTGAAGCAACTGACAAAGGATAATCCCCCAAATATACGAGCAGCTCATGCAGCTCAATATCAAAAAAACAAACAACCCAATCCAAAAATGCACAGAAGATATGTCTAAATAGACATTTCTCCAAAGAAGATATACAGATTGCCAACAAACACATGAAAGAATGCTCAACATCATTAATCATTAGAGAAATGCAAATCAAAACTACAATGAGATATCATCTCACACCGGTCAGAATGGGCATTATCAAAAAATCTACAAACAATAAATGCTGGAGAGGGTGTGGAGAAAAGGGAACCCTCTTGCACTGTTGGTGGGAATGTAAATTGATACAGCCACTATGGAGAACAATATGGAGGTTCCTTAAAAAACTTAAAATAGAACTACCATACGACCCAGCAATCCCACTACTGTGCATATACCCTGAGAAAACCATAATTCACAAAGAGACATGTACCACAATGTTCATTGCAGCTCTGTTTACAATAGGCAGGGCATGAAAACAACCTAAGTGTCCATCGACAGATGAATGGATAAAGAAGATGTGGCACATAGATACAATGGAATATTACTCAGCCATAAAAGAAATGAAATTGAGTTATTTGTAGTGAGGTGGATGGACCTAGAGTCTGTCATACAGAGTGAAGTAAGTCAGAAAGAGAAAAACAAATACTGTATGCTAACATGTATATATGGAATCAAAAAAAAAAAAATGGTCGCGAAGAACCTAGGGGCAAGACGGGAATAAAGATGCAGACCTACTAGAGAATGGACTTGAGGATACGGGGAGGAGGAAGGGTAAGCTGGGACAAAGTGAGAGAGTGACATGGACATATATACACTACCAAATGTAAAATAGATAGCTAGTGGGGAGCAGCCGCATAGCACAGGGAGATCAGCTCGGTGCTTTGTGACCACCTAGAGGGGTGGGATAGGGAGGGTGGGAGGGAGGGAGACGCGAGAGGGACAAGATATGGGGATATATGTATAACTGATTCACTTTGTTATAAAGCAGAAAGTAACACACCATTGTAAAGCAATTATACTCCAATAAAAATGTTAAAAAATATTCTTTCTTAAAACAGAAAGGTAGTGATTGAAGATTGATTACAAATGCTGTTTAAGGTCTTAAATCCAAGATTTGTAATTGCTAGAAGTTGTCATGTCAGGAAATTTCAATATTCCAGTCTTGGGAAAAAAGATTGTCTTTCCCCAGGTTTAATCTTTTCCACTTGAAGACTGCTGTTATGAGCACAGTTCCTGGTCCTTAGGATACAATGATGGTCTTGTAATCTCACCCCACTTGGTCACAGGACCTCTACAGTGGACCTGACAAAGCACTGAATAGACTTAAATAAAGTTCTGCTGACTGCACAGTAAAGAAATGATTAATAGCAAAACAGCCAGATACGCCCAAAGTGATTGCAACATAGCTCATCTTCTCAGTTTCTCACATTTTTTATTAAAATCGTAGATTGATTTTTCTGCTTTCACAGCTTCTTCAGTGTAAGATGATGCATGTTTTGCCTGGCATCAGCAGCAGCCTGCAATTGTAAGATTGAGTTCCTGTTACTGTGTGTGTGTGCGCGCATGCATGGGCTATAGTGCAAAAGTTCTGGACTGAGTGTTAGGACACCCGGTTTTTATTTTTGCTTTCTGCACTCACAATCCAGATGACTTAGTGAAAACCACTACTCTTTGAACTTTTAAATTTTGCAACAGCAGCTTTTCCTTTGGTTCCTCAGAGGTGTGTGAGAGTGCTTTGTCATGGTTGCTGGGTGAGTCCATGAGGCACTGTGGTGCAATGGTTAGGTTCACTGGTGCTGGATGCAAACAGATCCTGTTTTGAATCCTGGTCTTGCCATTTACTCTGTGTGAGTGTAGAGAAATTGCTTCTCAGTGTTTTCTCATTTGCTTGAATATGGCTGTTGTGAGCTTTAAGTGAGAACCTGTCTGTACCAGAAAACCAACAAGCGTGGTGACAACTTGTCTTCTGACAATTATGAATCTTGATGCTCTTTTGACATAAGATTATACCTGGTTATACATCTGACATTAATCTCTAATCACTACCTTTCTGGTTGAAGAGAGAATTCAGAAGAGCTCAGTTAAATATCTTAAAGGTAGGGTTTAAAGTGTATGTATGTGGTTCTGGTCCTCTCTTTTTTCTGCCTTCTAAAATTCTTGAGGTCTGCAGTGGGCCTCAGTGACTGACACTGGAGGCTTTCAGATGGACCCTGCATTTGTTGAGTAGATAAATTCATTAATATTGCCACCGTACTATCAGTCAACAATAAAGCCTTGATGACCCATTTAATCTCCAAGACATATTCCAAGTATCCATATTCAATCTTTGTTCCTGACCAACTACGAGGACTTTTATTTTAAAATATTCTCTGTCATTGCAACCAGCTTCTGTTTTCTGGGACACAACCCCGTCCCCAAAGCTTGCATTAGTGCTTTGAGGAATTATTTATGTTCTCCCCAATTGGCCACAAAATAAGAAAAATGTACATCATAATTATCTATTATTCCTTTTTCCCGAAATGTAGCAGTATTTTTTTGCACTTTGGACAAAGAGGCATTGCTAAACTTCTTTTTCCTTGTAATCATGGAAAGCAGTAAAAACCTTACAGAGAGTAAATAGGATTTGTTTTCTCAACAGTGGCTGTTACTCAGAGTTAATGACATTTCATCATTATCACTGCATTTGTAATACGGTGCTTGACGGTTGGTGTTCAGTTAACAACGGAAAATACCAGGTGTGAATAAAGTCAGTAAAAAGAAGATATTCACTATGAGGAAGCTAATTATTTAACAAAAATGTGTTTCACGTCTAATAGGATTTCTTGGCAATCTCAATGCAAGGACCATTTTGGAGTTTATATCAGGAAAAGAGACCACATTATGAGAGACAAAATAAGTAAACACGTTACCTGGTCATTCTTTGATGTTTGGGTTATTTATATCCTGCCAGGTTCTTAAAATGATTTAAGGTATCTTACAAAGATCCATATATGGTAGCAAGATAAAATAAATTGAAAATGAGAATGAAAAATGAAGCAAAGGAAAAACTAAAGATAGGAAGGTACAGTGGAGCCTGGAATTACCTTAGGACAAAAAGACAAGCTGTGAAATCCTACTTGCCAGGGAAGGTCCCGAAAGTTGGCTTAAAGCTTCCTGTTGGCCAGTGTTAAAGGGGAATGTGATCTATCTTGCAGTTCACAATACTAGTAATATAGTGAGACATTCCTCCCATGGATATTTATAGAGAGGGCATTTTGAAATCTAGTTAACAACATCCTCAGCAACAAGATAAGAAAACACAATTTAAAAAATTGTGACAAAATACACATAACATAAAATTTATCATTTTAACCATTTTAAAGTGTACAATTCAGTGACATTAAGTACATTCACATTGTTGTGCAGCCATCACAACTATCTAGTTCCAGAATTTTTCATAAAATGAAAACCCCATACCCACTGAGTAGTCCCTTGGCAACCACCAATCTCCTGTCTGTCTTAACAACATTCCTATAGTAAGCATGAGAAGCACTTTTATAACCCTATGCATTATAATGCCACAGGTAGAAGTGGGTGACAGCATACTGTTTTCATATTTATGTTTGTCTTTTATAATTTTGACTATCTAGAAAAAAAGAAAACTGACTTGACAGAAGAGAGGTTAGATAGCCTCCCTCACCTCTGAAACCACCAGGAAGAATACCTGGAGAGGACTTGTTCCACCTAATTGGTTGGGTTGGAAGAACTTCTACAGAGAGACATTCACCAGGATACTAAAGAGGTTAGTTTGGAGGAAAAGAAAGGCTTGGATCAAGTTTGTTGAAGAGTGACTTATAGCCAAGAATTACCTCACTGTCTTAGCATTTCTCACAACCCTAAGGGTCAATTGAATTCCTCCTGTTGGAGGCTAATCTAGCATGAGGGAGAGAGGGAAGCCACATTTGTTGCCCTGAAGGATAAAGAAGTAAAGATTTGGGAAGCTGGAGGTGAAACAAGTATGATTCAGCCCATTGAGCTAAATTCTAGATAAGCAAGGTTGTGGGGGAGGGAGATGGAATAGATGGGATTAGTAACCTTTAAAATCATTGTGGGACTCAGTTTGTAGATTGGATTCCTTAATTTCTGATTCTAATATGCTACGAAGAAAGACTGGTTGATTTTGCCTTGCTCCAGTATTTAATTCAAGTTTTGAATAATAAGTGGGCATATGAGTATGAAAAAGCAACTTGAGTCAAGATATGCAGGCATTGCACTTTGGGCTGCACTCAGAATCATCTTTGATTCTTTCTCCTTGCTTCTTTTCAGCCACACATCCAGTCATTTGATGAGTTCTGCTTACTTGATGTCTTCAGTGTTTTTCTTACAACTCTCTTCCATTCTTAGGGTCATGACCCTCATTCAGGACCTTATTAGCCTCTTTTGTCTGGATGACTACTATAGTTTTCTAACTGGTCTTACATCTGTTAAGCTCTTGACCATTTATTCTTTTTTCAGACTGTTGCAAGAATAAATGTTCTAAAACGCTATTTAGATCAGTACACTCATATCACTCTTTTCTTCAATATAAGAAATAAATATATGATGATGATGTCATCACAATTAGCAGAGAAAAAAGGATTATTCAGAAAGTTGAGCTCAGGCATGAGTTATTATTTAGGGAAAACCGCTACTTAAATCCTCATCATATGTCATAATAAAGTATGGATATATTAAGGAAATAATAAAAGCACTCGAAGAAGATATAGGTGAATATTTTTCTGATTGAAGGATAGGTAAGAGACTAATGGGAGAAACCACAGAGAAAAAAAATGATTGACTTGACAACATAAAAATTTTAATTCTCTAGGTCAAAAATATAAATGAAAAGATATGCACGAAGCTGGTCAGAATGCATAATGAATATGAGAGATCCCTGCTTTTTTTTTTTTTTCTTTGAGGTACGTGGGCCCCTCACTGTTGTGGCCTCTCCCATTGTGGAGCACAGGCTCCGGATGCGCTGGCTCAGCGGCCATGGCTCACGGGCCCAGCCGCTCAGCGGCATGTGGGATCTTCCCGGACTGCGGCACGAACCCGTGTCCCCTGCATCGGCAGGCGGACTCTCAACCACTGAGCCACCAGGGAAGCCCCCTGCTTTTTTATTCTCTAGTTCCAGTCACACTTACCTTGTGGCAGTTACTAGAAACAGTCAGACACCTTTGCATGTGTTGTTCCTTCTGCATGGAATGCTCTTCCTGAACATCCTCCCATGACTGGTGCTTCCTAATTCTTTAGGTCTAGGTCAGATATTCTCTTCTTAGAAAGGTCTTCCCTGTTAACCTTCTGTAAAGTAACTAGCCCTCATTGTCTCACCCTTTATGACCTTGACTCTGTCACATTACTTGTTTCGTGTTCTTCATAGCTGTCATCACTGAGGGAGATCATCTTATTTGTTAGTGTTCTCATTTGTTGTCCTCTAGAATGCAAGCTGCATGAATGTCTGGATCTCATCTGTCTTGGTCAGCAGCAGCTAGACTTCTTTTTGAAACAGAATAGGTACTCAATAAGTGTTTGTTGAATGAATAAATATGTCTACATGTAGATAAAAAGATTGGAAGGATATGTAACAAAATACAGTAACGGGGTTATTTTTAGGTAGAATTTTGTAGATGATTAATTTTTTCTTTTTTTTTTAACTTTTCTGTCTTTCCCAAATTTTCTAAAATGAGTGTGCATTACTTTGATTGTCAGAATTATAACTAAATAGTATTTAATAGAAGTCATATTTTATTAAACAATAGCAGCTATAGTGTTAGATCATTAATCTCCATTAGCATTGACAAAAGATGATAAACTATGCAGACTATAAAGAACAAATTTCCTAGAAACAAAAGTGTCAGCTTGCATGCTCTTAAAGTATTCACACATTTAACACATCCAGTTAGCATAACTGAATAATGAGGAAATCATGCCAAAAAGTACCATCCAAATTGGATCTTCTTTTAAGATTCTAAAATAAAACTCTTTAAATAAGAAGAAAAATAATTTAAAAAAAAACAAGTACCACTTCCTAGTTTCAAAAAATAATTGTCAGGGGTTTAGTCTCCCTGAATCTACCAGACATTAAAAAGGGCAGTTGAGGAAAAGACCTGAATATAAAACAGTTTGAAAAATAGCACAGTGGAACTATCTACATTGCCATCTGCAGAGATGCTATGACTCTGGAAAGGTCTATTATAGTCTTTTACCCATTCTGAGCAATTCTTTGTCATTTATTAACATTGTTTAAACTGATCAGTTTAACATGGGGGAAAAAAGCATCAGTTTTTTTTCCTCCAGAATGCAAATTTTTTTGGCCATGAGTGAGACTTGGGTTTTTTTATATAAAGTGATTATACTTTAAATGACCTCAAATGGTCAAGTTGTTAGGAGCAAAAGTAAAGCAAGATATAGCAGCCCCGTGTTTCGTTTATTCACTCACTCGTGAAATCTTTATTCAGCACCTAATATGAATCAGGCACTGTTGGGTATTGGGAATGTGATAGTGAATAAGACATATGATACTTGTCCTCAAGGAGCTTACCTTCTAGTGGAGGGAACACAAGTAAACCACATAGATACCAATTGTGATAAGTTTTGGAGGAGTAATAGTTCCATAAATAATAAAAGGGTAAGGAGCAATAGACAGATATGGAGATAGGGAAGACTTCTTCAAGGAGATGACATTTTGGCTGAGACCTAAAAGGATAAAAAGGAGTTTGCTACGTGAAAAGCCAAAAGGTGTTCATTCCTGGTTCAGAGATGTCTAGGAAATGTCAGAATCCTGCATGATCAAGCAAAGTGAGCAGTCGAAACGTGAGATGAAGTTGGAAACGTAGATAGAGGTCAGGTCACATTGGATATTGTAGTTTTTAATTTTAAATACCGTAGGAAGCCACTAAAGTATTTTAATCAGGGAAGTGACAGGATTTAAAATACCATAGGAAGCCAATAAAGTATTTTAATGGGGAAATGACAGAATCCAATTTTAAATGATCATTCTTGCTATTACGAGGAGATTGAGTTTTAAAGGGACAGAAGTAAAAGCAGGACGACTAGTCAGGAGACTACTGTAGTCATCCAGAAGAAAGGCTAGGGTTGGACCATAGTATTAGCAGTGGAGATGGAGAGAAGTGGATAGACGCAGGATATATTTTGAAAGTATACTCAATTGGAATGCTGTGGGATTGGATACAAGAATTTAGAAAAAAATCAGGTTGAGCCCCAAGCTCTGGCTTGATCTTCTGGGGGCAAAGCATAGGATGAGAAGATTGGCAGAAGAACAGAGCCTTTTGTGAGTGTGGTGGGGAGCTAAGATTTCTAATTTTGGTACTTTAAAATGGAGATGGCTTTTAAAATATTCAAGTGAAGATACTATTTAAGCAGTGAAGATACCAATTCAAATGGTCGAACAAAACCTTGAAATTTTCAGTAATATTTTGTCACAGACACTGTTAACCCTTCACCCATATTCTCTTGGATCCCTTTATCTTTCTTGAGTATAATGGCCCCAGTGTACTTTCCCTCCCAACAGCCAGCACTTGGAGCCATTTGTTGGAGGGCTGCCCTAAGGCTGCTGGAACCTGCTTTGCCTGCCCAGATGGAGAGCAGGGAGTGCTTTCAGGGGTCAGATGGGGGCAGCCTTAACCAATAATTAAACCATGCGGAACTATAAATATTCCATCTCTATTTCTTTGAATTGGGATGACTACACTGTCTCTAGAATTCCCCCATAGCTGGAGCTCACTGCAGGACTTTCCTTGATATGGTAGCCTTGCTTGGCTTCCTTTGCTCTCTGATCCCACTTCTCCACTCTTCTACCAGTTTTCCTGGAGAAATTCCCTAATAAAATACTTACCCACATATCCTCATCTCATAGTCTCCCACTGGAGAACATAATTTAACTGAACATCAACCTGGTCTATCATTGTCCAGGCTCACTGTGAAACAAAAACCATGGTGCTCAAACACTGTCTGAGTCATTTATGACATATTCAAAGTGGTTTCCTTTGCTTTATTTGGTTTCCATTAAATGAAAAAATATATTTAAATGTGTATGAAATATTGATCGTATTCATTATATACCTCAAATACGTTTTCTTAATTTTTCCTGAAATGGAGCAAATTAAGGACAGCAGAAGTGGAAGAATAACTAATGTATTTTAAGAGTAAACATTTCTGCAGTTATGCATACCTCTAGTTTACTTGGTTGAATTTCACATATTTATCGTTACTTTAGATTTGGGCTTTATTTAAACAAATAATTCATTTCTCACTCTTCAACTTATTTAGAAGCTGAGTTCTGATGTGTTCTAAGCCATTCGGGATGCTATTAAAGATGGCAGGTGCCATGCCAAGAGGAAAGGCTGCCTTGGCTCTGTTGATGATGTCATCATCGCTGTGGTCAGTCAGTCTTAAAACCTTGGCATCAACTCTCCTTCTAGTCAGTCACTGAGTCCCATTCTTTATATAATGACATCTCTGCCATATTTGTCTTTTTACCTCTCCCAACTGGCTCCACCCTATTTTAAGCCCATACCTCTTAGCCAGACTTTCATAGAGCCTTCTAATCAATTCCCCTTCATTCAATCATTTCTCTCTCCCATCTCACCTATACTGGAGGTCGGAAGGGGCTGAATATTCTTCCGGATCTCACTTCCCAGGTCAAAGACCTTCACAAACTCCACACTGTCAGCAGAGTAGAATCACTTCCCACACCAGTCAAAGCCCTGGATCAACTTATGTATTGACTGAGTTGTTGGACCAGGTGCCCTCTAAGTTTCCTTCTGTATTAGTTTCCTATCCCTGCTGTAACAAATTACCACAAACATGGTGGCTTAAAACAACACACATTTATTTTCTTATAGTTCTGGAGGTCAGAAGTTTGAAATGGTTTCATTGGGCTAAAATCAGGGTGATGGCAGGGCTACATTTCTTCTGAAGTTTCCAGGGGAAAATCCATTTTCTTGACTTTTCTAGCTTTTAGAGGCCACCTGCATTCCTTGAATTGTGGTTCCTTTATCTTCAAAGCCAGAAATGTCAGACTAAGTCCTTCTAGTGTTACCATCTCTCTGGTTTTCCTTCTTCTGCTTCCTCCAGGCTGACTCATATGCTGACATCAAGTAATCTCACTTACCCTTTCCTCCAGGTTAGGTTAAGGGAAGGCTCCAAGAGGAGATGCAAGCGTGAGCTTTTGGTCTTTATTTTTCTGTCTTCCTTCCTGCTGGGTATCTGTGGGTTGGGTGTCACTCTTCTTCCAAATGCCAGCTCTTGTGATGTGGCCATCTCCATACTGCTTTCCTCTCTGGGTTCTGGTAACCACTCTCTTCTCATGTCCCTTCAGGCCTAGGATACTAATGGTTCCTGGTTATAGCTGAGTGTGAACAACTCATCCTTAGGTTTGCCTGGTACTTTTCAGGCTTTAGCACTAAAAGTCCTGAATCCTGGGAAACCCTCAGTTTCCCACTGGGGCAGTCAGCTGCCCTACTTTTAGTAGACCCTAAGTCCTGCCCACTCCTTTGAAAATGATTTTTTTTCATTATATTCTCAATTTCCCAGTTTGAATGTGTCATGAGTTTCCTGCTGGGACCATGATAAAGCCGTGTTTGACATGTAAGGTATTAGGAATTTATCCTTAACTTCTTCACTTTAGAAAGACTACTCTGGCTGTAATATGGAGAACCAAATGAAGGAGGTTAGGGCGGATGCAGGGAGACAGAAAGTTGTCAGAGTAGCCAATAAGGTGTGGTCATGCCTGCACTAAGGCAATGGGAATGAAAAGGGAGAGGGTGGTGGTGGGGGAACTGAGAAATATAAGTAAGGCAGGTATATCAGGGTAAAGCAATTAATTGGATGTGGGGGAACAGAGGTAGGGAAGAGACAAGGACGACATCCAGCCGGTTGCTGGGACACTTGAGTGGACTGTGGTGCCGCTCACTGAGACAAGAAACACCAGGGAAGGGTTAAGTTTGATTGCGAAGACTAGACTGTGAGTGTAAAGTTTCTCTCTGTGCAGCTTTTATTTTCACCTTATTAAACAAGTGTCTGTTAGGGATTTTGTTCAATTAAAACCTTATGAATTTGTTAATGTCCTGAGTTTGCATGTGATAGAAAGTGACCATAACTGTCATTATTAGTACTATAAAAGCCAGCAAAACCTACTCTTTCTGGAGAAGCTTTCACCACTTTGTGAGTTTCTGGAGGTCTAGCAGATTAGCCTGTACTTGATGAGGGTAAATGTGAAAGACCAAAGTTGGAGTGGACCCTCCCTTTGAAATCAAAAGACTTTAGACAGAATCTTATGAGGAAGGAAGATTCCATGAGAGAATGAATCTGAGTGAGCTGCTGAAATTCTCCCTTCAGCAGTCTGGCTAAGCAGGCAGTGAATAGAAACTTTTGAATTGGTGTGTGACCTATGAGCATGTGTAACAAATGACTTTGTACATCTTGGGAACATTTGGAATGCTTGAGTGTCTGTGTGTGACATTTAAATGTGAGGAACACTTGAGTAAGTGTCAGAATTAGCTGGAGTCAATAAATGCTTTAATCAATATGCCGTGGCATTTATAACTAGTACTGCAATTCCTCCTAAATCTCTAGGTGATTATGTCCTGTAACACACCACTTCCATGCTTTTGTTCACATGGTCCCAGCTGCTGCAAATCTCATCTGGAAGCAATTTCTTTTTACTCTGCATTTTCATAGTATTCAACTTGTATATTCTTTGCAGTGTACATCATGTCTTGCCTTTTGTGATGGAGGCAATTTGTATGCATACCTTTTCCCCTAGAAGATGTAATAACTGTCAGACTCTGAGCCCACAGAGATTCCTGATGAATTCCTGGGAGCCTGTCTCTGAGTGGCTCATAAATTCCCATTGGCTATTATTAAAGTCTTCTCTGTAGCTTCTGGTGTCTGATCTCCATTCCACCACCTGGAAATCTTGGTATCCTACTTCTCTTGCTCTGACCCAGCTACTCCTAGTAGGCCTGTTGATTCCAAAGAGGGCCATTATACTGTCTCTGCCTTTTATAACCCTCTTTGGATGTTTGGAATATAAAGCTTGTATCCCTGAGCCAGCTGGGAAGGTAATCTATAGTCCTCCACAGTACCTTACCTCCAGTAGTTCTTTCCAAGTCTGGTATCCCATGTCCCATGAATGATTTCCAGATAAGTGTCTTGCATTCTCCTTTTTTTTTTCAGTTTTTTCTTAATTGTGATAAAATATACATAATTTAAAATCGATCATCTGAACCATTTTGGGTGTACAGTTCAGTGGTATTAAATATGTTCATATTCAACTATCATGACCATCCATCTCCAGAACTCTTTTCATCTTGCAAAACTGAAACACTGTACCTGTTAAACAAAAACTCCCTATTCCCCCACCCTCAGTAGCCTCTGACAACCACCATTCTACTTTCTGTCTCTATGTATTTGACTACTATAAACATAAATTGAATCATATAGTGTTTATCTTCTTATGACTGGCTTATTTCACTTAGCACAATGTCCTTGAAGTTTATCCATGTTGTAGCATGTGTCGGAATTTCCTTTCTTTTTAAGGCCGAGTGATATTCCATTGTATGTATATACCATATTTTGTTTATCCAGTCATCCATCAGTGGACAAGTGGGTTACTTCCATGTTTCAGCTATTGTGAATAATGCTGCTATGAATATGGTATATCCTTACATTCTCTCTTATTTTAGGTTTGTTTCTTTTTTATCCATGGCATTTCCTAAGAGACTGGATTTATTCTATTTCGATCTCTGTCAATAAGACTCAGAAAAGGATTTGTATGTAAGTGATTGATTAAGGAAGTACTCCCAGGAGACTTAATAAGGCACTGGGGGAAGTAAAACTGGGAAGAGGACAAAGCCATCCATGTGTGCAGTTTTAGGGAGTCCCACAGAAGGTAGCATCAGCTCGATCCCCCAGGAGAACTTTTGGAATGTAAATTATGCTTTGGTGCTTTTACTCAAAACAAGAGCCCTGAGTTTCATACTCCTATACCTTCTGTCATCCTCTTTGGGGATGTAAACTCCCAGGCACTTCTGGCTTTCTGTGTGCTTGGGCAGAGTGGCTCCAGCAGTCCCAGGGAAGTTCTCCAAATTAACATTGCAAGTCTGGGCTGTTGGAAGCAAAAGCACACCAGAGCTTTTTGGGAAAGGGGCATGCAGAGAGAGCAGAGGGGTCTGGGACGATCAGGGTAGAGCACCAGCAATGTCCACTTGAGCTTCTCACTGGGAGTTTATGTTCCAGCGTCTTGCGCACAAACCATCATTTACAATGCCCTTTCCATAGCCTTTCCAGGAAGCCCCTTGAGCATTCATAAAAATATGACTCCTAGTCACCTTCTCCAGTATACATTTCTGAGAGCATTTCTGAACATCACTACGTAAGCCGTCTGAGAATAGCAATTATGTATTTTCAGTTCCGAGAATCCAACCTCTTGACAGTACACCCTGAATTCAAATGAATTTCTGCTTTTCTAGGCATAGGATCAATAGCACATGAGGGAAGCCCCTAACAAAAGCAAAATTAGGAAGAAAAATTAGCCCATGTGTGCTTACTGGACTGAAGGTCTATTTCATGCGTTGTATTTCTCGCTTTGAAACCAGGCATTAAGGAAAACAACCTTCTTGGGGAATCCAGGCACATTCTGCTTCACACGGGTGAGATCTCCTTGAGCAAATGATCTGGTCGTACTTGGGACTTTTCTTGATATTCAGACCTGGGAAACCGCAGATCTGATTTTCTAAAGCACTCCTTAGATGTCCATTATTATCTTTGCAAGCCTTTTCCCACTGAAATTTGTTTTGAAGGTTGTTCACAAAGTTATAAGACTGATTTTCCTCTTACCAGCTGTGGAAGGAAAACATTTTGGGACAATATGGCAGACAGGGACATTATTAATGTTACTTTACAAACTCATGTATATAACCTTGATTATATGAGTACACATTTATACCAGTGTTCATGTTCCAGTGACTTCCTGTTGCTGGCAGTGCTGCATGGAGGGGAAGATGTTATTAAAATCCACAAATTCATCTCTCCCACCGTGAACATAACTTTTAATTTGACACTCATAAAAGTCATCAACTATAACCATAACCACCATTTTAAAGATAGAGGAAGTGAGACAGAGAAAGTTAATGGCATTTAACTGAAGTCATATTAATACAGTGGTAGATCTTTCCATGATCTAAAACTTATTCATTTTCAGTCAAAGATAAATTTCTTTCATGGGACATGACTATTATTGATTAGCAATATGGTTTAACTTTCCTCAAAAATGTGTCTCCTTTCTAGCCTCTGTTCTTTCTATTTGCCATATAAATTTTAGTTAATACAAATGAGTTTTGAAACTCAATGGTGAGATTGTGCTTTGTGCCATTGAAGCCTAAGGATCTTTGACTTTTGTAGTTCAGGATATGGACATAGAATTGCACTGAGTGAAGTTTAAATCGGATTTAGAGTCAACCATTAAGTGATTTCTCTATGCCTTGATCTCATCCATCTTCCAAGTATTACTCGACCTAATCCATACAACACTCTTATGAGAAGAGGTTATTGATCCCAATTTTACAATTGAATATAATAGTTGATCTTGAATACGGATATAATATATAATCATTTTATCGTAGTATTCAGCAACATCATTTTCATAAGTCCCATGATCATGTGGAATTTCTCATTTAAGAACCACATAACTGGTACTTATTGATACTTTGTCAAAATGGGTAAAAAAGATTAAGAAAAGTGATGACCTGATACTAAAAACAGTCCTTAAATATTATGAATATTACAAGCGGTATCTCTAGGATTGGGAAATTTCTAAACATATATTTTGGAGGATAAGAGAAGGTAGGAATAAGTAGAGATTATGGGAAAAGATAGACTGTGTAAGGGCTTCCTAGTTAGCTCTTGCCAATGTAACTGAAGTTACCAATGGAATGTAAAAACAGTGTAACTGTGATATTAAACAAGCACAGTGCATGGCATATAATAATGAATCAGCTGTATTTTAGAGTCCTAATGTATCTTATGAAGAGAATTCTCACTGAATGAAAACCCTCGTAGGACCCATTGCTTTTCTAGTTACCCTTCAGTAATAACATAATCCTAAGGTGCGTTTAAGACATAAAACACAGTTCAACAATTAAAATATCTAGTCTGCTATCATGCTAAAAACCTCATACTTTAATCTTGAAGTAGTAAAATGTCATACTTCAACCTTGATTTAAAGTTGAGACTTTTCTTCCTCCACAATTAGGTGTTTTTAAAGCAGAAAAACTGTAGTTGGGGAAGAGAATCTTGTGCTGTTTCTTTCTTTCCCCACCTAGCACATGTGCTCCTCTTCTATTGTGCTAACCTTAGTTTCTGAGCACTGCAGATTGGACCACGAGGAGGGACATGAGATCGGAGAAGCAGTAAAGTTTTTAACTAACTGAATGGCACTGTCCTGGTGATCTAGCATCTGCATCACATAATATGGGCCTAAAGTTGACTCTTAACTTTCATGGGCACCTTCATGGCTTCTTTCATGGCTTATCTTCCCCTACTGCAAGAAATTTCTCCCCTGTAATTCCCATGAGGAGGGCAAATGCATGGCTGATAGCTTACTTTTTTGATACCTAGGCATCTGGCAATACCTGGATCTGCTATAAGCCAAGTTTCAGCAAAGGTAGCCACATTAATTATTTTCAGCAGTAACGTGTTTAATATAGGGAATTATTGTTTTAAAAATTGTTGCAAGCATTGAGAGAGAAGATTCTAGGTTGAACGTTTAGGAATGACCATCAGAAAAATAAAGAACTGACTCACCAGGAGAGCTACTACCTCTGATATCACTGCTGGAGCTATGGCGGAATTCAGAACCAACTGCTGCCATTGATTACTGAAAAGGTCTTTGGGAGCACAGGGAACTAGAACATGGACATCGTAGCCTTGACCATGGGTTAGCTAACCAAAGCATAACATCAGTGCTGCCACTTCAACCACCTCTACAACTACTCATTAACAAGGGAACTGGAGAATGGACACTGCTGCAGAGAAAACTCATATTCCCATGGCTGTGCTTGCTAGCTGAAACAGCCAAATAACATATAGAAAAATAGATTCTGCTTTACTCATGCCTTCCAAGTCTCAAACAAGTGTTTCTAATCATCAGAAACACATTTATATACAGAAATGTAGCTCTAAGGGAGTCTGGGAGGTGATTTTAGCTTTCTGATTTTTCTAACCTCTGTGTGTGTGTGTGTGTGTGTGTGTGTGTGTGTGTGTGTGTGTGTATTATTTTTTCCCCAGCTTTATTAGGTATAACTAACAAATAAAAATTGATATTTTGATGTACATATACACTGTGAAATGACCACAATCAAACTAATTAACATATCCATCACCTCACATAATTACCCCCCCTTTTTCTTTTTTAGTGTGATGAGAACACTTGATATCTATTTTTTTTAGCAGATTTCAAGTATACAATACATTAACTATAGTGACCATGCTGAACATTAGGTTTCCAAAACTTATTTATTTCATAACTGAAAGTTTGTATCCTTTGATCAATATTTCCCCTTTCCCTCATGCCCAGCCTCTGGTAACCACTATTTCTACTCACTGAAAACAATAAAATATTGATGAAAGAAACTGAAGAAGATACAAAAAATGGAGAGATATCCTATGTTCATGGATTGGAAGAATTAATATTGTTAAAATGTCCAGTATACCCAAAGTGATCTACAGATTCAGTGCAATTCCTATAAAAATTCCAATGGCATTTTCCACAGAAATAGAAAAAACAATCCTAAAATTCGTATAGAACCACAAAAAACCCTGACTAGCTAAAGAAGTCTTGAGCAAGAAAAACAAAGCTGGAGACATCACATATCCTGATTTCCAATTATATTACAAAGCTATAGTAATCAAAAGAGGTTGGTATTGGTATAGATACAGCAAAAATATTTAATGATGAAAGACTTGATGCATACCCCCTAAGAATGGAAAAAGAGAAAGGATGTTAATTCTTACCACTCCTAGTCAGTATTGTACTCTGGGTTCCAGTCAGTTTAATATGGTAAGACAAATAAAAAGCATGCAGATTGGAAAGAAGAAAATAAAAATGTCTTTATTTTACAACCTGATTGTCAGTGTAGACAGTCCCTCAAAATCTTAACAAAAAAAAAAGCTACTGGAACTATTTTTATTGAAGTATAGTTGATTTACAAAAATATTAGTTTCAGGTGTACAGCATAGTGATTCAGAATTTTTATAAATTATATTCCATTCAAAGTTATTATAAAGTGGCTATAATTCCTTGTGCTACATAATATATCCTCGTTACTTATCTATTTTATACATATTAGATTGTATCTCTTAATCCCATGCCCCTATATTGCCCCTGCCTACTTCCCTCTCCCCACTGGTAACCATTACTTTATTTTCTATATCTGTGATTCTGTTTCTGTTTTGCTATATATGTTCATTTGTTTTATTTTTTAGATTCCAGGTAGAAGCAATATCATACAGTATTTGTCTTTCTCTGTCTGACTTACTTCACTAAGCATAATATTTTCTAGGTCCATCCACATTGCTGCAAATGGCAAAATTTTATTTTTTTTTAATGGATGAGTAATTTTCCACTGTGTATGTACACTACATCTTTTTAATCCAGTCATCTTTTTTTAAAAAATTGAAGTATTTACAATGTTGTATTAGTTTCTGGTGTACAGCAAAGTGATTCAGTTACATATATATAATATAATATATATATATATATATATATATATATATATATAATTTTAGATATTTTTTCCATTATAGCATATTACAAGTTATTGAATATAGTTCCCTGTGCTATACATAGGACCTTGTTGTTTATCTATTTTATATATAGTAGTTCATATCTCCTAATCTCAAGCTCCTAATTTATCCCTTCCTCACCCCCCCCACCACTTTCCCCTTTGATAACCATAAGTTTGTGTTCTATGTCTGTTAGTGTTTCTGTTTTGTAAATAAGTTAATTTCTATCATATTTTATTTTCCACATATAAGTGATATCATATGGTATTTGTCTTTTTCTGTCTGACTTACTTCACTTAGTATAATAATCTTCAGGTGCATCCATGTTGCTGCAAATGGCATTATTTCATTCTTTTTTATGACTGGGTAGTATTCCATTGTATATATATACACCACATCTTCTTCATCCATTCATCTGCTGATGGACACTTAGGTTGCTTCCATGTCTTGGCTATTATAAATTGTACTGCTATGAACACTGGAGTGCATGTATCTTTTTGAACTAAAGTGTTCATCTTTTCTGGATACATGCCCAGGAGTGGGATTGCTGGATCATATGGCAACTCTATTTTCAGTTTTTTAAGGGCCTCCATACTGTTCTCCATAGTGGTTGCACCAATTTACATTCCCACCAACAGTGTAGGAAGGTTCCCTTTTCTCCACACCCTCTCCAGTATTTATTATATGTAGACTTTTTAATGATGGCCATTCTGACCAGTATGAGGTGATACCTCATTGTAGATGTGACTTGCATTTCTCTAATAATTTGCGATGTTGAGCATCTTTTCATGTGTTTTTTGGCCATCTGTATGTCTTCTTTGGAGAAATGTCCATTTATGTTTTCTGCCCATTTTTTGATTGGTTCTTTTGGGTTTTTGTTATTGAATTGTGTGAGTTGTTTGTATGTTTTGGAAATTAAGCCTTTGTTGGTTGCATCATTTGCAAATATTTTCTTCCAGTCAGTAGGTTGTCTTTTCATTTTGTTTATGGGTTCCTTTGCTGTGCAGAAACTTATAAGTTTTATTAGGTCCCCTTTGTTTATTTTTGTTTTTTTTCTATTGCCTTGGGAGACTGACCTAAGAAAACATTGGTACAATTTATGTCAGAGAATGTTATGCCTATGTTTTCTTCTAGGAATTTTATGGTGTCATGTCTTATATTTAAGTTTTTAAGCTATTTTGAGTTTATTTTTGTGTATGGTGTGAGAGAGTGTTCTAACTTCATTGATTTACATACGGCTGTCCAGCTTTCCCAACACCATTCCAGTCATCTGTTGATAGGCACTTGTGTTGCTTCCATGTCTTGGTTATTGTAAATAGGGCTGCTGTGAACATTGGGGTGCATGTACCTTATCAAATTAGTGTTTTCTTTTTTTTCCAGATATATACCAAGAGTGGAATTGCTGGATCCTATGGTAGTTATATTTTTAGTTTTTTGAGGGACCTCCATATTGTTTCCTATAGTGGCTGCACCAACTTACATTCCAGCAACAGTGTACAAGGGTTCCCTTTTCTCTACATCCTTGCCAACATGTGCTATTTGTAGACTTTTTGATGATAGACATTGTGACATGTGTTAAGTGATATATATTTGTTGTTCTGATTTGCATTCCTCTAATAATTAGTGATGTTGAGCATCTTTTAGTTTGCCTGTTAGCCATCTGTATGCCTTCTTTGGAAAAATGTCTATTCATTTTTTGATTGGGTTGTTTGTTTTTTGATATTGAGTTGTATGGGTTGTTTATGTATTTTGGATATTAACGTCTTATTGGTCATATCATTTGAAAATATTTTTTCCCATTCAGTAGGTTGTCTTTTTGTTTTGTTGATGGTTTCCTTTGCTGTGCAGAAGCTTTTAAATTTAATTAGGCCCTATTTGTTTACTTTTGCTTTTATTCCTTTTGCCTTAGGAAATAGATGCAAAAAATATTGCTATGGTTTATGTCAAAGAGTGTTCTGCTTATGTTCTTTTCCCATTTTATGGTTTCAGGTCTTACATGTAGGTCTTTAATTCATTTTTAGTTCACTTTTGTATATGGTATGAAGAAATAATCTAATCTCATTGTTTTACATGTGGCTGTCCAGTTTTCCCAGCACCAGTTATTGAAGAGACTGTCTTTTCTCCATTGTATATTCTTGCCTCCTTTGTTGTAGATTAATTGACCTTAAGTGCATGCGTTTATTTCTGGGCTCTTTATTCTGTTGCATTGATCTATGTATCAGTACCATGCTGTTTTGATTACTGTAGCTTTGTAGTGTAGTCTGAGGTCAGGGAGGGTTGTACCTCCAGCTTTGTTCTTTTTTCTGAAGATTGCTTAAGCAATTCAGGGTCTTTTGTGGTTCCATATAAGTTTTAGGATTATTTGTTCTAGTTTTGTGAAAAATGTCATGGGTATTTTGATAGGGATTTTTATTAAATCTGTAGATTGCTTTGGGTAGTATGGCCATTTTAACAATACTAATTCTTCCAGTCCAAGAGTATGGCCATTTTAACAATAGCAATTCTTCCAATCCAAGAGTACAGCATATCTTTCCATTTCTATGTACTATCTTCACTTTCCTTCATCAGTGTGTTAGAGTTTTCAGAGTATGGGTCTTTCATCTCCTTGGTTAAATTTATTCCTTGATATTTCATTCTTTTTGATGTGATTTTAAACTGGATTATTTTTTAACTTTCTATTTCTTTTTATTTTATTTTAAAATTTTTATTGGTGTATAATTGATTTACAATGTTGTGTTAGTTTCAGCTGTCCAGCAAAGTGGATCTGTTATACATATACATATATCCACTCTTTTTTAGATTCTTTTCCCATTTAGGCCATTATAGAGTATTTTTAACTTTTTATTTCTGATATCTCATTATTAGTGTAGAGAAAAGCAACAGATTTCTGTGTATTAATCTTGTATTCTGTGACTTTACTGAATTCATTCATTAGTTCTAATAGATTTTTGATGGAAACTTTAGGGCTTTCTATATAAAGTATCATGTCATCTGCAAATAGTGACAGTTTTACTTCTTCCCTTCCAGTTTTGAAGCGTTTTATTCCTTTTTCTTGTCTGATTGCAGTGGTTTATGACCTCCAATATTATGTTAAATAGAAGTGGAAAGCGTGGGCATCCTTGTCTTCTTGAATTTAAAGAAAATGCCTTGAGCTTTTCACCATTGAGTATGATGTTAGCTGTGGGTTTGACATAAATGGCCTTTATTATGTTGAGATATGCTCTCTCTATACCAACTTTGGTGAGAGTTTTTATCATTAATGGATGTTGAATTTTGTCAAAGGCTTTTTCTGTGTCTATTGAGATGATCATGTGATTTTTTCCCCCTTCCTTTCAACTGATTTGTTCAAATTATCTCTTTCTTTTTTCTTTTTTTTTTAACATCTTTATTGGGGTATAATTGGTTTACAATGGTGTGTTAGTTTCTGCTTTATAACAGAGTGAATCAGTTATACATATACATATGTTCCCATATCTCTTCCCTCTTTGTCTCCCTCCCTCCCACCCTCCCTATCCCACCCCTCCAGACAGCCACAAAGAACCGAGCCGGTTTCCCTGTGCCATGCGGCTGCTTCCCACTGGCTATCTACCTTACGTTTGTTAGTATATATATGTCCATGTCTCTCTCTCGCCCTATCACAGCTCACCCTTCCCCCTCCCCATATCCTCAAGTCTGTTCTCCAGTAGGTCTGTGTCTTTATTCCTGTTTTACCCCTAGGTTCTTCATAACATTTTTTTTTTCTTAAATTCCATATATATGTGTTAGCATACGGTATTTGTCCTTCTCTTTCTGACTTACTTCACTCTGTATGACAGACTCTAGATCTATCCACCTCATTACAAATAGCTCAATTTCGTTTCTTTTTATGGCTGAGTAATATTCCATTGTATATATGTGCCACATCTTCTTTATCCATTCATCCGACGATGGGCACTTAGGTTGTTTCCATCTCCGGGCTATTGTAAATAGAGCTGCAATGAACATTTTGGTACATGACTCTTTCTGAATTCTGGTTTCCTCAGGGTATATACCTAGTAGTGGGATTGCTGGGTCATATGGTAGTTCTATTTGTAGTTTTTTAAGGAACCTCCATACTGTTCTCCATAGTGGCTGAACCAATTCACATTCCCACCAGCAGTGCAAGAGTGTTCCCTTTTCTCCACACCCTCTCCAGCATTTATTGTTTCTAGATTTTTTGATGATGGCCATTCTGACTGGTGTGAGATGATATCTCATTGTAGTTTTGATTTGCATTTCTCTAATGATTAATGATGTTGAGCATTCTTTCATGTGTTTGTTGGCAGTCTGTATATCTTCTTTGGAGAAATGTCTATTTAGGTCTTCTGCCCATTTTTGGATTGGGTTGTTTATTTTTTTGTTATTGAGCTGCATGAGCTGCCTGTAAATTTTAGAGATTAATCCTTTGTCAGTTGATTCATTTGCAAATATTTTCTCCCATTCTGAGGGCTGTCTTTTGGTCTTGTTTATGGTTTCCTTTGCTGTGCAAAAGCTTTGAAGTTTCATTAGGTCCCATTTGTTTATTTTTGTTTTTATCTCCATTACTCTAGGAGATGGGTCAAGAAGGATCTTGCTGTGATTTATGTCATAGAGTGTTCTGCCTATGTTTTCCTCTAAGAGTTTGATAGTTTCTGGCCTTACATTTAGGTCTTTAATCCATTTTGAGCTTATTTTTGTGTATGGTGTTAGGGAGTGATCTAATCTCATACTTTTACATGTACCTATCCAATTTTCCCAGCACCACTTATTGAAGAGGCTGTCCTTTCTCCACTGTATATTCCTGCCACCTTTATCAAAGATAAGGTGACCATATGTGCATGGGTTTATCTCTGGGCTTTCTATCCTATTCCATTGATCTATCTTTCTGTTTTTGTGCCAGTACCATACTGTCTTGATTACTGTAGCTTTGTAGTATAGTCTGAAGTCAGGCAGCCTGATTCCTCCAGCTCCATTTTTTGTTCTCAAGATTGCTTTGGCTATTCGGGGTCTTTTGTGTTTCCATACAAATTGTGAAATTTTTTGTTCTAGTTCTGTGAAAAATGCCAGTGGTAGTTTGATAGGGATTGCATTGAATCTATAGATTGCTTTGGGAAGTAGAGTCATTTTCACAATGTTGATTCTTCCAATCCAAGAACATGGTATATCTCTCCATCTGTTTGTATCATCTTTAATTTCTTTCATCAGTGTCTTATAATTTTCTGCATACAGGTCTTTTGTCTCCTTAGGTAGGTTTATTCCTAGATATTTTATTCTTTTTGTTGCAATGGTAAATGGGAGTGTTTTCTTGATTTCACTTTCAGATTTTTCATCATTAGTATATAGGAATGCCAGAGATTTCTGTGCATTAATTTTGTATCCTGCTACTTTACCAAATTCATTGATTAGCTCTAGTAGTTTTCTGGTAGCATCTTTAGGATTCTCTATGTATAGTATCATGTCATCTGCAAACAGTGACAGCTTTACTTCTTCTTTTCCGATTTGGATTCCTTTTATTTCCTTTTCTTCTCTGATTGCTGTGGCTAAAACTTCCAAAACTATGTTGAATAAGAGTGGTGAGAGTGGGCAACCTTGTCTTGTTCCTGACCTTAGTGGAAATGCTTTCAGTTTTTCGCCATTGAGGATGATGTTGGCTGTGGGCTTGTCATATACGGCCTTTATTATATTGAGGAAAGTTCCCTCTACACCTACTTTCTGCAGGGTTTTTATCATAAATGGGTGTTGAATTTTGTCAAAAGCTTTCTCTGCATCTATTGAGATGATCATATGGTTTTTCTCCTTCAATTTGTTAATATGGTTAATCACATTGATAGATTTGCGTATATTGAAGAATCCTTGCATTCCTGGAATAAACCCCACTTGATCATGGTGTATGATCCTTTTAATGTGCTGTTGGATTCTGTTTGCTAGTATTTTGTTGAGGATTTTTGCATCTATGTTCATCAGTGATATTGGCCTGTAGTTTTCTTTCTTTGTGACATCCTTGTCTGGTTTTGGTATCAAGGTGATGGTGGCCTCGTAGAATGAGTTTGGGAGTGTTCCTCCCTCTGCTATATTTTGGAAGAGTTTGAGAAGAATAGGTGTTAGCTCTTCTCTAAATGTTTGATAGAATTCGCCTGTGAAGCCATCTGGTCCTGGGCTTTTGTTTGTTGGAAGATTTTTAATCACAGTTTCAATTTCAGTGTTTGTGATTGGTCTGTTCATATTTTCTATTTCTTCCTGATTCAGTCTTGGCAGTTTGTGCATTTCTAAGAATTTGTCCATTTCTTCCAGATTGTCCATTTTATTGGCATAGAGTTGCTTGTAGTAATCCCTCATGATTTTTTGTATTTCTGCAGTGTCAGTTGTTACTTCTCCTTTTTCATTTCTGATTCTATTGATTTGAGTCTTCTCCCTTATTTTCTTGATGAGTCTGGCTAATGGTTTATCAATTTTGTTAATCTTCTCAAAGAACCAGCTTTTAGTTTTATTGATCTTTGCTATTGTTTCCTTCATTTCTTTTTCATTTATTTCTGATCTGATTTTTATGATTTCTTTCCTTCTGCTAACTCTGGGGTTTTTTTGTTCTTCTTTCTCTAATTGCTTGAGGTGCAAGGTTAGGTTGTTTATTCGAGATGTTTCCTGCTTCTTAAGGTGGGCTTGTATTGCTATAAACTTCCCTCTTAGAACTGCTTTTGCTGCATCCCATAGGTTTTGGGTCGTTGTATCTCCATTGTCATTTGTTTCTAGGTATTTTTTAATTTCCTCTTTGATTTCTTCAGTGATCACTTCGTTACTAAGTAGTGTATTGTTTAGCCTCCATGTGTTTGTATTTTTTACTGCTCTTTTCCTATAATTGATATCTAATCTCATGGCGTTGTGGTCGGAAAAGATACTTGATATAATTTCAATTTTCTTAAATTTACCAAGGCTTGATTTGTGACCCAAGATATGATCTATCCTGGAGAATGTTCCATGAGCACTTGAGAAAAATGTGTATTCTGTTGTTTTTGGATGGAGTGTCCTATAAATATCAATTAAGTCCATCCTGTTTAATGTATCATTTAAAGCTTGTGTTTCCTTATTTATTTTCATTTTGGATGATCTGTCCATTGGTGAAAGTGGGGTGTTGAAGTCCCCTACTATGAATGTGTTACTGTCGATTTCCCCTTTTATGGCTGCTAGTTTTTGCCTTATGTATTGAGGTGCTCCTATGTTGGGTGCATAAATATTTACAATTGTTATATCTTCTTCTTGGATCGATCCCTTAATCATTATGTAGTGTCCTTCTTTGTCTCTTCTGATAGTCCTTATTTTAAAGTCTATTTTGTCTGATATGAGAATTGCTACTCCAGCTTTCTTTTGGTTTCCATTTGCATGGAATATCTTTTTCCATCCCCTTACTTTCAGTCTGTATGTGTCTCTAGGTCTGAAGTGGGTCTCTTGTAGACAGCATATATATGGGTCTTGTTTTTGTATCCATTCAGCCAATCTGTGTCTTTTGGTGGGAGCATTTAGTCCATTTACATTTAAGGTAATTATCGATATGTATGTTCCTATTCCCATTTTCTAAATTGTTTTGGGTTCGTTATTATAGGACTTTTCCTTCTCTTGTGTTTTTGTCTAGAGAAGTTCCTTTAGCATTTGTTGTAAAGCTGGTTTGGTGGTGCTGAACTCTCTCAGCTTTTGCTTGTCTGTAAAGGTTTTAATTTCTCCATCAAATCTGAATGAGATCCTTGCTGGGTAGAGTAATCTTGGTTGCAGGTTTTTCTCCTTCATCACTTTCAGTATGTCCTGCCACTCCCTTCTGGCTTGTAGAGTTTCTGCTGAGAGATCAGCTGTTAACCTTATGGGGATTCCCTTGTGTGTTATTTGTTGTTTTTCCCTTGCTGCTTTTAATATGCTTTCTTTGTATTTAGTTTTTGACAGTTTGATTAATATGTGTCTTGGCGTATTTCTCCTTGAATTTATCCTGTATGGGACTCTCTGTGCTTCCTGGACTTGATTAACGATTTCCTTTCCCATATTAGGGAAGTTTTCAACTATAATCTCTTCAAATATTTTCTCAGTCCCTTTCTTTTTCTCTTCTTCTTCTGGAACCCCTATAATTCGAATGTTGGTGCGTTTAATGTTGTCCCAGAGGTCTCTGAGACTGTCCTCAGTTCTTTTCATTCTTTTTTCTTTATTCTGCTCTGCAGTAGTTATTTCCACTATTTTATCTTCCAGGTCACTTATCCGTTCTTCTGCCTCATTTATTCTGCTATTGATCCCATCTAGAGTATTTTTCATTTCATTTATTGTGTTGTTCATCATTGTCTGTTTCATCTTTATTTCTTCTAGGTCCTTGTTAACTGCTTCTTGCATTTTGTCCATTCTATTTCCAAGATTTTGGATCATCTTTACTATCATTATTCTGAACTCTTTTTCAGGTAGACTGCCTATTTCCTCTTCATTTGTTAGGTCTGGTGGGTTTTTATCCTGCTCCTTCATCTGCTGTGTGTTTTTCTGTCTTCTCATTTTGCTTATCTTACTGTGATTGGGTTCACCTTTTTGCAGGCTGCAAGTTCGTAGCTCCCGTTGTTTTTGATGTCTGTCTCCAGTGGCTAAGGTTGGTTCAGTGCGTTGTGTAGGCTTCCTGGTGGAGGGGACTAGTGGCTGTGTTGTGGTGTATGAGGCTAGATCTTGTCTCTCTAGTGGGCAGGTCCACGTCTGGTGGTGTGTTTTGGGGTGTCTGTGGACTTATTATGATTTTAGGCAGCCTCTCTGCTAGTGGGTGGGGTTGTGTTCCTGTTTTGCTATATGGTTGGCATAGGTTGTCCAGCACTGTAGCTTGCTGGTCGTTGAGCGAAGCTGGGTGCTGGTGTTGAGATGGAGATCTCTGGGAGATTTTCGCCGTTTGATATTATGTGGGGCTGGGAGGTCTCTTCTTGACGAGTGTTCTGAAGTTGGCTCTCCCACCTCAGAGGCAGAGTCCTGACTCCTGGCTGGAGCAGCAAGAGCCTTTCATCCACTCGGCTCAGAATAAAAGGGAGAGAAAGTAGAGAGAATTAGTATAAGTAGGAGGAAATAGGAAAGAAAGAAAGAAAGAAAGAAAGAGAGGAGGGAAGGAAGGAAGGAGGGAAGGAAGAAAGAAAGAAAGAAGAAAAGAAAGGAAGAAGGCAAGAAGGAAAGAAAGGAGGGAGGGAGGGAGGAGGGAAGGAAGGAAGGAATGAGGGAAGGAAGGAAAAAATACAGAAAGAAAGAAGATACAGTAAAATAAAATAAAGTATAATAAAGTTATTGAATTAAAAAAATAATTATTTAGAGGAAAAAAAAAAGGGAAGGATAGAACCTTAGGACAAATGGTGGAAGCAAAGTTATAGAGACAAAATCTTACATAGAAGCATACACATATACCCTCACAAAAAGAGGTAAAGTGGAAAAAATCATAAAACTTGCTCTCCAAGTCCACCTCCTCAATTTGGGACGATTCGTTGTCTCAAAAAGGGAAGGAAGGAAGGAAAGATAGAAAGAAGGTAAAGTATAACAGAGTTCTTTAAATTAAAATTAATTATTAAGAAAAAAATTTTTTAAAAAAATGGTCGGATAGAACGCTGGGACAAATGGGTGGAAGCAAACTATACAGACAAGATCTCACACAGAAGCATACACATACACATTCACAAAAAGAGGAAAAGGGGAAAAAAATCATAGATCTTGCTCTAGAAGTCCGCCTCCTCAATTTGGGATGATTCGCTGTCTATTCATGTATTCCACAGAGACAGGGTACATCAAGTTGATTGTGGAGCTTTAATCCGCTGTTTCTGAGGCTGCTGGGAGAGATTTCCCTTTTTCTTCTTTGTTCTCACAGCTCACAGGGGCTCAGCTTTCGATTTGGCCCTGCCTCTGCGTGTAGGTCGCTGGAGGGCGTCTGTTTTTTGCTCAGACAGGACGGGGTTAAAGGAGCCACTGACTCGGGGGCTCTGGCACACTCTGGCCGGGGGGAGGGAGGGGCACGGAGTGCGGGGCAGGCCTGCGGTGGCAGAGGCCGGCGTGACGTTGCACCAGCCTGAGGCCCGCCGTGTGTTCTCCCTGAGAAATTGTCCCTGGATCCCGGGAACCTGGCAGTGGTGGGCTGCACAGGCTCCCCGGAAGAGGGGTGGGGATAGTGACCTGTGCTCGCACACAGGCCCCTTGGTGGCGGCAGCAGCAGCCTTAGCGTCTCCCGCCCGTCTCTGGTTTCCGAGCTTTTAGCCGCAGCTCGCGCCCGTCTCTGAGGTCCGTGCTTTTAGCCGCGGCTCGCGCCCGTTTCTGGAGTTCCTTTAGGCAGCGCTCTTAAAACCCCTCTCCTCGCGCACCAGGAAACACAGAGGCAAGAAAAAGTCTCTTGCCTCCTCAGCAGGTGCAGCCTTTTCCCCGGACTCCCTCCCGGCTAGCCGTGGCGCACTAACCCCTTCGGGCTATGTTCAAGCCGCCAACTCCAGTCCTCTCCCTGAGCTCCCACCGAAACCGAAACCGAGCCTCAGCTCGCAGCCCAGCCTGCCTCGGCGGGCGAGCACACAAGCCTCTCGGGCTGGTGAGTGCCGGTCGGCACCGATCCTCTGTGCGGGAATCTCCCCGCTTTGCCCTGTGCACCCTGTTACTGCGCTCTGCTCCGCGGCCCCGAAGCTCCCCGCTCCGCCTCCCGCAATCTCTGCCCGCGAAGGGGCTTCCTAGTGTGTGGAGACCTTTCCTCCTTCACAGCTCCCTCCCACTGGTGCAGGTGCCGTCCCTATTCTATTGTCTCTGTTTTTAATTAATTTTTTCTTTTGCCCTATCCAGATACGTGGGGAGTTTCTTGCCTTTTGGGAGGTCTGAGGTCTTCTGCCAGCGTTCAGTAGGTGTTCTGTAGGAGTTGTTCCACGTGTAGATGTATTTCTGGTGTATTTGTGGGGAGGAAGGTGATCTCCGCGTCTTACTCCTCCGCCATCTTTCCACCGCCCCCTCTTTCTTCTTGATTCAGTCTGGGCAGGTTATATGTTTCTAGAAATTTGTCCTTTTTTTTAGGCTGTCTAATTTGTTGACATATAGCTGTTCCTAGAATTCTCTTATGATTGTTTGTATCTCTGTGGTATTTGTTGTTGTGTCTTCTCTTTCATTTCTTATTTTGTTTATTTGGGTTCTCTCTCTTTTCTTTGTGAGCCTGGCTAAAGGTTTATCAATTTTGTTTATCTTTTCAAAAAACTAGCTCTTGGTTCATTGATCTCTTCCGGGTTTTTTTTTTTGTCTCTATATTATTTATTTCCTCTTTGGTATTTATTATTTCCTTCCTCTGCTGACTTTGGGCTTTGTTTGTTCTTATGTTTTTAATTTCTTCAGGTGATAGGTTGTTTATTTGAGACTTTTCTTCTTTCTTGAGGGAGGCCTTTATTGCTATGAACTTCCCTCTTAGAACTGCATTTGCTGCATTCCATAGATTTTGGAGTTGTGCTTCCATTTTCATTTGTCTTGAGTTATTTTCTCATTTCCTCTTTGGTTTCTTCATTGATAGATTGGTCTTTTAGTAGTGTCTTGTTTAGTCTCCACATGTTTTTTCTTTTCCCATTTTTTCTTTCTATAATTGATTTCTAGTTTCATACTATTGTGGTTAGAAAAAAATGCTTGATAAAATTTCAATCCTCTTAAATTTGTTGAGGCTTGTTTTCTGTATTCTGCTGCTTTTGAATGTAATGTCCTGTAGATATTTATTAAGTTCACCTTGTCTATTGTAGCATTTAAGACCACTGTGGCCTTACTGATTTTCTATCTAGATGATTTGTCTAATGAAAACAGTGGGGTGTTAAAGTCTCCTATTATTATCATATTATTGCAAAGTTCTCCCTTTATGTTCTTTGGTATTTGCTTTTTTAAAAAAAATAAATTTATTATTTATTTGTTTTTTTATTTTTGGCTGTATTGGGTCTTTGTTGCTGTGTGCAGGCTTTCTCTAGTTGCGGTGAGCAGGGGCTACTCTTCATTGCAGTGCACGGGCTTCTCATCGCGGTGGCTTCTCTTGTTGTAGAGCATGGGCTCCAGGTGCGTGGGCTTCAATAGTTGTGGCACACAGGCTCAGTAGTTGTGGCTCTCGGGCTCTAGAGTGCAGGCTCAGTAGTTGTGGAGCATGGGCTTAGTTGCTCCACGGCATATGGGATCTTCCCGGACAAGGGCTCGAACCCATGCCCCCTGCATTGGCAGGCAGATTGTTAATCACTGTGCCACCAGGGAAGCCCAGTATTTGCTTTTTATATTTAGGTGCTTCTGGACTTCCCTGGTGATGCAGTGGTTAAGAATCTGCCTGCCAATGCAGGGGACACGGGTTCAAGCCCTTGTCCTGGAAGATCCCACATGCCGCGGAGCAACTAAGTCCATGCTCCACAACTACAGAGCCTGCACTCTAGAGCCCAAGAGCCACAACTACTGAGCCTGTGTGCCACAACTACTGAAGCCCACGCACCTAGAGCCCATGCTCTGCAACAAGAGAAGCCACCGCGATGAGAAGCCCGCGCACTGCAACAAAGAGTACCCCTGGCTTGCAGCAACTGCAGAAAGCCCTCGCACAGCAACAAAGACCCAGCACAGCCCAAAATAAATAAGTAAAATAAATAATTTTAAAAAATGTTTATATTTAGGTGCTCCTGTATTGGGTACATATATGTTAATGGTGTGATAGTCTATTCTTGTATTGATCCCTTTATTATTATATAATGCCCTTTGTCTTTTTTTGTAGCCTTTGGTTTAAAGTCTACTTTGTCTGGTATGAGTATTGCTACCCCTCTTTCTTGTCATTTCTGTCTGCATGACATGTCTTTTTCCATCCCCTCACTTTTAGTCTGTGTTTCTTTAGCTGTGAAGTGAGTCTCTTGTAGGCAGCATATACAAGGGTCTTTTTTAAAAAAATTCAGTCAGCTACTCTATGCCTTTTTATTGGAGCATTTAGTCCATTGACATTTAAAGTAATTATTGATAGGTATGTACTTAATGCCATTTTATTACTTGTTTTCTGGTTGTTTTTGTAGTTCTCTATTCATTTCATCTCCTTTTTGTTTCTTCCCTTGTGGTTTGATGATTTTCTTTAGTAGTATGCTTTTGTTTCTTTCTTTTTAGGCTTTTTGACTCTGTTATAGGTTCTTGATTTGTGTTTACCATGGGGTTCATATATGTTGAGCTGTAAGTATATCTACTTGTTTTAAACTGGTAGTCATTTAAGTTCAAACACATTCTAAAAATGTTTTACTCCCTTTCCTTACATTCAGTGTTTTTGATGTTATATTTTACATTTTCATGTTTATCACTTAACTGTTTATTGTAGTTATAGTTGGTTTGATAGTTTTTTGTCTTTTAATCTTCATGCTAGCTTAAGTGGTTGATCCTTAGTCCTTATATATTTGCCTTTCCTAGTGGGATTTTCCCTATCCTGTAGATTCTTTTTTTCTGCCTAGAGAAGACTCTAACATTTCTTCTAGGGTAGGTTTAATACTAATGAACTTTTAGTTTTGCTTGTCTGAAAAATTATTTATCTCCACTTTGATTCTAAATGATAATCTTGCTGAGAAGAGTATCCTAAGATGCAGGGTTTTCCCTTTAAGTACTTTGAATATATCATGCCAGTCCCTTCTTGCCTGAAAAGTTTCTGCAGAGAAATCAGCTGATAATTTTATGAGGATTCTCTTATATAAAATGCTGTTTTTCCCTTGCTGCCTTTAGAATTCTCTCTCTAACTTTTGTAATTTTAATTATATGTCTTGATGTGGGTCCACTTGCGTTCATCTTGTTTGGGACCCTCTGTGCTTCCTGTACCTGGATATCTGTTTCTTTCTTCAGGTTTGGGACGTTTTGGGCCATAATTTCCTCAAATATATTTTTTATCCCCTTCTCTCTATCTTCTCCTTCCGGGACCCCTGTGCTGCAAGTGTTGGTATGCTTAATATTATTCTAGAGATCTCTTAAACTCTTTTCTTTTTTGAAAAAAATTGTCATTCTTTTTGCTGTTCACATTGGATGATTTCTTTGGTGAAGTATCTGTTCAAATCTTTTGGTGGGAGAGCTAGATATGACATGAATGCAAGTCACGTCTTTCCTCAGGGTGTGCTGGCAGCTATCACCTTGGTAGGGGGTGGGGCTGGAGATGGAGTGGCTCCAGGAGCCAGGTATGAGGCAAGACTTCCCTTATGCTCAGTGGCTGTCACCATCCTATCAGGGGCCGGGTCTGATCCCAAGATGCTGGAGCAGAAGCCCCAAGCATCAGGCCTGAGATGGCTCTGTGTGTACTTTCCCCTCTCCCAGCATTGGAACCCTGCCTCAGAGAGCAGGAGTGATGAAGCAAGGTGGGCCTGTGTGGGCTCTTGGCTTGTGTTGATCATAGATGGAAGTTTGAGCTGTCTCCCATACGCTGCCTGTGCAGGTGCCTTCAACTGTTTCCCTTTCTCTGTTCAGGTGCATCCTTGGGTGAAAGTCCCCCTTTGTCCCTCACAGCCAATACCTGGCCCCAGCCTCCACCACTCCTGCCCTGTCATGGAATGGCTCCACAGGGCAGGTGGGGCCTGTGTGGACTCTCGGTGTGTACTGTGGCATGACCTGTGCTAGAGCAGCTGTTGTTAGAGTTCTGGGCTGCTTTTGATGTGCTGCTTAAGTAAGCGCCAACAATGGCTGCCACTGGCCCACCCGGGCTCCACCCTGGAACCAGGTCATCTCTGCATCCCATGGCTGAATCTTCTCCTTGGTCATGGCAGCCCTGGATCCTGTGCCACATTGTGATGTGGAGTAAGTGAAGCTGGAGTGTTTGCTTGGATCTGGCTGGGGCGCTCACCGGAGCGGGGGAAACCGGCAGCCACTAGAGCAGTCTTCTAGCTGCCCTCTCCACCCTGCCTTGGGGGCAAGCCAGCATGTGTACACATTGCTCAGGGAGTCCAGACTTCCCACAGCCTTCCTGTTAGTCCCAGTGGTCCTCCAACCACCCAAGGCAGCTTGTCTTCCCTGTGCGGGACAGACCCGGGGACTGAGATGCCCAACCTGTGGCTCTTACTGCTCTCTCCCCAGGGCATGTCTCCACCCATGTTTTCTCCCTTTTCCTTTGAGTGCCCTCCTAGGGGCACAGGTCCCGCCCTGTTCGCTTTTCTTCTCTTCCTACTAGATTATATGTAGATCTTTCTTACAGCCTTCATTGTACAGGAGTCTTTCTGCCAGTTTCCAGTTACTTTTTAGTGAGAATTGTTCCACGTATAGATGTTTTTTTGTTTGTTTGTTTGTTTGTTTTGCGGTACGTGGGCCTCTCACTGTTGTGGCCTCTCCCGTTGTGGAGCACAGGCTCCGGACGCACAGGCTCAGCGGCCATGGCTCACAGGCCCAGCCGCTCCGCGGCATGTGGGATCTTCCTGGACCGGGGCATGAACCCGTGTCCCCTGCATGGGCAGGGGAACTCTCAACCACTGCGCCACCAGGGAAGCCCCTAGATGTATTTTTGATGTATCTCTGGGGGAGGTGAGTTCCTTGTCCTCCTATTTTGCTATCTTGATTGGGATCTCTCCAGTATACTTCTATTAGTCACCTGAGCTGGTGGTAGCAGTAGATTCTGCCTGGAGTAATTGTTCAGACTGGTGGTTGTGCCATGAGTAATACAAGTCTTTTGTCTCTGACCAAGGGGTTTCACGTCTTCTGCCAGCATCAGATTTTAAGACCTTCTCTAACTGTACAGTAATTTACAAAGTATGGACAGTGAAAGTGAGACCAGCGCTGTGATCCAGCCTGCTTTTTCCTCTGTGGTTTCTCTCCACCCCTGTGAGTAACTTGGTTCCTAGGCTCCACGCACCTCCCCTGCCTCCTGCCTCCTGCCCCCGGGGTCTGCGCCACTTGCTGTCTGTCTCAACACCTTCTCATAGCCTACTAGAACTATTAACTCCATTAGTTTAGCAAGTTTACAAAGAGGTTACAAGGCCAATATGTAAAAAGAAAAGAAACCCTGTATTTTATAATAATGTTGGTGAAATATTAAAGTAAAAAGATACCACTTGCAATAGCCCTTCAAAATATAAAATACTTAGGAATAAATATAACAAAATATGTATATTTGAATGTTGAAAACCAAAAAACAGTGATGAGAAAAATTTTAAAAGACCTAAACAAATGGAGAGGGATGTTATTTCCATGGATTGGGAGACTCAGCATCATAAACGTGTCTATTCTCATCAAATTAATCTATAAATTAATTACAATATTCATTGATATCTCAGGAAGCTTTTTTTGTTAAAATTGACAGGCTGATTTAAAAATGTTATGGAAATACAAAGGACCTCAATTTTGTAATTAAAAAACAAAACTGGATGACTACTCGAGACTTATTGTAAAACCATAGCAGTCAAGACAGGGTAGTATTGGTGATCGGAGAGTGATAAAGATCAATAGACATGAATCCAGAAATAGTCCCTCACAAATATGGTCAACTGATTTTCAACAGAAGTGCCAAGGTAATTCAATAAAGGAAGATTAGACTTTTTAACAGAGAGTGCTGAAACAAGTATACATCCACATTTGAAAAATGAAATGACCCATGTATCATACCATATTTAACAGTGAATGCAAAATGGATCATAGGCTTAAATGTAAAATCGGAAACTATGAAATTTCTAGAAGTAAATATAGAAGAAAATCATTGTGACCTTGGTTAAACAAAAATTTCTTAGCTGGGACACATGAAACCTAAAACATAAAAGAAATATACATAAAAGAAAAAGATTAATAAATTGGACTTCATCAAAATTTAAAATGTCTGTTCTTTGAAAGATACTATTAAAAATGTAAGTAAAGTCATAGACTGAGATAAAATATTTGCAAAACACATATCAGGATTTGTATTCAGAATATATAAAGAACTTTCAAAACTCAATAGTAAAATAACAAAATCCAATTTAAAAAATGAGCAAGATATTTGAACAGATACTTCACCAAAGAGGAGGTTCTGATGGCTGATTGCAAATAAGCACATTAAAATATATTTAACATCATTAGTTACTGTGGAAATTTATGAAAACGCAAATTGAAGCAATGAGATACCACATATATTTAGCAGAATAACAAACAAGAGAAAAGAAAGAACCCTGCCCCTATACTCTTCCCCCACCCCAGCCCCAATCTGACAATTCCAAGTGTTGGTGATTATATGAGGATATGGAACACCTGGGATTTTTATACACTGCTGGGGGGGAATATAAAATAAAAGAGCCATTTTGGAAAACAGTTTGGCAGTTTCTTATAAACAAATAATCACTATAGGGCCAGAAATCCCATTCCTTGGTATTTACATAAGAGAAATGAAAACATATGTCTACACAAAGACCTGTATGCATATATTTATAGCAACCCAAATGCCCATCAGTTGGTAAATAGATAATCAAAACACCTATACAATGGAACAGTGCTCATTAATAAAAAGAAACGAAGTGCTGATACATGCAACAATAAGACATACAGGAAAAAGTAAAACTATAGAGACAAATTACATCAATAGTTGTTAGGCACTGGGGGCAGAGGGCAGGAATTTAAATTTACTACAAAAGGGCATGAGGGAACACTTTGATAGAAATAATATCTTAATTGTGATGGTAGTTACAAAACTGTTTACATTTGTCAAAATGCACAAAACTGTACACCAAAAGTGAATTTTACCGTATGTAAATTAAAAAGTGGTGGGGAGTAATGAAAAGATTTACACATAGAATTAAGTCTAAATACTAGTTGCAAATTTGGTTGCAGTATCATACTCAGAGTGATAATCCTTGCAAAAAAGATATTAAAATAAATAATATTAATCATTTGAAATAAGGAACTGGATTCAAAATCAGAGTTTATGTATTGTATTTTTAAATTGCTAAATTAGAACTAATAAAAATAAATGTACCTAAGCTTTCAGTTCAAGCAGTTGTAAAGAGAATGATGAAATAAGTCAAAGGAGACCAGGAGGAAGAAACTAATAAAGGTAAAAGCAGATTTTAGTAGATTAGAAAATAGGAACAAGAAGATTTAGTTAATAAATCCCAAAAATATTTATTGAGGAAACTATAAAATAAATTGCTGCCCAAATACTGAAGAAATCAAGTGATACCAGGAGTTGGAATAGGTTGTAACCACAGATAAGAAGATACAAAATATAAGAGAATGAGATGAAAAACTTAATGCTGTGCTAACTTTTCAATTTCTTTTATTTAACATAGCATTTATTTATCCTGTTTAAGTAATAGTTTTCATGGCAGAAATATGTGGAAAAGAATACTTAAAATGAAAAATCACTCATAATCCTATCAGTAATAACTGTATTATTACTGTTATTATTACTATTATGTTATTGCAGGTATAATTTGCTACCTGTCTATCTCCATATTTATCTATCAATACATTGTAGTTTTTATAAAAAGAGGATAATTCTCCACGTTATGTATATTTCTAGAAGCAGAATTCCTGGATAAAATTACATAAAAATTTTTAAGAATTTTGATTTTGTTCTCAAATTGTCCTCCAGAAATAACATAATCCAGAAATAACATAATTATCTTGTGAGCAGAGTATGAGTGCCTACTTCCCTACCCATTTGCCAATACTGAGTATTAGATTTTTAGTACCCATTTGCCAATACTGAGTATTAGATTTTTTTTCAATCTTTGCAATTTAACATGTGAAAAGTGGCATTTAATTTTTAAAATAAATTTTATTTAAAAATAATTTTTAAAATATTAATTAATTTTTGGCTGTGTTGGGTTTTTGTTGCTGTGCATGGGCTCTCTCTAGTTGCAGTAAGCGGGGGTTACTTTTCGTTGTGGTGCACGGGCTTCTCATTGTGGTGACTTATCTTGTTGGGGGGCACGGGCTCTAGGCACCCAGGCTTCAGTAGCTGTGGCACACTGGCTCAGTCGTCATGGCTCATGGGCTCTAGAGTGTGGGGTCAGTAGTTGTGGCGCATAGGTTTAGTTGCTCTGCGGCATGCAGGATCTTCCCAGACCAGGGCTCAAACCCGTATCCCCTGCACTGGCAGGAGGATTCTAAACCACTGTGCCACCAGGGAAGTCCCAATCTTATGCTTTTTATACCCAAATGTTACATGTTCTTCAAAGAAACCCTAGAAAATTCAGATAAGAGATGAAATTAAGAAAATAAAAGCACCCATAATCCTGTACCTAGAAAAAGTTATGGTGTATATTTATATTCTAAGCTTTATTCAAAGGTGGTATGTATTTGGTCATATTTAAAATGATTTTCAGATTTCAGTAGCTCTAAGTCCTGCCCCTTATCTGCCTATGTATGAAGTGACTTCACTCCCTAAACATTTCTAAGAATCCCCAAGATTACTTACACATGTAAAATAGCTGTTTCTCAACTGTGTCACTTACCTTCTGGGATTCTCTGACGGAAGGAAAATGTTTTCTTATAGGAAATCAAAGCTTCTGATGTGAGCTCTTTGCTTTCCTTTTATTACCATGTTCATTGGTCTCCTTTGTCCCTAAGCAGTGCCCAGAAACCTGCTGTTGCTCTTCTGATCTTGGATTATTTACCTCACTGAATGCCTCTCACCAGACCTCTGACCCCTGACTGCCTTGCCACCTTGGGTTGTTAGCATTGTGCCACCTCCTCCAATCTTGTGAATCTGGGCTGCCATGGATTGCTGTCCTCATTGTTGTCCTTCTCTAGCTGGTACCAGTCTCTCTTGCTTCACCAAACCTGTTGTCCCTTGATTTTCATTGCTCACCTCTCTCACGAGCCAGGAGGACAATGCCTTCACCTTCTTTTCTTGTGTTCAACTCTTTTCAGAGTGGCGTCCCCATAGCAGAGTTGTTTAGATGTCCAGTACATAACTTTTATTTCTACCACAGCCCTTTCCTTTCTAGGGGTTTTGGGCTCTCTGGGCTTAGGGGAAGGCTGGGGAAACTAATGGGAGTGAGGTCAGGTCCTTCTGCCCTTCCTTCATTTGCCCCTTCTAATTCCTAGGACCTGCTGCTATTTCTGGTGCAAGGTGCCAGATTTCCTCTTTCGTGTTGATATATTCTTTGGACCTCCACGTTCTTTCTTATGTTGAGTCTGGCCTGGCTTTTCTCAGGTCTTCTCTCCTCAAAGATCCTCTCATTTATGTCTACATATGTTATGCCCAATTTTAGACAGAGTTTCCGTTGTTTTCTGTGGGTCCAAAGAGCAAGGGACCTCTTTAAGGCGTCTAAACATTCCATGAAGGTTAAGCAGTTTTCCAGTATTCTTTGACAGTCTTACTCAACAAGTGGTTTGAGAAATTCTGAGATCTAGAGAAAGTGTCCCAAGGAGTTCATGGTATCAAAAACAATAATGGTGCCTGCTTACATTTATATTAAAGATCAGCAGATAAAATAATTGTTTAAAAAATATCCCTTTAAAAGTGGACATATAGTTCTTCAATATGTAGTTAGTGCACAACGTGGAGATCAAATGAATGTGCTTGTGACTCAGTCACTTAGCCAGACACGGTGAATTGAATATCAACCACCAGCCATTGCTGGACTTGGCCATCACACAGCTGTAAATTATTTTTATTCATAATTATAAAATTATTATTAAGGCTAGACAATTATTTAAGACCATGACATAAGGAACACAGAAACTGCTATATATCAAGTTAATGAAGAATATAAAATATTAATAATTCTCAGATTTTCTTCAATATGAACATCACCAAATCTGTAAGCTGCATCCATTAGATCAAAATTCTCATGTAGCACATTAGGAGATATAAGAATAATTTAAAAATTATTATTTAAATGTAGAATGTTAGAAGACTTTTCATGTGTGGGAATAAAGACTTTAACCACATGTGTTACAATTAGGAGAGTGTGCATAAGCAGACAAAGGGAACAAAATATGAAAATACTTATTGTATTTTTTTGCATGTAAAATATATCAGACATCCATAATAAAATAGTTTTTAATTTATTTTATGCTGTAATTCATAGTTAAATTTAAATATACTCTTGGCTCCCAAGTATCAATATAGTATACTTTAAAAATGATACTTTTTCTTACATAATTAGTCTACATTAACTGGCATGTAAAAAGTCAAAACTTGTTTTTGTACATAGTGGGTATATATTATATGTAAATGTACAATTGTTGAAGATTGCATTTAAATGGAATTTATAATACATTTTCAACCTAAAAATGTCATTATAACATGCAGTACAAAAAAATGGCAGACCCATTAACAAATATCTAAGGGATTGAAGACATTCTATCTCTGTACTGTTCAATGTGGTAGCAACCAGTTGCATGCAGCTATTACAATTTAAATTAATTAAAATGAAATAAAATTAAAAATTTAGTTTCCTATTTACATTAGCCACATCCCAATTGCTCAAATAGTGCATGTGACTGGTGGCTATCATATTGGATGGTGCAGTTGTATGACATTTGCATCATTGTTCATAGAAAATTCTGTATGACAGTGTCGATCTATATTATTGTGAAAGGGATCTGTTAGTTAAAATAGTAGGAAAGGCTGCTTTATGTGTTAAAGTTATTCTTGCTAATGTCTTTTCCATGATTATAAGTATTTAGAGAGTAGAATTTATGCCTTACCGGGACTGGTCCATGCTGGATGCTAAATACATACAAATACACTTATTGTATCCCAGTACCAATAATGAAGACAACAACAGACAGTGAGCCACAGCCACCGCCCACCTCTGCAGGAGACCCTCCAACACTAGCAGTAGGGCACAGTGACGTGCACACAGTAGACGACCAATAAACGCCTACACGAAGTAGTGACGACTTAGCAAGAAGGAAGCCACCTTCTACCACGCCTGCCTTCCCCAAGAACTACATTTCCCGGTACGCTTGGCGCCACGTGCTCTTGTGAAGTATAAAGAGCGGCAATTACTTCCTACTGCCCCTATCCGCCTTCGCCTGGCCGTGCCACATTGTTTCCTGGGAAAGGTAGTTGTAGCGTTGGTGGTCAAGCCCCAGCAAAGAGAGCGCAAACTAAACTTCCCAGCAAGCAGCGCGCCGGGCTGGGAAGAGGGGAAGATGGCGGACGCCAAAGATGGTGTTTTGTGGCCTGCGGGAGCCTCCCGTGCCCCAATTTCATTCAGCTTCAATCGCACAACCGCCCGGAGATGGCTGGCGGGAGACGCGGCTCTGGAGAAGGATTTCTTGCAGACCGAGAAACGGAGGGAGCTGCAGAGTGTGCATCCCTCAGAAGCCCCCAGGGAACTTGTCATCCCTTTGATCCAGAATGACCATCTTAGGCAGCCACCAACCCAGGCCCCTGGGCCATCCACACATACTGAGGTCTTGGTGGATGGGATGCTGTCCCAGGCTGTGAAGGAGCTCACTGAGGAATCCACAAAGTCTCTGGAGGAGAGAGAGAGTGCGGGTGTCGACCCCACGCTCACTATCCCCATGATCCAGAAAGGATGCACCCCCAACGGGGAAGGGGCAGACAGCGAACCCCAGGCTGAGACAGTGCCGGAGGAGCCTGATTATGAGGCAGTCCCTGTAGAGGCCTATGGGCTGGCCATGCTGCGGGGCATGGGCTGGAAACCTGGTGAGTGCATCGGCCGTACCTTCAATCAAGTGGTGAAGCCCCGTGTCAGCTCACTGAGGCTCAAGGGGTTAGGGCTGGGCGCCAACCTGACTGAGGTCCAGGCCCTGGCCCCCACCGGCCCCCACCACCTGCTGAGGCCAGATGAGGAGCAAGAGAAGGATAAGGAAGACCAGCCTCAGGGACTGGTGCCTGGAGGAGCTGTGGTGGTTCTTTCTGGCCCTCACCGAGGCCTCTATGGGAAGATGGAAGGCCTCGACCCTGACAATGCTCGGGCCATGGTCCGTCTGGCTGTGGGGAGCCGCATGGTGACTGTTACTGAGTACTGCCTGTGGCCTGTCTCCCAGCAGGAGTTTGACAAGAACTCCTTGGACCTGAGACAGGTGAGCAAAACTTCCACAAGGCAACAGAATGGAACAACCTCGTCATGGAAGGCCCTTCAGGATCAGGACCTCCACGTCCGGCAGGAGGACTCAGCGAGGAAGCGGAAACACCATCCAGACCGGTGGGACCCTGAGCATCTCAGATGGAGACAGGATGGGCCTGCAGCCAAGAGTAAGAAAGCAGCTCCCAGGAGTCAGCACTGGCTGCACAGGAACCTGCGTGTGCGGTTTGTGGACAAGCTGCACAACGGTGGCCAGTATTACAACACCAAGATGACAGTCGAAGATGTCCTGAGCCCAGATACCTGTGTGTGTCTGACAGATGAAGGCCAGGTCCTGGAAGGCCTGAGGGAGGACATGCTGGAGACCCTAGTCCCCAAGGTCCAGGGCAACCGGGTGATGGTGGTGCTGGGGCCATGGGCTGGAAGGGTGGGCCGTTTGCTGGGCCGCGACAGAGAGCAGAGCCGGGCTCTTGTGCAGCTGCAGAGAGAGAATCGGGTGGTGGAGCTTCACTATGATGCCATCTGCCAGTACGTGGGCCCCAGCAACTCAGAGGACTGACCTGTGGACACACTTCCACCACCCAGGTTGTTACCAATCCCATACAGTGTGAAAAGCCTGCCTTCACGAAGGTGGGGGGTGGGGGTCATGGTTCCGCCCTCCACTTGCAGTGCAGCCCTGGGACAGGATGGACCAGAAGGGAGGCTAGAAACAAACCCAGTATTTACCAGAACTTAATATATAATAAAAACCAGTTCAAATGCTTTGTAAAAAAAAAAAAAAAGACAACAACAGCAGAAGGAACAATGTCACCATATATTTTGATACACTTTATGTTGTGTGAAGTGCTTTTGTGTAAATGTTCTCATTTGAGTTTAAAAACAGTTTCAGGAAGTTGGCAGTGATTATTACTCCCATTTCACAGTTGAGAAGTCTGAAATTCAGGGAAGTGAATGGACTTTTCTAGATGGTAACAGCAATAATATTAACAGATGTTTTCTGATAATAAATTTTAAATGGTTGGTAATAGCTAATGTCTATCGACAGTTAATATTATTAGCTATTGATATCAATAGATAACGTTTCTTGGCCCCTCAATGAATTATGTAATGTAATTATCAGAAACCTCTGATTAGGTACTACTTTTCCATTTTCCTATTTTACATATGAGGAAACTAGGGCTTGGGGGAGTTAGGCAACTTGCTCAAAAGTCTGGGATTTGAACTCAGGTAGTCTTTTATGCTTGTATGTTGGGTTAGATTCATACTCTGGCTTTTCCTCTGCTCTAGCTTTGGCCTTTAAGATCCAAAACAACATGATCCCACTTGGTAACTTGGTGGTCCCAATTCGACCATCTTGTAAAGAAAGAAAATTTAGCAACTAGTATTGTGTCAAATAATCCCACAATATACATTATATTGAATGTAGCCAACCTTGAGATGCTGTGTACTGATGGCATCTTGATGGGCAGACTGAAGCTATTGATCAAAGGAAAAAAAGACACGTGCCTCTTTAGAGTCAGCCTTACATTTGTTTGCAGCTGGAAACAATTATATGAGTTTCTGCTACAATAGAGAAGACTGACAATATGCTGTCAGCCAAAGACCTAGAAATCTCACAATTAAGCCAGTCTCAACTTGGCATTGAGATGCCTCTGTAGTCATGGGTGAGGACCTCCAAGTGTTTACATCATTTTCAGCCCAACATTTTCAGGTACTTCATGTGACTCCAGCTCTGTGACAAATGTGAGTTAAGTTTTCTGAGTCTCAGGGCTTGGGCAGAAATGAAGGTATTCAGATGGAGGGCTGATGCAGAATTTGAAGTATTGTCGCGTTTGTGTCAATGGCTGAAAAAGTTTCTGCAAGCAGTCAGAACATGTTGCTGCACATCAATTAGATAAAAAAATTGCGGTCGGAGCTCAGGGAGAGGACTGGGGTTGGCGGCTTGAACATAGCCCGAAGGGGTTAGTGCGCCACGGCTAGCCGGGAGGGAGTCCGGGGAAAAGGCTGCACCTGCTGAGGAGGCAAGAGACTTTTTCTTGCCTCTGTGTTTCCTGGTGCGCGAGGAGAGGGGTTTTAAGAGCGCTGCCTAAAGGAACTCCAGAAACGGGCGCGTGCGCCAGAGCCCCCGAGTCAGCGGCTCCTTTAACCCCGTCCTGTCTGAGCAAAAAACAGACGCCCTCCAGCGACCTACACGCAGAGGCAGGGCCAAATCGAAAGCTGAGCCCCTGTGAGCTGTGAGAACAAAGAAGAAAAAGGGAAATCTCTCCCAGCAGCCTCAGAAACAGCGGATTAAAGCTACACAATCAATTTGATGTACCCTGCCTCTGTGGAATACATGAATAGACAGCGAATCATCCCAAATTGAGGAGGCGGACTTCTAGAGCAAGATCTATGATTTTTTCCCCTTTTCCTCTTTTTGTGAATGTGTATGTGTATGCTTCTGTGTGAGATCTTGTCTGTATAGGTTTGCTTCCACCATTTATCCCAGAGTTCTATCCGACCATTGTTTTTTTTAAAATTTTTTTTTTAATAATTAATTTTAATTTAAATAACTCTATTATACTTTACCTTCTTTCTATCTTTCCTTCCTTCCTTCCCTTTTTGAGACAACGAATCGTCCCAAATTGAGGAGGTGGACTTGGAGAGCAAGTTTTATGATTTTTTCCACTTTACCTCTTTTTATGAGGGTATATGTGTATGCTTCTATGTAAGATTTTGTCTCTATAACTTTCATTCCACCATTTGTCCCAGCGTTTTATCCGTCCATTGTTTTTTTTTTAAATTTTTTTCTTAATAATTAATTTTAATTTAAAGAACTC
>NW_006788520.1:0-496 GCF_000442215.2 Lipotes vexillifer | reverse complement strand
CAAAAAAAAAAAAAAAAAAAAAAAAATGTTTTCTGTCTGTTTACCAAATGGCAGTTATTTTTTATGTACGAGATTTAAGATACCACAGGATTCGGCTTAACTCAAGTGTTAATAATCATTGATCACAAACCAGAAGTGAACAGTCGTCGTGAAATACAGAAACCATGTCACATCACAGGGAGCAAAAGATGGCCCAGCCCGTTCCCACGCTGGGCCACATGGATCTCACAGAGAACAAATAAAGTTCAGTGTTCCATAAGTTTATAAATTAATGAAGCTGGAAGAGATCATTGCATTTCATAGATGAGAAAACTAAGATCCAGAGAGATCAAAGTGACCATTTCAAGACACCACAGCCAGTTAGTGACAAGATAGAGACGAGAATCCTACCCTTTGGACCAGTTTCCTGGAGGGTGCTCTTCATCCATATACACCATTTATTGTCCTTGCAGTGTCAGCAAGAGATGATACCTTTTTTTTTTTTTTTTTGCGGCAC
>NW_006788519.1:0-772 GCF_000442215.2 Lipotes vexillifer | reverse complement strand
TTGCTATAAACTTCCCTCTTAGAACTGCTTTTGCTGTATCCCATAGATTTTGGGTCGTTGTGTCTCCATTGTCATTTGTTTCTAGGTATTTTTTTAATTTCCTCTTTGACTTCTTCAGTGATCACTTCGTTATTAAGTAGTGTATTGTTTAACCTCCATGTGTTTGTATTTTTTACAGATCTTTTCCTGTAATTGATATCTAGTCTCATAGCGTTGTGGTCGGAAAAGATACTTGATACGATTTCATTTTTCTTATATTTACCAAGGCTTGATTTGTGACCCATGATATGATCTATCCTGGAGAATGTTCCATGAGCAGTAGAGAAAAATGTGTATTCTGTTGTTTTGGGATGGAATGTCCTATAAATATCAATTAAGTCCATCTTGTTTAATGTATCATTTAAAGCTTGTGTTTCCTTATTTATTTTCATTTTGGATGATCTGTCCATTGGTGAAAGTGGAGTGTTAAAGTCCCCTACTATGAATATGTTACTGTCGATTTCCTCTTTTATGGCTGTTAGTATTTGCCTTATGTATTGAGGTGCTCCTATGTTGGGTGCATAAATATTTACAATTGTTATATCTTCTTGGATCGATCCCTTGATCATTATGTAGTGTCCTTCTTTGTCTCTTCTAATAGGCTTTATTTTAAAGTCTATTTTGTCTGAAATGAGAATTGCTACTCAAGCTTTCGTTTCCATTTGAATGAAATATCTTTTTCCATCGCCTTACTTTCAGTCTGTATGTGTCTCTAGGTCTGAAGTGGGTCTCT
>NW_006788517.1:0-392 GCF_000442215.2 Lipotes vexillifer | reverse complement strand
TCCTAGACCAGGGCTCGAACCCGTGTCCCCTGCGTTGGCAGGCAGATTCCCAACGACTGCGCCACCAGGGCGCAGCCCAAAGACTAAGTCCTTAAAGAGAATGCTAAGGATTCCAAAAATAAATTTGAATAACAGATGATTTTCGTGGACAACACACATAGTCATATTTCTTGAATTGCTGACTACTTAAACTACACTTTTTCTTTTTTGGTCTGGGGAAATACAGGAAGCGGACAATATTTTAAAAATTCCATATGTAGTTAGGCATAAAACTAATGAATTTAATTTACTTTCTTGAAAATGATTCAGAAAAGACATACAGTCCGATGTGTAGGAATGTTATTTTTGGCATAACATTTTATTGAAATAATTTGGAGGAATGTTATTTTGTA
>NW_006788516.1:0-235 GCF_000442215.2 Lipotes vexillifer | reverse complement strand
CCGGAGCGGCCGCGCCTCTGGTTGCCTCTCCCCTGGTCTCTGCTGCCCCGCGACCCTACCTCCCGGGTCAGTGAGGGTCTAGGGAAGCTGGCGGAGAGAGAGGCGGTCGTTGGTTTAACAGGGACCCGCCGAGCACCCAGGAGGTACCGCGGCCATGCCCTCTGACCCACCCCCCCCGCCGTGTTCCATCCCAGGCTGTCACATACTCCTGAAAGTAGTGGTTCTGCTTCGAACT
>NW_006788515.1:0-821 GCF_000442215.2 Lipotes vexillifer | reverse complement strand
AACTTGGAGATGTCAACACTGTCAACATCCTGTTGTGTACAGTTTGCAATTTGTCCAGAGGATTAAGCAGAAGGATGAGGAACAATGAGAGAAAAGTCCTAGGTATTTGGAGAGGCACATGTCACTCTTATTTCCAATCAGGAAGACAAATTGACCAAAGGCTAGGATTGCCCATGGAAACAGAATAGGACTTTAGGAAATCCCACTGCTTTTGGCCAGTTCACAGAAACACAAGTTGAAAAATGGAACTCAGGGGCACTGAAATTCACCAAACTGCAGAGTTGAAAATATCTATCACTGAAAAGTGTCTTGAGGAAAGTCACAGAAAAGGACTTGTAAGTAAGGGAGAATGGCAAGAAGGGATTTGAAGAGGTAGAAAGGACTTGCCATTAAGCACAAGAAAAAGGGCCGAACATTGCCAACATTGCAGTTGGCCAAAAAGGGTGCATGGGGTTTTATTTCTGAAAATATTCCAGAAAAGGGCATACACCCTTTGTAGCCAACCAAACAGGTGGGCACTGGAAATCAATACTACAAAGGATATCACTTCGCATCTGTCTGAAGAGCTATCCTCATAAAGTGTAAACACCAGAAAAGGAGGACAGGACGAGGAGAAAAGGGAGCCCTGTGAGGCTTATAGTGGAAATGTACATTCCCAACGGCCACTCTGGAAAAGTGTATTGTGTTTACTAAAACATCTATAAAATGAGCTACAGAGCATAGGCCACTTGCACTCATGGGCGTATATCTTGGGAAACACAAAAATCGAGAGGACACAGGCATCCCAATGTTTACTGCCTCTCTGTTTAAAAGATCCTCGA
>NW_006788514.1:0-900 GCF_000442215.2 Lipotes vexillifer | reverse complement strand
ACATAGCATCAAATATCAAGGGTTTGATTCAGTGCATAAACCAGATCCTGGAGGAGTGTGTCCCAACTATGCAGAGTGTTGCACCTGCACTGCTGCAATAGCTGAGCTGCTCCACCTGGTGGAATTATGCCAACCAGAAAGGAGATGTTGTTGATCAGATATACTCCTACCCCTTGAGCCTGAATGTACCCTAAGGCCAGTCTGTCATCCATTACAAGACTACAAGGAACTTTAGACTGATTCTCTTATCTTCCAGAGCTTGTGCCACCTCATTGGCTATGAGAGCTAAAGTTAAAGATAAGTTTCTGCCATTGTCTCCAGGGCCTGGACACTGATGCCAGGGCTATGGAACCAGGGTTATCCCCAGGTGGAACAGCCCTCCTTGCCTGGTGTCCCAACAAGTGCTCCAAAGGGTTGTGTCACTTCCAATAACTACAGGGGGCAGTACAGGATTTAAAACATTACCTCTCCTCCCAATGGAAAGACGTTCTGTGGCCCACTCTCCAACACACACAAGCATATAACCTAAAGGGGCCTCTTGCACTTGATTTGGATCACCTTTATATTGGTTTGGTGAAGCCACATGGGCAGTGTTGCTGAATAAATGCAGCTTCAACATCCATACATGCCTTTGGTGCCATGGATGCATCAGGAGAACCATGTGGACTTGTATCAGTAATATTGAAACAAGGTTGTCCTGGTCAGAGTGTTTCTATGAGGGGGTTCGAATTTAATAGCCATGGCCGTGGAAGATTTTCTGTTCCCATCTATGTGGATGGAATGACAAACCTCAGACAATTCAGTCAGCTGCTACCGCCACTTGACTCAAGTGGGCCGTGGGGATATTTGCCAAGCCGTGGTGCTGGATTTAGGGGACAGAAACCCGATCCCCATCTCTGC
>NW_006788513.1:716814-754390 GCF_000442215.2 Lipotes vexillifer | reverse complement strand
TCCACATATATGCGTTAATATACGATATTTGTTTTTCTCTTTCTGACTTACTTCAGTCTGTATTACAGTCTCTAGGTCCATCCATGTCTCTACAAATGACGCAATTTCGTTCCTTTTATTCCTGAGTAACATTCCATTGTATATATGTCCCACAGTCGTGTGACCACAAGCAGTCCCTTCAAAGGGAATGGCAGGTATATTTAAAATGGATAACCAACAAGGACCTACTGTATAGCAAAGGGAACTCTGCTCAATGTTATATGGCAGCCTGGATAGGAGGGGTGTTTCTGGGAGAATGAATACCTGTGTATGTATGGCTGAGTCTCTTTACCATGTACCTAAAACTGTCACAACATTGTTAATCAGCTATACTACAATATAAAATAAAAAGTAAAAAAAAAAAAAAGGGAATGGCAGGAATAAAGATGAAGTTTTCAGGAGTGCCATCATTCACCACTATTTTGTTAGGAGTTTATGCACAATTTATAACCTTTTTCTAGCATATTCCACATCTCTGTATGAGAAGCCTCACTTATAACACAGCTCCCCGATTTTTTCTCCTGGCCATCACCCTGTGACTTGTTTAATTGTACATCAGTAACACTTATGAGGTACAGTTATCCCAAGTTCGAATTTGCAGACCAGGAGGGCTGTCCTTTGGCCAAGCACTCACCCTCTCTCTGGACCTCAGTTAGACTAGCTCAGTAATTTTCAAACTGGGTTCCTTGGGGACCTCCAGGAGCTAGCAAGTGGGGAGGGGGACCCTGAGCAGCACAGGGTCAGAAGCCCTGTCTAACATGGTGCCTGGTGCAAAAGAGGCCCTTAACAAATATTTTTAAATATTTTAAGAGAAATTAGATGCAGACTCTCCTCCTTTCCCAGCTTCAACCAAAATAGTTTCACTCTTACCTGTTTTATAAATTAGACTTCTACATAAGATTGTGTTAAAAAAGATTTCACTGCAAAAAAAAAAAAAAAGTGCTGGATTGAATAGATGATATCTAAATTCCCTTCTAGACTGTATGATTTTATAAAAATGAGCTTTAGGAACATGGAATAAAAATACACATTCATCTCTGCCTGGAGTTCCACTAAAGTGACAGCAAAGCAATAAAGCTGATATAAACCCGCAGAAACAAAGGGAACAGGAGAGGAGTTGGGAGCCAGGTGAGTGCTGTTAGTGAGTTTGGGAAAGCAGAAACCTGATGGGTGAGTGGTGAGTGATTCAGGGACAGAGAAAGGTGACAGCTAAACTCCTAAGTGTGTGCGGGAAGGCGGAGAGGGAGGGGTGGACTGGCGGACGCTGACATGAGGGGAAGAAAGCTTTTGAAACACATGTCTGGGGAGGTACTCATTACAGATGAGAGTATGATGGCTTTCTGGATTCCAGGTGCTTCTCTGTCTTTGCATAGGAGCTGTGAAGAAATCCCCTCACGTAGTCTCATCGGACATGAGATTGCTCAAGTAGACGGTAGCTGCTTTGCTCTAACTACATTTTGGGAGATTCACCAGCTGCAATAATAGTTAGAGCTTATTAACCAACATGGCTGTTGATATACATCCGAATGTTAACAGGATCCAAGGGACAATTGAAACTTCAATATGTCAGAGTATAAGCCTTGTCACTTAAGCAGGAACCCTCCATGACTGAGCCATGCTTCATTTACAGGCAGCATCAGGCTATGCATCTTGGAAATATCCAGTTGCCCATTGAGCATGACAGGTTTGTAATTATCTTCCACAAATATTTTCAAGAGCTTCTTCCAACCCTCAACAAGAGAGGAGAGAACAACAGATGCAAATGTCCTTCTGGTTCTTTGAACCAAGAAAGTCATAACTTTGTAGCCCTGAAAATGCTGCTGGTGGCCAGTTTACCCCAGACTCAGTTTTATTTTCACTTGAAACAGGGGCAGTGATGCCTCCCCTTCCTGTGTCACTGGGGAATGGAGAGGGTGAATGAGGTAGCATTTGTGGAGCCTCAAGAGATCCCGAATTAGAAATGGCTTTTTGAATTACAGGTTCAGTATCTGAGTCTCCTCTGTACATCAAGGTCAGGTTAAAGCCTTTACACCAGTGGTTCTCACACTTGAGCAGGCATCTGGATCACTTAGAGCACTTGGGAAGACGCAGGTGTTCTGTATGCCCCAGAATTTGTTTCTAACAAGTTCCCAAGTGATGCTTGTGTTCTGGGTCCAGACCACACTTTGAGAGCCATGGCTTTAATGCCTTTAAGCCCTGAGATTCTCATCGTGCGCACCCACAGCAATTTATAACTCAAACAAAATGTTGCTAAAGTATAAAATCAAAAAATTATGTCTTAAAATTACAGAGAACTTGCTTATAAGCCAAAATGAAAACAGCTTCTAGAATTTTTTTTCTCTCTTTTTGTGGTGATGTCAGTGTGTGCTGGGCTATCTGGCACTATATACAAGAGTTACTGAGCTTCCTTGGAACCAATATTGTATTTTTTCTTCATCCTCAGCATCTGTGCCAGACATTTAGGTGGGTTCAAGACACTGTATCAAGACTCAGATGTTGAAACTTATTTGGAACATGGTCCCAGCCACCAAATGGGGTCCTGGACAAATCAGTTCAAAGCTTTGTAACAATATCACCCACTAGGTGCTTCTTTTACACATGGAGGACATAACCTCCCAAATGGAGGCACCTCATTTCTGAAGCCCTAAATTCCCCTCAACATTTCCTATGGGGTATAAGAAGAAAGACCAGTCATGAACAGGATGCTAAGGGATCCCAGGTAGAATTAGGAGAGGAAAGGAGAACAAAACATTTTTTTAACAGAACAGGGAAGGCCAGAATGGGGGCTCTGGGGGACAACCAAGAATGCAGGCAACTGCCATTTCACTGAGGGCAGATACTTCAAAACATGAAATTTCCATGGTTGAAATGTGCAGTCTCTCTTCCCCCCCACCTCCTTTCTTCCCTACAAATGTTTATAAAGCACATATCATAAGCCAGGTATCACAGAGTGATGGAGAAAACAAGGTCCCTGCCTTGATGAGCTTCCAGTCTAGTCAGGGAGGCAGGTAATTACAGGGCCCTGTGATGAGGACAATGCATACTGGGAACAAGGGAAGTGGAGGGGAGGGGTCCACTGTGGGCATGCAGCTGAGGCAAGGCTCCACAGAGAAGGAGGAAGCTTGTGATTGCCTGGGTCCATGAGGGCAGGACAAGGTCTTATTCATGGCAGTGTTCTCAGAGTCTAACACATAGCCTGGCACACAGTAATTTTCAATAATCATTAGATGAATGAATGGAAAGGTGAGTAGAGCCGCCAAGTGGTCAGGAAGAGGAAGTGTCCTCTAGAAAGGATCGGGCAGTGGAGGGTTCAGAAGTATGAAACAACTGGATGTATTCATGGAATTATCAAGAAGGCTGGTGCTCCTGGAATGTAAGATGTGTGGGAGGGATCAGCAAATCTGAATACACAGGGCCAGGGCCATGGGGAAACTTGGTGCCAGGTTAAGGAGCTTGAACTTTATCCAGTGGACTAGGATACCACTTGTTCTTAAGCATGATCAGAAAAGATCAGCTTTAACAAACAATAAGGAGGATGCTTTGAAAGAAGTGACTTGAGTCGGGGAACTGGTAATGGCCTTTCATTCTGCAGACAACAGATGGTGTTGCTATAGTAACTGTTCAGGCCCATCACTAGCCAGTAGGGGCAGAAGATGACCTTTGTTTTCCCTTAAAAAGGAAAATTCTGTCTGTGTTTCTTAGTAATCAGATTATGAACCAAGGCAACATATAAAGTTTGGCACTTTTTAACAGCTAATTGGGAAATTAGCTGTACTTCTAGAGAGAAGTCATCAGCAGAATGATACAAGTTGGGTGAACTATTTGTAAAAAGGCTTGTTTTGTACATCCAAGCAGGATGTTGTCACAGAAGTTATTAGAATACAAGAGATTCTTCCAAACCTCTCTTCCCATTATGATTCCTTTAGTGTGTTGACACGTCTGATCAGTTTGGCTTTTTGAAAATTGTTACCCTTCAAATCTTCCATTGAACCTTGATAATTACTGTTTAATCTCTACTAAACAATGCGACTGATACAGACCAGAGAAGACATCAGGGTTTCTGAATCTCTTTGAAACTTCCTTTGCTTAAGCTCTTCAGACTCTAAGCTGTTAAATGTAGGGATGACTGACAGCCATTTAACCTTGCACTATTGTGCTTTTCACCTTGACAGAAAAAAATTTCTCACAATAATTAGAGTGATTTCAACATAGTGTCTTATCTTTGGTTACTGACACATTAAAACCACTGCATTTGGGGGAGAGGGGGGATATTTTGGATCAAAAACCACTTGGATCATTTTGATGTGAATGCACAAAATTTGCCACTATCCCTTCTGTTTATGTCTTACAGAAATTTAATAGGTTCTAGAAGTTCTTTAAAACTTGAAAGGCTGCAATAATTTCAGGATTAGTGGCAATTTACAGAGAACCTGCTATGTGTCTGCTACCATGCCAGACACATTCATTTGGCAGATGTGTAGTGATGGGAAGGAGGTAGAGAAAAGCTTTGTAATTTAAATAAATTCCTAAAACAATATTATTAATCATTCTTAGTAGCATACTCTTAGCAAAGAACGTTCTGTATATTCCTATTACCTAGGAAAAAGCTTCAGGAATCAAGTTTACCTAGCTAAGAGAGAAACTCAGCAATCATGCATTCCTTCCTTACACATTAGGATTTCATCAAAGTTAATATACTTTGTAGAGGAATGGTATTAGGTGGCAATGATGTGTTAGGCCTGGTTTCTACTGTTAAAGTTTTATGATTTCAGAATAGAACCAAGACAAGGACCTAAGTAGCCATACAACAAGAGAGTAAGGATTCAGAAAGTGGGGATATTGTCTTTAGTTGGGGGATGGAAGTCATCAAGGACGTTTCAAGGAGAAGGCAGCATCTGAAATCGTTCCTGATATGAGAATAGGTTTGGCCATGAGAAGGTGGGGAGGAAGGCCCTGAAGGTGGAAGGGACAGGAAAGGGAGAAACACAGAGACAGGAACAGCCATGAGAAGGTGGGGAGGAAGGCCCTGAAGGTGGAAGGGACAGGAAAGGGAGAAACACAGAGACAGGAACAGGCAGCAGCAACAGGCTGACTGGGAATAGTGAGCGGTTCAAATCATCAAACTGTGAATACAGCATGAACAATCTTGGTAGCTAATTTTTATTATTATTCCTAAACAAAGTGTTTTCCTTGTAAAAGGTGTTTACTAGAATCCTTAATATCCCATACCCATTTGTGTGGAGAGAAATAGTCACTGCCATTGCACTTGATTTAATGTTCAATGAATAAAGCTTAATTATTATAAAGACATTACTACTCCCTTTTCTATCATATGTGTAGCAAATTTTTTCCCAGTATGTTTTATGTCTATTAATTTCGTTTATTGTTTCTTTGGGATTTTTGGTGGAGGAAATTTTTAATTTTTTAAGTAGGCAAATGTGACTCAACTTTTATAAATTCCAGCTTTTCTCTTTTTTTTTTTAACAGGTTTTTTCAGATTTGTTTTTGCAAATATTATTGGTGTACAATTTACCAAAACAATGTAAGTATAATCTAAATGCTATGAAAATAAAAGTACATTTTTTTTCAGGCATACAACATAGTAATTCAATATTTTTTCCCCTTTCTTATTGAAGTATAGTTGATTTACAATGTTGTGTTAGTTTCAGGTGGAAAGCACAGTAATTCAGTTATATGTGTGTGTGTGTGTGTGTGTGTGTGTGTGTGTGTGTGTGTGTGTATTTTGTTTCTTTTTCAGATTCTTTTCCATTATAGGTTATTATAAGATATTGAGTATAGTTCCTTGTGATATACAGTAGGTCCTTGTTGGTTATCTATTTTATATATAGTAGTGTGTATATGTTAATCCCAAATTCCTAGTTTATCCGTCCCCCACTTTTTTTAAAGAGTTTTTTTTGATATCAAGAATTTTATTTTATTTTATTTTTAACATCTTTATTGGAGTATAATTGCTTTACAATGGTGTGTTAGTTTCTGCTTTATAACAAAGTGAATCAGCTATACATATATCCCCATATCTCCTCCCTCTTGCATCTCCCTGCCTCCCACTCTCCCTATCCCACCCCTCTAGGTGGTCACAAACCACCGAGCTGATCTCCCTGTGCTATGTGGCTGCTTCCCACTAGCTATCTATTTTACGTTTGGTAGTGTATATATGTCCATGCCATTCTCTCACTTTGTCACAGCTTACACTTCCCCCTTCCCATATCCTCAAGTCCATTCTCTGGTAGCTCTGTGTCTTTGTTCCCATCTTACCCCTAGGTTTTTCATGACATTTTTTTTTCTTAGATTCCATATATATGTGTTAGCATATGGTATTTGTCTTTCTCATTCTGACTTACTTCACTCTGTATGACAGACTCTAGGTCCATCCACCTCACCACAAATAACTCAATTTCATTCCTTTTTATGGCTGAGTAATATTCCATTGTATATATGTGCCATATCTTCTTTATCCATTTATCCAATGATGGACACTTAGGTTGCTTCCGTCTCCTGGCTATTGTAAATAGAGCTGCAATGAACATTTTGGTACATGACTCTTTTTGAATTATGGTTTTCTCAAGGTATATGCACAGTAGTGGGATTGCTGGGTCATATGGTAGTTCTATTTGTAGTGTTTTAAGGAACCTCCATAATGTTCTCCATAGTGGCTGTACCAATTCACATTCCCACCAGCAGTGCAAGAGTGTTCCCTTCTCTCCACACCCTCTCCAGCATTTATTGTTTCTAGATTTTTTGATGATGGCCATTCTGACTGGTGTAAGATGATATCTCATTGTAGTTTTGATTTGCATTTCTGTAATGATTAATGATGTTGAGCATTCTTCCATGTGTTTGTCGGCAATCTGTATATCTTCTTTGGAGAAATGACTATTTAGATCTTCTGCCCATTTTTGGATTGGGTTGTTTATTTTTTTGTTATTGAGCTGCATGAGCTGCCTGTAAATTTTAGAGATTAATCCTTTGTCAGTTGATTCATTTGCAAATATTTTCTCCCATTCTGAGGGCTGTCTTTTGGTCTTGTTTATGGTTTCCTTTGCTGTGCAAAAGCTTTGAAGTTTCATTAGGTCCCATTTGTTTATTTTTGTTTTTATCTCCATTACTCTAGGAGATGGGTCAAGAAGGATCTTGCTGTGATTTATGTCATAGAGTGTTCTGCCTATGTTTTCCTCTAAGAGTTTGATAGTTTCTGGCCTTACATTTAGGTCTTTAATCCATTTTGAGCTTATTTTTGTGTATGGTGTTAGGGAGTGATCTAATCTCATACTTTTACATGTACCTGTCCAGTTTTCCCAGCACCACTTATTGAAGAGGCTGTCCTTTCTCCACTGTACGTTCCTGCCACCTTTATCAAAGATAAGGTGTCCATATGTGCGTGGGTTTATCTCTGGGCTTTGTATCCTATTCCATTGATCTATCTTTCTGTTTTTGTGCCAGTACCATACTATCTTGATTAATGTAGCTTTGTAGTATAGTCTGAAGTCAAGGAGCCTGATTCCTCCAGCTCCGTTTTTCGTTCTCAAGATTGCTTTGGCTCTTCAGGGTCTTTTGTGTTTCCATACAAATTGTGAAATTTTTTGTTCTAGTTCTGTGAAAAATGCCAGTGGTAGTTTGATAGGGATTGCATTGAATCTATAGATTGCTTTGGGAAGTAGAGTCATTTTCACAATGTTGATTCTTCCAATCCAAGAACATGGTATATCTCTCCATCTGTTTGTATCATCTTTAATTTCTTTCATCAGTGTCTTATAATTTTCTGCATACAGGTCTTTTGTCTCCTTAGGTAGGTTTATTCCTAGATATTTTATTCTTTTTGTTGCAATGGTAAATGGGAGTGTTTTCTTGATTTCACTTTCAGATTTTTCATCATTAGTATATAGGAATGCCAGAGATTTCTGTGCATTAATTTAGTATCCTACTACTTTACCAAATTCATTGATTAGCTCTAGTAGTTTTCTGGTAGCATCTTTAGGATTCTCTATGTAAGGTATCTTGTCATCTGCAAACAGTGACAGCTTTTCTTCTTCTTATGCAAATTGGATTCCTTTTATTCCCTTTTCTTCTCTGATTGCTTTGGCTAAAACTTCAAAAACTATGTTGAATAAGAGTGGTAAGAGTGGGCAACCTTGTCTTGTTCCTGATCTTAGTGGAAATGCTTTCACTTTTTCACCATAGAGGATGATGTTAGCTGTGCGTTTGTCATATACAGCCTTTATTATGTTGAAGAAAGTTCCCTCTATGCCTACTTTCTACAGGCTTTTTATCATAAAAGGGTGTTTAATTTTGTTGAAAGCTTTCTCTGCATCTATTGAGATGATCATATGGTTTTTCTCCTTCAATTTTTTAATATGGTGTATCACATTGATTGATTTGCATATATTGAAGAATCCTTGCATTCCTGGAATAAAACCCACTTGATCATGGTGTATGGTCCTTTTAATGTGCTGTTGGATTCTGTCTGCTAGTATTTTGTTGAGGATTTTTGCATCTATTTTCATCAGTGATACTGGACTGTAATTTTCTTTCCTTGTGACATCTTTGTCTGGTTTTGGTATCAAGGTGATGGTGGCCTCGTAGAATGAGTTTGGGAGTGTTCCTCCCTCTGCTATATTTTGGAAGAGTTAGAGAAGGATAGGTATTAGCTCTTCTTTAAATGTTTGATAGAATTCGCCTGGGAAGCCATCTGGTCCTGGGCTTTTGTTTGTTGGAAGATTTTTAATCAGTTTCAATTTCAGTGCTTGTGATTGGTCTGTTCATATTTTCTATTCCTTCCTGATTCAGTCTTGGTAGGTTGTACATTTCTATGAATTTGTCCATTTCTTCCAGGTTGTCCATTTTATTGGCGTAGAGTTGCTTGTAGTAATCTCTCATGATCTTTTGTATTTCTGCAGTGTCAGTTGTTACTTCTCCTTTTTCATTTCTAATTCTATTGATTTGAGTCTTCTTCCTTTTTTTCTTGATGAGTCTGGCTAATGGTTTATCAATTTTGTTTATCTTCTCAAACAACGAGCTTTTTGTTTTATTGATCTTGGCTATAGTTTCCTTCATTTCTTTTTCATTTATTTCTGATCTGATCTTTATGATTTCTTTCCTTCTACTAACTTTGGGGTTTTTTTGTTCTTCTTTCTCTAATTGCTTTAGGTGCAAGGTTAGGTTGTTTATTCATGATGTTTCCTGTTTCTTAAGGTAGGATTGTATTGCTATAAACTTCCCTCTAGAACTGCCTTTGTTGCATCCCACAGGTTTTGTGTCCTCGTGTCACCATTGTCATTTGTTTCTAGGTATTTTTTGATTTCCTCTTTGATTTGTTCAGTGATCACTTCATTATTACGTAGTGTATTGTTTAGCCTCCATGTGTTTGTATTTTTTACAGATCTTTTCCTGTAATTGATATCTAGTCTCATAGCATTGTGGTCAGAAAAGATACGTGACACAATTTCAATTTTCTTAAATTTACAAGGCCTGATCTGTGTCCCAAGATATGATCTATCCTGGAGAATGTTGCATGAGCACTTGAGAAAAATGTTTATTCTGTTGTTTTTGGATGGAATGTCCTATAAATATCAATTAAGTCCGTCTTGTTTAATGTATCATTTAGAGCTTGTGTTTCCTTATTTATTTTCATTTTGGATTATCTGTCCATTGTTGAAAGTGGGGTGTTAAAGTCCCGTACTATGATTGTGTTACTTTCGATTTTCCCTTTTATGGCTGTTAGTATTTGCCTTATGTGTTGTGGTGCTCCTATGTTGGGTGCATAAATATTAACAATTGTTATATCTTCTTCTTGGATCTATCCCTTGATCATTATGTAGTGTCCTTCTTTGTCTCTTCTAATAGCCTTTATTTTAAAGTCTATTTTGTCTGATATGAAAATTGCTACTCCAGCTTTCTATTGATTTACATTTGCATGGAATTACTTTTTCCATCCCCTCACTTTCAGTCTGTATGTGTCCCTAAGTCTGAAGTGGGTCTCTTGTAGGCAGAATATATATGGGTTTTGTTTTTGTATCCATTCAGCCAGGCTATGTCTTTTGGTGGAAGCATTTAATCCATTTACATTTAAGGTAATTATCGATAAGCATGTTCCTATTCCCATTTTCTAAATTGTTTTGGGCTCGTTATTATAGGACTTTTCCTTCTCTTGTGTTTTTGTCTAGAGAAGTTCCTTTAGCATTTGTTGTAAAGCTGGTTTGGTGGTGCTGAACTCTCTCAGCTTTTGCTTGTCTGTAAAGGTTTTAATTTCTCCATCAAATCTGAATGAGATCCTTGCTGGGTAGAGTAATCTTGGTTGCAGGTTTTTCTCCTTCATCACTTTCAGTATGTCCTGCCACTCCCTTCTGGCTTGCAGAGTTTCTGCTGAAAGATCAGCTGTTAACCTTATGGGGATTCCCTTGTGTGTTATTTGTTGTTTTTCCCTTGCTGCTTTTAATATGTTTTCTTTGTATTTAATTTTTGACAGTTTGATTAATATGTGTCTTGGCGTATTTCTCCTTGGATTTATCCTGTATGGGACTCTCTGTGCTTCCTGGACTTGATTAAAACTATTTCCTTTCCCATATTAGGGAAGTTTTCAACTATAATATCTTCAAATATTTTCTCAGTTCCTTTCTTTTTCTCTTCTCCTGGAACCCCTATAATTCGAATGTTGGTGCATTTAATGTTGTCTCAAGAGGTCTCTGAGACTCTCCTCAGTTCTTTGCAGTCTTTTTTCTTTATTCTGCTCTGCAGTAGTTATTTCCACTCTTTTATCTTCCAGGTCACTTATGCGTTCTTCTGCCTCAGTTATTCTGCTATTGTTCCCATCTAGAGTATTTTTAATTTCATTTATTGTGTTGTTCATCATTGCTTGTATCCTCTTTAGTTCTTCTAGGTCCTTGTTAAATGTTTCTTGCATTTTCTCTATTCTATTTCCAAGATTTTGGATCATCTTTACTATCATTATTCTGAATTCTTTTTCAGGTAGACTGCCTATTTCCTCTTCATTTGTTAGGTCTGGTGGGTTTTTCTCTTGCTCCTTCATCTGCTGTGTGGTTTTCTGTCTTCTCATTTTGCTTATCTTACTGTGTTTGGGGTCTCCTTTATGCAGGTTGCAGGTTCTTAGTTCCCGTTGTTTTTGGTGTCTGCCCCCAGTGGCTAAGGTTGGTTCAGTGGGTTGTGTAGGCTTCCTGGTGGAGGGGACTAGTGCCTGTGTTCTGGTGGATGGGGCTGGATCTTGTCTTTCTGGTGGGCAGGTCCACGTCTGGTGGTGTGATTTGGGGTGTCTGTGGCCTTATTATGATTTTAGGCATCCTGTCTGCTAATGGGTGTGTTTGTGTTCCTGTCTTGCTAGTTGTTTGGCATAGCGTGTCCAACACTGTAGCTTGCTGGTCGTTGAGTGAAGCTGGGTCTTGGTGTTGAGATGGAGATCTCTGGGAGATTTTCGCCATATGATATTATGTGCAGGTGGGAGGTCTCTTGTGGACCAGTGTCCTGAAGTTGGCTCTCCCACCCCAGAGGCACTGCATTGACTCCTGGCTAGAGCACCAAGAGCCTGTCCTCCACACAGCTCAGAATGAAAGGGAGAAAATCTAGAAAGAAAGAAAGAAAGAGGATAAAATAAAATAAAGTAAGATAAAATAAAATAAAGTTATTAAAATAAAAAATATTAAGAAAAAATGTTTTTTTAAGTAAAAACAAACAAACAAATGGACGGACAGAACCCTAGGACAAATGATGAAAGCAAAGCTATACAGACAAAATCTCACACAGAAGCATACACATACACACACACAAAAATAGGAAAAGGGGAAAAAATAATATATCTTGCTCTCAAAGTCCACCTCCTCAATTTGGGATGATTCATTGTCTATTCAGGTATGCCACTGATGCAGTCTACATCAAGTTGATTGTGCAGATTTAATCTGCTGCGCTTAAGGCTGCTGCGAGAAATTTCCCTTTCTCTTCTTTGTTCGCACAGCTCCCGGGGTTCAGCTTTGCATTTGGCCCCGCTTCTGCGTGTAGGTTGCCGGAAGGCGTCTCTTCTTCGCTCAGACAGGACGGGGTTAAAGGAGCAGCTGATTTAGGGGCTCTGTCTCACTCAGGCTGGGGGGAGGGGTGCGTACAGAGTGCGGGGCGAGCCTGCTGCCGCAGAGGCCAGCGTGACATTGCACCAGCCTGAGGCGCTCCGTGCGTTCTCCAGGGGAAGTTGTCCCTGGATTCCAGGACCCTGGCAGTGGCGGCTGCACAGGCTCCCAGGAGGGGCGGTAGGGATAGTGACCTATGCTCTCACACAGGCTTCTTGGTGGTGGCAGCAGCAGCCTTAGCGTCTCATGCCCGTCTCTGGAGTCCACGTTGATAGCTGCAGCTCACACCCGTCTCTGCAGCTCCTTTAAGCAGTGCTCTTAACCCCCTCTCCTCGCACACCAGGAAACAAAGAGGGAAGAAAAAGTCTCTTGCCTCTTCTGCAGGTCCAGACTTTTTCCTGGACTCCCTCCCGGCTAGCCGTGGTGCACTAACCTCTTCAGGCTGTGTTCACGCTGCCAACCCCATTCCTCTCCCTGTGCTCCGACCAAAGCCCGAGCCTCAGCTCCCAGCCCCCACCCGCCCCGGCGGGTGAGCAGACAAGCCTCTTGGGCTGGTCAGTGCTGGTCCGCACCGATCCTCTGTGCGGGAATCTCTCCACTTTGCCCTCTGCACCCCTGTGGCTGTGCTCTCCTCCGCGGCTCTGAAGCTTCCCCCTCCGCCACCCACAGTCTCCGCCCGGGAAGGGGCTTCATAGTATGTGGAAACCTTTCCTCCTTCACAGCTCCCTCCCACTGCTGCAGGTCACGTCCCAATTCTTTTGTCTCTGTTTATTATTATTATTTTTTGCCCTACCCAGGTACGTGGGGAGTTTCTTGCCTTTTGGGAGGTCTGAGGTCTTCTGCCAGTGTTCAGTAGGTGTTCTGTATGAGTTGTTCCACGTGTAGATGTATTTCTGATGTATCTGTGGGGAGGAAGGTGATCTCTGCGTCTTACTCTTCCGCCATCTTCCCCCTCATCCATAAAGTGTGTTTTATATATAGCCTCCTAAATTTTCTTCTAGAAATTTTATTGTCTTATTTTTCACACTTGATGTTTTTAAACGAGTAAAATCTACTTTTTTCCATTTAATTTAAATTCTTTTTTGTTATATTCTAACTCCCGGATATTATTTATTCCTGACTCTATTTTTGGCCTACTGATCTAGCTTCTTAATCCTCTGTCAATACCACAGTGTTCTCATTACACTGCCTCTATGAAATGTTTTAATGTCTGATAAGACAGTTATGTTCTAATTTTCTTATTTTTTCAAATATTCTTATCCTCTGTCATTCACTTTCCCACGTGAATTTTAAGATTCTTTATCCATCTTCAAAGGACACCTACTGTTTCCTATTAAGGTCTTTACAAACACTTAGCAACACTGTACTCTTCTATGGTGACCATGAAGCAACACAACAAATAATGACTTAAAAACTGATTTTAAGGGACTTCCCTGGTGGCGTAGTGGTTAAGACTCTGCCTGCCAATGCAGGGGATATGGGTTTGAGCCCTGGTCCAGGAGGATCCCACATGCTGCGGAGTGGCTAAGCCTGTGAGCCACAACTACTGAGCCTGCACTCTAGGGCCCGCGAGCCACAACTGCTGAGCCCTCGTGCCACAGCTGCTGAAGCCCATGCACCTAGAGGCTGTGCTCTGCAGCAGGAGAGGCCACCACAATGAGAAGGCCATCACACCACAGCGAAGAGTGTTCTCCACTCACCGCAACTAGAGGAAGCCGGCACACAGCAACAAAGACCCAGTGCAGCCAAAAATAAAAATAAATACATTAATTAATTTAAAAAAGAAACAAAAAACTTGTTTTAAGGTAAATGCAGAAATATTTTTCATATATTAGTCTCTTATCCTGACCCTCTGTAAAAGCTTGGTGCCTAAACTATGGCTGCATTAATAACTACTCAGAAACGCACTAGCTGAAAACAACAGTAGTCCTCTATTACCTCTCGTGGTTTCTGCGGGTCATGAATCCAGGCGCGGCTTGGCTGTGGGGTGCTGGTTCAGGTTCTCCTGCGAGATTGTAGTCAGATGTTGTCAGGACCGCGATCATGGAAAGACTTGACAGGAGCTGGAGGATGCCGTTCCCAGGCAACTCACTCACTCAAACAGCGAGTTGGTTGGAGTCTCAGCTCCCCTCTACATGGAGCTCCTCACAGGGTGGCTTGAGCATCCTCAAGGCCACTAGCGATGGACGTGGGGTGTGGCTACTAGACTGCCGCTGGCTGGGGCCCCATCCCTGCCTGGACAGCCTTCTCGAGCTCCACTCTTCCTCAATACAAGTTTCTGATAGTAAGTCTGGGGAGGACATCAGTGGCTGGCTGCATGCCTGTACCCTGACAACACGGAGGCTGGGAAGTGACTGTCAGGCATCTACAGCTGATTTAGTGCGAGCTGGCCTCTGCCTCACAAAGGAGAAGATTCTCCTAAACAGGAAAGGGGAATGTGAAGCCCAAAATAATAATGACTATCTACTATGGTAATGAACTTTCTTGTGATAAGGATAGACCTTTAAAATGCCTAGAGATGACCCTGGCAGTGTCCTATGGAAACAGCTCCTCTTTCTGTTTTCACATGAGTAGATGATCCATCCAGGTAGTTATTCTTCAGTTTATCTTCTGTAGTGCTGACTGCAGAGGGAGCCATTTGCTTCAGCAGCAGTTGTCAGGATTGACACTCTAAGGAAAGGTGAAAAGCTGTCCTGAGCTCTCACCTGAAAAGAGGACCACAGCAGTGCCAGCTGGCGATGGGCATTATGGAATGCCTGCCTGCAGAAGCAAAAAGCCTGGTCCTGAATCTGCTTAGCTGAGTCCTCAGCTGAGACTCAAATTCCACACCATCAGCTTAGAAGAGGAGGAAGGGACGAGCTCCCCTGTCATCCATCTCAACCCCAGAAGAGGCTCAGTAATGCTCCTCGGTGTGTCTGACCGCATGTAGCACAGACGGCCATCAGCGTGCCTTCCTGGGTGAGGTGGTTGTTAGTGACCTTAGTAAATGACAAGTCAACCTGATCGTTTGAACTTTAGACAACTCATTCTCCAAGGAGCAACATCAAGCTATTCTATCAGCAGTGATTATACACCAGACCAATTGCTTTTTGAGGCCACTTCTGGTTGGGTCAGTAAAAGTGTGTCACTGGCTGGAGACTGTCCACTCATTTGTTAGGGCAGGGGGTTTCTTACGCAGTTCATTTAAAAGTTCTATTAGGGAGGACGAGGGGAAGATGGTGGAAGAGTAAGACGAAGAGATCACCTTCCTCCCCACAGATACACCAGAAATACATCTACACGTGGAACAACTCCTACAGAACACCTACTGAACGCTGGCAGAAGACCTCAGACCTCCCAAAAGGCAAGAAACTCCCCACGTACCTGGGTAGGGCAAAAGAAATAAAGAAAAAACAGAGACAAAAGAATTGGGACGGGACCTGCACCAGTGGGAGGGAGCTGTGAAGGAGAAAAGGTTTCCACACACTAGGAAGCCCCTTCCTGGGCAGAGACTGCGGGTGGCGGAGGGGGGGGAGGTTCGGAGCCACGGAGGACAGCGAAGCAACAGGGGTGCAGAGGGCAAAGCAGGGAGATTCCCGCACAAAGGATCAGTGCCAACCGACACTCACCAGCCCGAGAGGCTCCTCTGCTCACCCGACGGGGCGGGCGGGGCCGCGAGCTGAGGCTTGGGCTTCGGTCGGAGCGCAGGGAAAGGACTGGGGTTAGCGGCATGAACACAACCTGAAGGGGTTAGTGCACCACGGCTAGCCGGGAGGGAGTCCAGGAAAAGGTTTGGAGCTGCCTAAGAGGCAAGAGACTTTTTTCTTCCCTCTTTGTTTCCTGGTGCACAAGGAGAGGGGATTAAGAGCACTGCTTAAAGGAGCTCCAGAGACGGGCGCGAGCGGCAGCTAAAAGCGCGGACCCCAGAGACGGGCAGGAGACACTAAGGCTGCTGCTGCCACCACCAAGAAGCCTGTGTGAGAGCACAGGTCACTCTCCACACCCCCCTTCCGGGGAGCCTGTGCAACCCGCCACTGCCAGGTACCCGGGATCCAGGGACAACTTCTGCGGGAGAACGCACGGCGTGCCTCAGGCTGGTACAACGTCACACTGGCCTCTGCCGCCACAGGCTCGCCCTGCACTCTGTGCCCCTCGCTCCCCCCCCCGACCTCAGTGAGCCAGAGCCCCCGAATCAGCGGCTCCTTTAACCCCGTCCTGTCTGAGCAAAGAACAGACGCCCTCCAGCGACCTACACGCAGAGGCGGGGACAAATCCAAAGGTGAGCCCCTGGGAGCTGTGCGAACAAAGAAGGGAAAGGGAAATTTCTCCCAGCAGCCTCAGAAGCAGTGGATTAAAGCTCCACAATCAACCTGATGTACCCTGCATCTGTGGAATACATGAATAGACAACGAATCATCCCAAATTGAGGAGGTGGACTTTGAGAGCAAGATTTATGATTTTTTTCCCCTTTTCGTCTTTTTGTGAGTGTGTATGTGTATGCTTCTGTGTGAGATTTTGTCAGTATAGCTTTGCTTTCACCATTTGTCCTAAGGTTCTATCCATCCGTTTTTTTAAAAAAATTTTTTTCCTCAATAATTATTATTTTAATTTAATAACATTATTATAATTTACTTTATTGTATTTTACTTTATCTTCTTTCTTTCCTTCTTCCTTCCTTCGCTCCTTTCTTCCTTCCTTCTTTCCTCCCTCTGTCCCTCCCTCCCTCTGTGCCTCCCTCCGTCACTCCCTCCTTTCTTTCTTTCTTTCCTTCTTACCTTCTTTTCTTCTTTCTTTATTTCTTCCATCCTTCCTTCCTTCCTTCCTTCCTTCTTTTCTTTCTTTCTTCCTTTCTTTCTTTCTTCCTACTTCTTCTAATTCTTTCTCTCTACTTTTTCTCCCTTTTATTCTGAGCCGTGTGAATGACAGGCTCTTGGTGCTGCAGCCAGGAGTCAGTGCTGTGCCTCTGAGGTGGGAGAGCCAACTTCAGGACACTGGTCAACAAGAGACCTCCCAGCTCCACATAATATCAAACGGCAAAAATCCCCCAGAGATCTCCATCTCAATGCCAGCACCCAGTTTCGCTCAACGACCAGCAAGCTACAGTGCAGGACACCCTATGCCAAACAACAAGAAAGACAGGAACACAACCCCACCCATTAGCAGAGAGGCTGCCTAAAATCATAATAAGTCCACAGACACCCCAAAACACACCACCAGACGTGGACCTGCCCACCAGAAAGACAAGATCCAGCCTCATCCACCAGAACACAGACACTAGTCCCCTCCACCAGGAAGCCTACACAACCCACTGAACCAACCTTAGCCACTAGGGGCAGACAACAAAAAACAATGGGAACTAAGAACCTGCAGTTTGCAAAAAGGAGACCACAAACACAGTAAGATAAGCAAAATGAGAAGACAGAAAAACACACCGCAGATGAAGGAGCAAGACAAAAACCCACCAGACCTAACAAATGAAGAGGAAATAGGCAGTCTACCTGAAAAAGAATTCAGAATAATGATAGTAAAGATGATCCAAAATCTTGGAAATAGAATAGACAAAATGCAAGAAACATTTAACAAGGACCTAGAAGAACTAAAGATGAAACAAACAATGATGAACAACACAATAAATGAAATTAAATACTCTAGATGGGATCAATAGCAGAATAACTGAGGCAGAATAAAGGATAAGTGACCTGGAAGATAAAATAGTGGAAATAACTACTGCAGAGCAGAATAAAGAAAAAAGAATGAAAAGAACTGAGGACAGTCTCAGAGACCTCTGGGACAACATTAAACACACCCACATTCGAATTATAGGGGTCCCAGAAGAAGAAGAGAAAAAGAAAGGGACTGAGAAAATATTTCAAGAGATTATAGTTGAAAACTTCCCTCATATGGCAAAGGAAATAGTTAATCAAGTCCATGAAGCACAGAGAGTCCCAAACAGGATAAATCCAAGGAGAAATATGCCAAGACACATATTAATCAAACTGTCAAAAATTAAATACAAAGAAAGCATATTAAAAGCAGCAAGGGAACAACAACAAATAACAAACAAGGGAATCCCCATAAGGTTAACAGCTGATCTTTCAGCAGAAACTCTGTGAGCTAGAAGGGAGTGGCAGGACATAATTAAAGTGATGAAGGAGAAAAAACTGCAACCAAGATTACTCTACCCAGCAAGGATTTCATTCAGATTTGATGGAGAAATTAAAACGTTTACAGACATGCAAAAGCTGAGAGAGTTCAGCACCACCAAACCAGCTTTACAAGAAATGCTAAAGGAACTTCTCTAGGCAAGAAACACAAGAGAAGGAAAGAACCTACAATAACAAACCCAAAACAATTAAGAAAATGGTAATAGGAACATACATATCTATAATAACTTTAAATGTAATTGGACTAAATGCTCCCACCAAAAGACACAGCCTGGCTGAATGGATACCAAAACAAGACCCATATATATGCTGTCTACAAGAGACCCACATCAGACCTAGAGACACATACAGACTGAAAGTAAGGGGATGGAAAAAGATATTCCATGCAAATGGAAACCAAAAGAAAGCTGGAGTAGCAATTCTCATATCTGACAAAATAGACTTGAAAATAAAGACTATTAGAAGAGACAAAGAAGGACACTACATAATGATCAAGGGATCGATCCAAGAATAAGATATAACAATTGTTAATATTTATGCACCCAACATTGGAGCACCTCAATATATAAGGCAAATACTAACAGCCACAAAAGGGGAAATCGACAGTAACACATTCATAGTAGGGGACTTCAACACCCCACTTTCACCAATGGACAGATCATCCAAAATGAAAATAAATAAGGAAACACAAGCTTTAAATGATACATTAAACAAGATGGACTTAATTGATATTTATAGGACACTCCATCCAAAAACAACAGAATACACAGTTTTCTCAAGTGCTCATGGAACATTCTCCAGGATAGATTATATCTTGGGTCACAAATCAAGCCAGGGTAAATTTAAGAAAATTGAAATGGTATCAAGTATCTTTTCCAACCACAACGCTATAAGACTAGACATCAGTTACAGGAAAAGATCTGTAAAAAATACAAACACATGGAGGCTAAAAATTACAGTACTTAATAATGAAGTGATCACTGAAGAAATCAAAGAGGAAATAAAAACATACCTAGAAACAAATGACAATGGAGACACGATGACCCAAAATCTATGGGATGCAGCAAAAGCAGGTCTAAGAGGGAAGTTTATAGCAATACAAGCCCACCTTAAGAAACAGGAAACATCTCGAATAAACAACCTAACCTTGCATCTAAAGCAATTAGAGAATCAAGAACAAAAAAACCCCAAAGTTAGCAGAAGGAAAGAAATCATTAAAATCAGATAAAAAATAAATGAAAAAGAAATGAAGGAAACTATAGCCAAGATCAATAAAACTAAAAGCTGGTTCTTTGAGAAGATAAACAAAATTGATAAACCATTAGCCAGACTCATCAAGAAAAAAAGGGAGAAGACTCAAATCAATAGAATTAGAAATGAAAAAGGAGAGGTAACAACTGGCGCTGCAGAAATACAAAAGATCATGAGAGAATACTACAAGCAACTCTATGCCAATAAAATGGACAACCTGGAAGAAATGTACAGATTCTTAGAAGTGCAGAACCTTCCAAGACTGAATCAAGAAGAAACAGAAAATATGAACAGATCAATCACAAGCACTGAAATTGAAACTGTGATTAAAAATCTTCCAACAAACAAAAGCCCAGGACCAGATGGCTTCACAGGCGAATTCTATCAAACATTTAGAGAAGAGCTAACATCTATCCTTCTCAAACTCTTCCAAAATAGAGCAGAGGGAGGAACACTCCCAAATTCATTCTATGTGGCCACCATCACCTTGATACCAAAACCAGACAAGGATATCACAAAGAAAGAAAACTACAGGCCAGTATCACTGATGAAAATAGATATAAAAATCTTCAACAAAATACTGGCAAACAGAATCCAACAGAACATTCAAAGGATAATGCACCATGATCAAGTGGGGTTTATTCCAGGAATGCAAGGATTCTTCAATATACACAAATCAATCAATGTGATAAACCATATTAACAAATTGAAGGAGAAAAACCATATGATCATCTCAATAGATGCAGAGAAAGCTTTCGACAAATTTCAACACCAATTTATGATAAAAACCCTGCAGAAAATAGAGGGGACTTTCCTCAACATAATAAAGGCCATATATGACAAACCCACAGCCAACATCGCCCTCAATGGTGAAAAACTGAAAGCATTTTCACTAAGGTCAGGAACAAGACAAGGTTGCCCACTCTCACCACTCTTATTCAACATAGGTTTGGAAGTTTTAGCCAAGCAATCAGAGAAGAAATGGAAATAAAAGGAATCCAAATGGGAAAAGAAGAAGTAAAGCTGTCACTGTTTGCAGATGACATGATACTATACATAGAGAATCCTAAAGATGCTACCAGAAAACTACTAGAGCTAATCAATGAATTTAGTAAAGTAGCAGGATACAAAATTAATGCACAGAAATCTCTGGCATTCCTATACACTAATGATGAAAAATCTGAAAGTGAAATCAAGAAAACACTCCCATTTACCACTGCAACAAAAAGAATAAAATATCTAGGAATAAACCTACCTAAGGAGACAAAAGACCTGTATGCAGAAAATTATAAGACACTGATGAAAGAAATCAAAGATGATACAAATAGATGGAGAGATATACCATGTTCTTGGATTGGAAGAATCAACATTGTGAAAATGACTCTACTACCCAAAACAATCTAGAGGTCAATGCAATCCCTATCAAGCTACCACTGGCATTTTTCACAGAACTAGAACAAAAAATCTCACAATTTGTATGGAAACAGAAAAGACCCCAAATAGCCGAAGCAATCTTGAGAACGAAAAACGGAGCTGGAGGAGTCAGGCTCCCTGACTTCAGACTATACTAAAAAGCTACAGTAATTAAGACAGTATGGTGCTGGCACAAAAACAGAAAAATAGATCATGGCACAGCATAGAAATCCCAGAGATAAACTCATACACATATGGTCACCTTATCTTTGATAAAGGAGGCAGGAATGTACAGTGGAGAAAGGACAGCCTCTTCAATATGTGGTGCAGGAAAAACTGGACAGATACATGTAAAAGTATGAGATTAAATCACTCCCTAACACCATACACAAAAATAAACTCAAAATGGATTAAAGACCTAAATGTAAGACCAGAAACTATGAAACTCTTAGAGGAAAACATAGGCAGAACACTCTATGACATAAATCACAGCAAGATCCTTTTTGACCCACCTCCTAGAGAAATGGAAATAAAAACAAAAATAAACAAATGGACCTAATGAAACATCAAAGCTTTTGCACAGCCAAGGAAACCATAAACAAGACCAAAAGACAACCCTCAGAATGGGAAAAATATTTGCAAATGAAGCAACTGACAAAGGATTAATCTCCAAAATTTACAAGCAGCTAATGCAGCTCAATATCAAAAAAACAAACAACCCAATCCAAAAATGGGCAGAAGACCTAAATAGACATTTCTCCAAAGAAGATATACAGACTGCCAACAAACACATGAAAGAATGTTCAACATCATTAACCATTAGAAAAATGCAATTCAAAACTACAATGAGATATCATCTCACACCAGTCAGAATGGCCATCATCCAAAAATCTAGAAACAATAAATGCTGGAGAGGGTGTGGAGAAAAGGGATCACTCTTGCACTGCTGGTGGGAATGTGAATTGGTTACAGCCACTGTGGAGAACATTATGGAGGTTCCTTAAAAATCTACAAGTAGAACTACCATATGACCCAGCACTCCCACTACTGGGCTTATACCCTGAGAAAACCATAATTTAAAAAGAGTCATGTACCAAAATGTTCATTGCAGCTCTATTTACAATAGCCCGGAGATGGAAACAACCTAAGTGCCCATCTTCAGATGAATGGATAAAGAAGATGTGGCACATATATACAATGGAATGTTACTCAGCCATAAAAATAAATGAAATTGAGCTATTTGTAATGAGGTGGATAGACCTAGAGTCTGTCATAGCGAGTGAAGTAAGTCAGAAGGAGAAAGACAAATACCATATGCTAACACATATATATGGAATTTAAGAAAAAAAATATCATGAAGAACCTAGGGGTAAGACAGGAATAAAGACACGGACCTACTAGACAATGGATTTGAGGATATGGGGAGGGTGAAGGGTGAGCTGTGACAAAGCGAGAGAGAGGCATGGGCATATATACACTATCAAACGTAAGGTAGATAGCTAGTGGGAAGCAGCCGCATAGCACAGGGAGATCAGCTGGGTGGTTTGTAACCACCTGGAGGGGTGGGATAGGGAGGGTGGCAGGGAGGGAGACGCAAGAGGGAAGAGATATGGGAACATATGTATATGTTTAACTGATTCATTTTGTTATAAAGCAGAAACTAACACACCATTGTAAAGCAATTCTACTCCAATAATGATGTTAAAAAAAAAGATAAATAAGTACTAGGGATGTAATATACAACATGATTAATGAAATTAACAGCTGTATGTTATATGTGAAAATTGTTAAGAGAGTAAATTTTAAGAGTTCTCATCACAAGAAAAAAAATGTTCTATTAGGTTATTTATGCAAAAGTTGGAAATGTAAGGCTGCATCGCAAACGATGATACATTTATCGAGCGTTTCCTAGCATAAATCCATCATAGGACTCACAGAGCAGTATCAGACATAGTTCATGTTTTGGGGGAACTTCCAGGTTATTAGGGGTATCACCATCTCTAGACCAAATGACTAGAACTCCAGGCAGGAAGTGATGAACTCCAGGTGGTGGGGCAGCATGAAAATCACCAGATTGCTGGGCACCACCCCTAGAGATTCTGATTCAATAGATTTGGGTGGGGCACAGAAATCTGCATCTCTAACAATTTCCCACATGATGCTGATGCTGCTCATCCAGGGACTTTGAGAACCACTGGGCTCTCACATCCAGCCAAGGCTTTATAAAGACAATGCTTATATTGGACATTTTCATAAATCGAATCACGTTTTTAATAAAGATGCCTCACATTCCATCTTTAATATATTTATGACCCCATTGAAGAGAGTGTTATTTACAACCTAGAAAAAGGTTTGCTTTCAACATTTAGGTTAAACTAACCTGAAAGAATAAAATATTTTTTGACTCAGCAAGTCTATGTCTAGGAATTTATCTTAAAGAAATAATCAGATTTGTGTGTAAGGAGAAATATATACAAGGATTCTTATGGCAGTGTGGTTTACAATAGTAAAAATTGAGAATCAAAATAAATGCCTAGCAATGGGGACTGTTGTATCTTTTAGAACAAAGAAGTTCTTCTCAGTGTATTAAAAATGATGATGTAGTTACATATTCATTGGCATGAAAGGTGTTATAAATATAGTTGATAGACACACACACACTGGAAATACCGAAGTGATAATAATCGTTCTCAGAGGAGCTTTCCCCTTCCATGTTTTCTAATTTATCTGCAATGACCATGGATGACTTCTGTGATTCTCTTCTACTGAAAGAAGAGGGGAGTGCTGATGTACTTACCTTAAGTATTTGAGTCAGTTTGAAGCCAGCCCAATCTGCTGTTACAGAAAAGCAGGTTTTCTTTTCTAAAGCCAAGATTCTCCACCAGTGGCAGCCCAGAATAATGAAACTCCCAAACACTGGCTACAGGGTAAGCACAATTAAAATAGTTAGGGTCTGGCCTCCACACACCTCTTACCCTGAATGCACATTTAATTGCTGTGCCTCAATCCTAAAATAGACAGCCCCCCTTTTTTTTAATTGATAGGTACTATTCTTAGAGGTGTCTTCTGGTGTATTCAAAAGGAAATGAATATTTGTGAACCCCTGAACTCCTGTTGTTTTTAATTTTCCATGCAATTCATTTGAATATTTGTTGTGTGAAATAACCATAGAGTAAAAATAGAAAGTTTATTTATTTCCTATCTTCTGGTATTTATCGTCTCCCCGTGAGCAGCAGGTTTCCTTTTCCTAGCTGACCCACCTTTTTTCCAACTGATTAATTCTGGTAGAGGCAGTGAGTGCTGTTCACTCATTGAAAAGCTACCCTGTGCAGAGCAGTGGTGTGGGTGCCCTGGGGACAAGGGAGGCAGTGTCCTTGTACACCTGGGCCTTTACCGACAGCAACATACCTTCACAGAGATCATTGCTTTTAAGCTTTGCTAGAGCCCTAAAAAGCAGATTTTGTTTCTGTACAGGTGAGGAAACTGAGTCATAGAAGTTTTGTAACTGACCAAACATCACGGAGTCAGGATTCAGACCCCAGTCCCCTAAGGCAGCTCACGCACTCATCCTTATGTGCCCTGGCTCCCTTCCTACTGGAAGCATCTGGAGGTTATTCTCTTCTGGGCCATCTTCTTCCCTTTCCTCCTGTCTGCTTTCTTCTCCAGCCTCCTCCTGGGGTTTGGCTGGGACTCAGCTGCTGCTGCAGGGTTAGCAACAACTTCCTTAGGTGGTGACTTCTGCCCTGTTCCTACAGAAACAATTCTCTGAAAGAGCTGGGGCTGGTGGGGGGGGCGGTGAGGGGAGGGTAAGGATGGTTACATTGTCATTTTTGTTATCACTCTTATCAAGTACTCTTGTTAAAGGCTCCAAGACAACCATCTCCATGCCCCCGCCCCCCAAGCCCCAGTCCCCATGTGTCATGGCTTGGGTTCTTCAGGAAGCAGCCTCTGACATGGAGCTGAGTGGGCAGGACATTTATGTGGAATTGGCCCCTGTGGACAGGAGAAGAGGAAAGCAGGATGAGGCAGAGGAGAAATCACAGAGCCCTGGGGCCTGACAAGCCTTACCTGAAATCATGGGGAGATCAGGACTCAGGATTGTTTGCACAGGACAAAATGACTAGGGCTTCTACCTCGACTGTGACCAGTTGTTAAGTGTGGGCCGCATGGGAAAGGCGTGATCTTGGGCAAGGCAGCTCTGCAGCTGAGGCAGCTTCTGCAGGGACCACAGCTGCAGGCTGTTGTCCCCCACTCCTGGCAGCTGGGCAACATGTCCTTCCTTTGAAAGGAGATCTGGGTGGTACAACTCCATCTCTGGGTGTTGGGGTAACACAGTGAATACGGAGACCAGCCTGCTTCAAAGATTCTTAGCCAATTGTATTGACATCCTGAGGTCCATTATCATGATAGGAGATGCTTGAGGAATGTCTTCACAAAGACGTGGGTCAGCTAAGCCTCTCAGTAAGTAGAACTGCTCTCATAGCGTCCTGCTGGTTCACAGCCTCTCCTATAATAAGCCACGGGGCCATCATCAGAGAGGTGGAGACATGATGTGACAGATGGAATGTTCTCTCCAAATCTGAGCCTTTGGAGGAGGAGTTTTGTCTGCTGATCTCCTGACTTTTCAAAATCAGCACATGAAAATCCTTATCTGGATGTGGCGCTTCTGTGGGGGATTAGAAAGAGCACTCACCTGGGAGTCAGGAAACCACGGCTCTAGTCCTGCCTTTGCCCCTCCCCTTACGGCTCTGTGACATTGGCCTCTCTGTGCCTTGGTTTCCTAATCTGTAAGATGAGGGAATTTGGTTTGAAGAGGTCTGTGGTCACCTCCAGCTTAGAACCATGATGATTCTCCATTATCTAGACCAGGGGTTGGTAAACTATGGCTCACAGGCCACATCTGGTTCACTACCAGTTTCTGTAAATACAATTTTACTAGAACACAGTCATGCTCATTCATTTACCTTTTGCCAGTGGCTGTCTTCAGTTGAGTCATTGCAAGAGAGATTCTTTGGCCTGCAAATTCTAAAATATTTACTACTTGACCCTTTACAGAACCCTTAGGCAAATTTTTGGTCACGCGCCATTCTAACGAGTAGGAGGAGAAAGAATGAGGGCCATGAAGACGTGCCGTTGCAATAATCTGGGCAAATAGGGTTGTCTGTCGAGGAGCTGCTATTCCCTGAGTATTCTGTAGGCAATTGAGAGAAAGAGGAGGGTTGAAGGAGATTAGGTGAGAAGCATTCTGAATGTGCTGTGCACCAAGGACAGTGTCTGCAAGGATTCCTGACTAAGCAATGTGCTGGGAGCTTAAGGGAGAGCTCATTTGTCAAAATATCCACCCCTGCACTGCCTGCATCAGCTCTTCATTACCCACATGGTAGGGTGTTTAGCAGGGAGGGTAAACACAGGTTTTTGTTTTACGATCAAGGTCATTTGTCCAGCAGCTGGAATGAGTAAGGGGGATTTTGGAAGAAATGAGAGAAGAATTTCTCTCTGCTGGTGAAATGTCAGGATCATCAGGCTGTCACATCTTCAGGGAAAATAGCTCTGCTGTAAGAGACCACAGAAGTAGGAGGGATCCTGACAATATTACTATCATGAGCTGTACTTTACATTCTTAAGAAACACAGCTTCTACTTGCTTAATGTCTTTTTATATCATTTTGTTTTCATCGCATTGTCAAAACACTCCCATGGGTGATATCAAGCGTTATAAGCCTCACCAGCCAATATTTCACAGTTGTTCCTATTTCCACAGGAACAACTTCAGGATGGTGGTGCCTGATGTTCTATAATGCCTGTAACATTTATTGTTGGTCCCCGCCATTTGCCTCTTAACATTTGGTCCCTTTGATAGCTCTTTATCTTTGTTAGTGTAAATGTTACCTTCCCAGGTAAAGTCTGTAACCCTGGAGGTCCAGGGATACGTCTTATACCAGATCATAGAATGTTTGAAATGAAAGAAGGCCCTTAGTCTAGTGAAACACTTAGATATACAGTGAGGAAACTGAGGCCCAGAGAGGTGACTGGAGGGCCATGCAGCTGGTAATGTTAGAAATAGAATGATAATTGTGGTCCCCTAATCTGAAGGCTGGTGCTTTTTCCATAGATCCTCATTATACCTATTTGTAGTCCCTGTACCAGGTACATCTCCTCAGTACTACTACTGCTGACTATCTAGATAGATATCCTGTCTTCCCCAATTGATTGCAAGCCCTTTACATGTTAAGGACCACAGCTACTATTTACATTACCTTTGATTTTAATTCCCACCTATTGAACATCTAAAATATATGGTTTACCTTAAGAAACTTGAAAACTTGATCGAATTAAACCTAAAGCAAGCAGAAGGGAGGAAATAATAAAGGCTGGAGTGGAAATAAATGAAATAAACAATAGAGAACATCAATGTGACCACAAATTGTTTCTTTGAAAAGATTTAAAAAATTGATCAATATTTAGCTATACTGGCCAAGAAAATAAGACTCAAATTAAGAAATCAGGAATGAAAGGGGAGACATTGCTACCACCTTTAAAGAAATTAAAAGGATTATAAGGGCCAAAAAATTAGATAATTTAGATGAAAGAACAAATTTCTAGAAAGATGAAAATTACTGAAATTGACTCAAGAAGAAAAGAAAATCTGAATAGGCTTGTAACAAATAGGTCAAATTAGTAATTTTAAAAGTTCCAACAAAGAAAAGACCAGGCCCAGATTGCTTCACTGGTGAATTCCACTAAACATTCAAAGAGGAATTAATATCAATTTCACAAACTCTTCCAAAAAATAGAATACGATAGAACATTTCTCAACTCATTCTGTGAGGCTGTTCTTTGATACTAAAACCAAAGACACCACAAGAAAAAATAAAAACAACAAACTATGGACCAATATTCATTGTAGATATATATGAAAAAATCACCAACAAAATACTAGTAAAGTAAACACAGCAATAGAAAAATGACTATAAGGATTATATAGAAAGACCAAGTGAAATTTATCAGAAGAATGTGAGGATAGTTTTACATCAGAAAATCAATTAATGTGATACACCATGTTCATAGACTAAAGGACAAAAACTATATGACCATCTCAATAGATGCAGAAAAGCATTTGACAAAATCCAACACCATTTCTTGATAAAAACACTCAACAAACTGGGAATACAAAGGAACTTCCTAAACCTGACAAAGAACCTCTGTGAAAATACCTACAGCAGCAATACTCATAACACTCATTTTGTCAGTCCATTCGTCTGTTGTAGAAACAGCCCAAGTGTCCATCAACAGACGAATGGATAAACAAATAGTGATATATACATACAATGGAATATTATTCATCCATAAAAAGGAGGTCCTGACACAGGCTACAATGTGGGTGAACTTGAAAGCATGATGCTCAGTGAAATAAGCCAGACACAAAAGGACACATATTGTATGATTCCACTTACATGCGATATCTAGAACAGTAAAACTCACAGACACAGAAGCCTATTAGACATCACCAGTGTTTGGGGAGGGGAGAATGGTGAGTTATTGTTTAATGGTTACAGAGTTTCCATTTGGAGTGATGAAAAAGCTTTGGAGATAGACACATCATGAATGTACTAATGCCATTGAGTTGTACCCTTAAAAATGGATTAAGAAGTTCAAAAAAAAGATGCACAGGACATAATCTCTGTGGTCAAGGAGTTACTAACTAGTTGAAAAGGGTAGGGGAGTGGAGAGGGAGTGAAGAGTATTGGGAAACAAAACCTGACGAGGAGCACCTTGGCTGACACCCAGCGCAGTGGTTGCCATGGAGTGGGTATTCCCTCTAGGACGATTAAATATGGGCGGCCAGCATCTAGGCCTGGTGTCAAGTTCCAGCTGCGTAGGCTATCAATTGTGTGAAATGAACATCTCAAACCTCTTTCCTCATTGAAAAATGAACCTACTTCCTAGGAACCTTCCATGAGAGCAGGTAAGATACTTAGCCCAGGGCCTGGCACTTATTCACCAAAAAATGTTTAGCCGTTATTGTTGTTGATGCTGTTGTTCATGACGATTTGGAATGAATTTGTATAGAAATGGCACTTCAAAAAGGCAATAGAAATACGAGTCACACCCCCGGGACAGGAGAGTGGAGGAAGCCAGGATGGAAAGGTGGGGGGGACAGTTGACACATGGGACCAAGGAAAAGGCAGAACAGAGGGAGTCAACCAAGATGGTGAACAGATTGGAGTAGAACGTGAAGGGGACTGGCCCTAGGCTGAGGGACACAGGAGAGGAGAGCGGAGTTGGTTTTCGAGAAAACTCATCATGAACCACAAAGTCCTGACATCTGCCTGCAGGTATGTTTTCCTAGAGCAGAAGGTCCTCTTGCTCCGGTGAAGCACGATGGGGAGGGGAAAGGGACCAAATGCTCAAATAGTCCATGTGACACTTCCTGTCACTGCCTTCTTTTCCGAACATCTGGCCCTCTGTTTTGATGCTGACCTATGGTGAGCGGTGAGCGCGGTGCCCTCCTCTGCTCAGGCAGTGTGATTTGTCACTCCCTGTATTTTAATGGGGTTGTAGTTCCTCCTAAGGAGCAGATAGCCCAGGCAAGGAGTGGATGGAAGAGGCAGGATGTGGCAGGACTTGGCTGCCGACTGATCCCCTGCTGCCCTCTGGCCGGAGTCACAGCCAGGGAAGACCCGCTGGGTCCCAACCACACAGCATGCACTGCAGGGCTTTACTCAGAGGTGCACAGAGCCAAGTATCTTCAGAATTTCCCACAGGCAGGATACAGTGGTCAGAGTTTTCTCTAAAATCTACCCCCCCGCTGTGCACACATCCACCTTTAAAAATCACCACAGGCATAACCTCTGTTTGATGACTGGCTGGTGGACATTCTTCAGTCTTAGAAACCCTGAAAGGAGGAGAGTGCTGTCTAAACAATGCTTCTTGTCAGGATTCGCTGTTCTTTAGAAAGAGCTGGAGGTGAAGCAAAGGTGAGGATCAATCAAATGTAGACTCAGTAGAGAGGCTGGGTCCCCAGCCTGTGGCTCAGAGAGCCCTGCGAGGGGTGACAGTATAGAGATCACGATCTGTGATGCCATCAGTGCCCCTGACATTGTGTGGGCATCTCACATGTACATGCTGTTTCCAAGTGCATGAAAGTGCTGTTCAAATTAACAAAGAGAAAATTAATTGTAAAAACATCAACATAGGGATTGAGGATTCATTGATTTTATAAAAACATCTAAGACAGCAGAACTCTGGAATCAGAGCTTCACGTGTGTGCAACGAGTGTAGGGCCCCAGGCTTAGGAGGGGGGCCTGCACTTAGGGTTTAATGAAATTCCTAATACTTTAAATTTGAATTTGTATTTTATAAATGAAGTCTGATGGGACAGTGGAATACATAGCAGGGCCTTGGAGCCTTGCTCAGGAGCTGGCTCCCTGGAGAGAGTCCCCCGACCAGCACCTACTCCCTGATACTACCCTCCCCGCCCCCCACTGCTGCCCTCTACTCCCTGGGCAGGGCGTGGCTAGGCATGACTTCTGGAAGGATGGGATCAGGGAGGCCCCTGGGTCCTTGTGAGGGTTTTCAATCCTTGAGAGCATCTACCCAGTTCCCGAGGGAAGATGATATGAAGTAAATATCCTATAAGAAACACCATGGCAGGTCCCATGACAGATGCAGAAAAAGAAACCAGCTTTTCTCTTGCTTTTTGAACCACGGACCCTGCATTGTCATTTAGCACTGGATCCCACGGATTACTAGCTAGCCTGTCACATTTGCTACTCAAAATGTGGTCCCAGGTCCAGCAGCACTGGTATCACCTGGGAGCATTTAGAAATTCAGAATCCCAGGCCTGACCCACACCTACTAAGTCAGAATCTGCATTTTAACAGAATCCCTAGCTGATACATATCACATTTTAGCAGGATCTCTAGCAGTGGCCTAGAATGTACTCTGGGACTCAGTGACCTCCTATTAGATGAAGCCTGTGACTTCATCTTTATTGTGGTTGCTAAATGTGCTGTCCTTTTCTTTGACAATAAAGCAAGTGCCATTCATGTTGTAAGGTGGGATAGAAGGAGAAAGGCTGGTCAGTAAGAAACACTGAAAAAGGAATTGCTCTGAGCACCAAGCTTCACCAGCCCTGTTGCTTGAAATTCTCTTTGCCCCATCCTCTACCCTTGTTGGGCTCAAGGCTTAGCATCTTTTCCCATGATGCTGAGAGCCTTACTGAGGGGAACAGTAGCCAGATTAAAATAAACTGCAGCTCCATGGAAATTGCTCTGACCTTTATTTGCATAAACCCTAAGGATTGCCAGCTCTCTCTGGGAGAGATGGGGAAACATCGCCTTCCTTTCCTTCTTGGCAGAACTGATTTTTGAGCTTGCATGTTATTTGGCATGGTATGCTTGTTGTTTTAGTAACTTTTCAGGTTCTAGGAAAGATGGTTATAAAAAAGCAACCAACATGAATATGAAATGAACCTCTCTGCCTCCCAGTCACCCCCCTCACAAGAGCCTTCCCTGGAGAAAAGCAACCATCGGGCCAGAGCTGTTGGGAGAGGACGCTGCCGTGGAGCCATCTCTGGTGACAGAGGCTGAGGCAGGTTTCTCTTGGAGTCAGGGGCAGGGGCCGGGGTGGGGGCGGTGCTCTCCTGATTGAGAGGAAGGGGAGCTGTCAGGTGCCAGGACCTACCTGTGATATACCAGGAAGGACGTGTTGTTTACTTAGCTAATTGTAATGTGCCCTTTACAAAGTTCACACCAGTGATTCCGCATCTAGAGATGGAGCCTGAGGAAAGACCAGAGATTCTGACAAAGTGAAGCAAGACAGTATTCATCTTGATGGCATCTGTAAGAACAGGAAGTTCAAAGTGGGGTGCATGCCCCCAAGGGGGTGTACAAAGAAGGGCAGTGTAAGAAATAATAGAATTTGCATTTAATCTTTTTAATTTAAAAATATAGGGAAAAGGCTTTACTAATACACAAAATGCGAGTTGGCCCTCACTTCCTCATTTGGTCCCCAAAGCAGACAGTCACGTGTTATATGAGGGAAAAGCTGGAGTTTCACAGCGTGAGTACCTTCTCTGACAAAGCAACTATGTGGATATACAGTAGTTTATAAATGAATCTTAGGGCTTAAAGTTTTCTCCTGATGGGATGAGGTACCTTGTGGGAGGTCTAAGGGATGGAGACACAGGGCTCTGCCCCCCTCCCTCAGCCCACATGAAGATCCAGCTCTGATGATCCAGCCCCTCACTTGGGGGCAGCCTTAGCTTCTCAGTGGGAAAGGAATGCTGTTTCAGTTCGTGGAGTATTTATTTCCCATCAGTTCCAACATGTTCTGTAAGAGCTTCCAGGGTATCTTGGTAAAAATTGCAGCTCTCTCAGCAGATTTCCTAATTCCGCAGCTTTCATTAGCAACTCTTTACTTTCTGAACTCAGCTTTAGCCTTCTGCTCCATTCTGCTGAAGTTCAAGGCTGCAGATAACCCCCTGGTCAGCATCTTGCCTTCCACTGCAAAAAAGCTAGTGCTCAGGTGTGAGGTTAAGATAAAGGGAAAACTAAGCTTATCAGAAAAAATTCATCAGTCATCAGAACAAACCTGCTGAAAGATACTGGCCAAGGGCTCCCCAAGAATGTTTTCTTTTTTATAGATGCATTTTCCCCTGCATATAAAAAGCCCATCTTTTAAATAATGGTGTTTGTTTAAATAATACTTTTTGAGAGAGGCTTTGTCCTGGAATTCCTTGTACATATTAAAACTGTAAATCATCTTGTCATTAGGAATAAATCTCTTTATTATGCATTTCATAATTGAATTTATCTCTAATTAATGTGGCATTACCTTGTGGCCAAGGTGGATTAGCTTCTGTCTTTTTTTTTTTCAAACGTCTTTATTGGAGTATAATTGCTTTACAATGGTGTGTTAGTTTCTGCTTTATAACAAAGTGAATCTGTTATACATATACATATGTCCCCATATCTCTTCCCTCTTGCATCTCCCTCCCTCCCACCCTCCCTATCCCACCCCTCTAGGTGGTCACAAACCACCTAGCTGATCTCCCTGTGCTATGTGGCTTCTTCCCACTAGCTATTTTATGTTTGGTAGTGTATATATGTCCATGCCTCTTGCTTTGTCACAGCTTACCCTTCCCTCTCCCCATATCCTCAAGTCCATTCTCCAATAGGTCTGTGTCTTTATTCCCGTCTTGCCCCTAGGTTCTTCATGACCCTTTTTTTCTTTTTCTTTTTTTTTAGATTCCATATATATGTGTTAGCATACGGTATTTGTTTTTCTCTTTCTGACTTACTTCACTCTGTATGACAGACTCTGGGTCCATCCACCTCACTACAAATAACTCAATTTCATTTCTTTTTATGGCAGAGTAATATTTCATTGTATATATGTGCCACATCTTCTTTAACCATTCATCCAATGATGGACACTTAGGTTGCTTCCATGTCCTGGCTATTGTAAATAGAGCTGCAATGAACATTGTGGTACATGACTCTTTTTGAATAATGGTTTTCTCAGGATATATGCCCAGTAGTGGGGTTGTTGGGTCGTATGGTAGTTCTATTTTTAGTTTTTGAAGGAACCTCCATACTGTTCTCCATAGTGGCTGTATCAATTTACATTCTACCAACAGGGCAAGAGGGTTCCCTTTTCTCTACACCCTCTCCAGGATTTACTGTTTGTGGATTTTTGGATGTTGGCCATTCTGACTGGTGTGACGTGATATCTCATTGTAGCTTTGATTTGCATTTCTCTAATGATTAATGATGTTGAGCATTCTTTCCTGTGTTTCTTGGCAATCTGTATATCTTCTTTGGAGAAATGTCTATTTAGGTCTTCTGCCCATTTTTGGATTGGGTTGTTTGTTTTTTTTGATATTGAGCTGCATGAGCTGCTTGTAAATTTTGGAGATCAATCCTTTGTCAGTTGCTTGATTTGCAAATATTTTCTCCCATTCTGAGGGTTGTCTTTTCGTCTTGTTTATGGTTTCCTTTACTGTGCAAAAGCTTTTAAGTTTCATTAGGTCCCATTTGTTTATTTTTGTTTTTATTTCCATTTCTCTAGGAGGTGGGTTGGAAAGGATCTTGCTGTGATTTATGTCATAGAGTGTTCTGTCTATGTTATCCTCTAAGAGTTTGATAGTGTCTGGACTTACATTTAGGTCCTTAATCCATTTTGAGTTTATTTTTGTGTATGCTGTTAGGGAGTATTCTAATTTCATTCTTTTACATGTAGCTGTCCAGTTTTCCCAGCACCACTGATTGAAGAGGCTGTCTTTTCTCCACTGTACATTCTTGCCTCCTTTATCAAAGTTAAGGTGACCATATGTGTGTGGGTTTACCTCTGGGCTTTCTATCCTGTTCCATTGATTTATATTTCTGTTTTTGTGCCAGTACCATACTGTCTTGATTACTATAGCTTTGTAGAATGGTCTGAAGTCAGGGAGCCTGATTTCTCCAGCTCTGTTTTTCTTTCTCAAGATTGCTTTGGCTATTCAGGGTCTTTTGTGTTTCCATACAAATTGTGAAATTTTTTGTTCTAGTTCTGTGAAAAATGCCAGTGGTAGTTTGATAGGGATTGCATTGAATCTGTAGATTGCTTTGGGTAGTAGAGTCATTTTCACAATGTTGATTCTTCCAATCCAAGAACATGGTATATCTCTCCATCTCTTTGTATCATCTCTAATTTCTTTCATCACTGTCTTATAATTTTCTGCATACAGCTCTTTTATCGCCTTAGGTAGGTTTATTCCTAGATATTTTATTCTTCTTGTTGCAATGGTAAATGGGAGTGTTTCCTTAATTTCACTTTCAGATTTTTCATCATTAGTGTATAAGAATGCAAGAGATTTCTGTGCATTAATTTTGTATCCTGCTACTTTACCAAATTCATTGATTAGCTCTAGTAGTTTTCTGGTGGCATCTTTAGGATTCTTTATGTATAGTATCATGTCATCTGCAAACAGTGACAGCTTTACTTCTTTTCCGATTTGGATTCCTTTCATTTCTTTTTCTTCTCTGATTGCTATAGCTAAAACTTCCAAAACTATGTTGAATAATAGTGGTGACAGTGGGCAGCCTTGTCTTGTTCCTGATCTTAGTGGAAATGGTTTCAGTTTTTTACCATTGAGGACGATGTTGGCTGTGGATTTGTCATACATGGCCTTTATTATGTTGAGGTAATTTCCCTCTCTGCCTACTTTCTGGAGGGTTTTTATCATAAATGGGTGTTGAATTTGTCAAAATCTTTCTCTGCATCTATTGAGATGATCATATGGTTTTTCTCCTTCAATTTGTTAATATGGTGTATCACATTGATTGATGTGTGTATATTGAAGAATCCTTGCATTCCTGGAATAAACCCCACTTGATCATGGTGTATGATCCATTTAATGTGCTGTTGGATTCTGTTTGCTAGTATTTTGCTGAAAATTTTGCATCTATGTTCTTCAGTGATATTGGCCTGTAGTTTTTTTTCTTTGTGACATCTTTGTCTAGTTTTGGTATCAGGGTGATGGTGGCCTCATAGAATTAGTTTGGAAGTGTTCCTCCCTCTGCTATATTTTGGAAAAGTTTGAGAAGGATAGGTGTTAGCTCTTCTGTAGATGTTTGATAGAATTTGCCTGTGATAGCTTCTGTCTTCTGATTGCCATTGACTGTTGCCTTGAAGTTGATGAAGTGCTGATGATGTCAGTAAGTTCTGTGCATTGATTTTCTGGCACAAGGAGTGTCACCAGCTCAGCTCCAGACACACTAGCAGGACCACCAGTTTTCAACAGTGCAGCAGCCAGGGCCAAGGTGAAATGCATGTGGGAGTAAGTAGCCTGTGGCCTGACCCCTTGGAGAGTGCAGTGGTAGAACGTATGGACAGAATGTGGTCAGTCATGTAGTGCCATTACGTTTGTTCACCACAAACATCACAGCTGTGCTTTTCTAGAAGCAGCAGTGAATGGGATGTTGAAGCTCAGTTGAAGAGGTCTAAATCTGCATGCAAGTTGCTGGGTGTGGTCTGAACTTGTTACCCCCAAACTCACATGTTGAAATCCTAACCCCCAAAGAAGATGGTATTAGTAGGTGGGGCCTTTGGGAGGTACTTAAATCATGAGGGTGGGGCCCTCAGGAGTGGGCCTTATAAAAGAGGCTCCAGATTGATCACCACCCCTTCTGCCATATGACAAGGCCCTAGCTATGACCCAGGAAGAGGGCCTCACTGGAAGGTGGCCATGCTGGTGCCTTGACATAAGACTTCCCAGCCTCCAGAACTGTGAGCAAAAAAATGTTTGTTGTTTATAAGCCACCCAGCCTGTGCTGCTTTGCTGTAGCAGCCCAAACAGACTAAGCACCTTTTATAAATTTCTTGGCAGGGAAGAGACCCCAGCCTCCTTGTCTAACTTCTCCATCTCTCCAGATCAGAGGTGGGAAACTCTCTCTGTGAAGGGCTAGATGGTGGATATTTTAGGTTCCATGGGCCATATGATTTCTGTTACCATTACAACTCTGCTCCTATAACACAGAAGCAGCCATGGACAATGTGAATTAATGAATATGGCTGTGATTTAGTAAAACACAGTTTTCAAACTGCAAATGAATTTCATATAGTTTTCAGGTGGCACAAAATATTATTCTTCCTTTGATTTTTTTCAATCATTAAAAAATTTTAAGTAATTCTTAATTCACAAGATGTGTAGAAACAAATAGCAGGTCAGATTTGGCCTGTGGGCTATATGGTTTGTGGACCCCTCCTGTAGATGTTCCAACTCAGAAGCTTCTCTCTAAAATCTACTTCCTCTGTTGGTGATGGTTGAATAGTTAGGAAGTTTGGCAAAAATTATTTTTCAGTCGATGTGCATTTATATTGTTCTTGCAATGCAACACATCATCATATAGTCTGATGTTTGGAAACAAAGGAGAAAAAAAGTGCTGAAAATTATTTCCAAACCTCAAGCTGATAATGTGTTTAGATGCCGATTGTTTTCAAGTCTTGCCTGTACCTGAGTGGTAACTTAGTAACACAGTTACCATGGCAACAAGAGATTCCCAGGATCTGGAAGTGAGGGAGTTTGAACTAAACTTTCCCACCCCTCCCTCATTCCACTCGTCCTTGATGGGAGGAGATTATGGAGAAGGCTTTTGCTAAACTCCCAGTTGATAATTTTCAAAGACAAGAAAAGCAAGTCGCTTATTTCGCCCTTAAAATTTAATAATGTGGTGTTGTCAGATTTTTGATCTAAGACTTCATTACTTTTGCAAAGTATACAACATCTCACTTCCTAGCACATTACAAAATGCTTTAAATAATTAAAATGAAAGCAGTTTTGCCAAAATAAGTGACCAAGATGCATTCCAGTGAACTTATTGCCCTTTTGCTGTTTTCTTCCTTACTGCTTGACTAAATTTGACCAAATGTTTTCTGGCTCACGGGACAGTTTGGGTTACTCTCCCATGGATGGTACTGCTCCTCTGGCAGAATAATGTCCCATCCCCCCTTATATTCCATATCATGAAGCCCCACACCATTCTAGAAAAGGCAAAGAGGAAGTTGAGGCTTCAGGGCTGAGGATCTTCTGAGAATGTTGTGTTTCCTCAGGTTCTAAGACTTGGAGGACAGCCAGAAGAGGTGGAATCTTGCATTCTTT
>NW_006788513.1:706250-716804 GCF_000442215.2 Lipotes vexillifer | reverse complement strand
TTCTTTCCCTACATGGTAATGTACTGGCCACAGCCTCAGCACATGGACAGCAACTGTTGAGATGCAAAGAACAATAAATGACATTTGTCCCCAAGGAGATTATAATGCAGGGAAAGCACCAAACCTCAAACTGAAAAACTAAATAACAACACAGTCGTTATGTAATCTGAGGTGATGGTTAAAAAAAGTACCCAAGTGGGACTGTAGCCATGTGTCAAACAGAGCAGATGGTGAGAGCGTCAAGATGAGAAAAGGAAGTCGAGGATGTCTCTGGGGGAAGAGGGAACTTGGCCTCAGCCTTAACAGAGATTTAGGATTTGAAGGGTAAAGAGAAGGGGGGAACTGGAGGCCAGCACATTTGGAGTCCGAGTCTTATTTTCACCAGTAGATGGCTTTCTGAGCTTCGGCAAGTGGTTTTTTCTGAGGTTCAGTTTTCTCATAGGCAAAATGGTCATCATATTATTGCCACAGCTGAGTACCTGGGAAGTGGACTTGGGGTTGGGGATTTCTGTGCAGGAGGTCTGTGAGGGGATGTCCTTGAGGCCAACATCTGCAGAAAGGAGGGCTAAGTATGCAGACTGGGCACAGGGACACGCCAAGCTGTGATGTGGTCTCAGTGGAGGCCTCTGCTGATTCTGCAGAGAGTTGTAAAGCTGGGCCAGCCCTGCAGGGCTCCCCGAGTTGGGGGTGAGAGGGCCAGGCCTATATGATCCCAGGTCAACCAAGCACTGGATGTGGGCTACCCCAGAAAGGGACTGTGACAAGGAATTACTCAGCCAAGTCAATCCCCACAGGGGCTGATGGCGGAGGGATGACACCCAGAGGCACCCCCCCAGCAGCTGGGGAGTATGTGCAGGGCCTGCTGAGATGAGTCAGTGACTTAATGCATGTAAAACTGATACATAAGAGAGGCATTCTTAAAGAAGAATCAAGTATTTGGTATCCATCTCTAAAGAGTAAAGAAGATAGCTTTTTATTCAAAAGGCTGTAAGGAAGGGAATGCAAGGGATGTATTATAGGGATACTAATTGCATCAGGTAAATCAAATTAATTTTATTTTTTTGAAAACTGTCAAGTCTAAGAAAAGTTGTAAGAATAGCACAATGAACACCTATGTCTGCTTCCTCTAGATTTACCGATTATTATTTTGCCACATTTGCAGAATCTCTCTATATCTATCTATATAATATATATAAATTATCATAATTATTTTTATAGTGTAATTTGAGAATAAATTTCATTCACCATGATTCTTTACTTCTAAATATTTAAATGTGCAGCTCCTAAGAACAAAGACATTCATTTATATAATCATAGTAAATGATTAAATTTAAGAAATTTCACATTGATATACTATTTGATATACCAATCCATATCCAAATTTTACCAATTGCCCCAATATTGGCCTTTATAGTGACTGTTTTTTCTGATCCAGGATACAAACCAGGATAACACATTTCATTTCATTGTTACACCTCTTTGGTGTGGTTTATTCTGGGACAGATCTTCAGTTACTTGCCATCTTTCATGATACTGACATTTTTGAAGAGTACAGGCCAGTTGTGTAGCATGTCCCTCAATTTGGATTTGTCTGGTATTTCCTCATGATCAGATCCAAGTTGTACATTTTTTATGGTATCCTGTATGTGATGCTGTGTCCTTCTGAATTTTTAAAAACTTCATCTTTGGAAGTTGCAGACATATACAGGAGTAGTCAGAGTAGTATAATTAATCCCAACAGACTCATCAGCCAGTTCAACAATCAACTCATGGCAAACCTTGTTTTGTCTCCACTCCCATCTATTCTCCCATGTTGCTTTTAAGAACGTACCATCCATCACAACTTTTTTTTTTAACATCTTTATTGGAGTATAATTGCTTTACAATGGTGTGTTAGTTTCTGCTTTATAACAAAGTGAATCAGTTATACCTATTCATATGTCCCCATATCTCTTCCCTCTTGCATCTCCCTCCCTCCCATCTTCCCTATCCCACCCCTCTAGGTGGTCACAGAGCACTGAGCTGATCTCCCTGTGCTCTGCGGCTGCTTCCCACTAGCTATCTATTTTATGTTTGGTAGTGTATATATGTCCATGACACTCTCTCACTTTGTCCCAGCTTACCCTTCCCCCTCTCCATATCCTCAAGTCCATTCTCTAGTAGGTCTGCGTCTTTATTCCCATCTTGCACCTAGGTTCTTCATGACCATTGTTTTTTTTTTTTTTAGATTCCATATATATGTGTTAGCATACGGTATTTGTTTTCCTCTTTCTGACTTACTTCACTCTGTATGACAGCACATCTTTTCATCCATTATTCTTTCAGTAATATGTGAATTTTAACCTGTTTTTATTTCCCTTGGATCTTAATGAAGCATTTCAAACTCAGGATGTTCAAAACTGAACTCCTGATTTCCTGAACCAAGTTTACTTCCTCTACAGCTTTCCCCATCTTTACATAAGAAATGTAGGACCTAGGTAAGAACAAACCTTCCAGTGTGTGTGGCTTCAGGGTACCAGGCAAATGGCTTCATCCTCCCTTGTGTGAGAGTGAGGCTCTGTAAGGAAGTGGGGAGGAACAGGTGACGATTGTAGTGCAGTGTTCCTTCATGATCCCTCAGCTGGGAGTCCTGGGGCTTAGTGAGCATAAATACATGCAGTGTCAGGCAAAGGGTGACCCTAGCATAGTGATCAGGAGGGAAGGCCAGGGCAGGGGACAGTAGTTGCTGGGATTTATGTCCCTGTTTCTCATTACTAATGTGTGTCCTTAGACAAGGTACCCAACCTCCTTGTGCCTGAGAATTCTCATCTATAAAATGTGATGGCTCCTACCTCGTGAGGTTGTTCTGAGCGTTAGTTGGGATTATGAATATATGAAATGCACTTAGGATACTTCACGGCACATAGTAAGTACTCAATAAATGTTAACAACTTTAAAAATAAACTCTGGATATACATGTGGTTGCTTCCTTTTGAAAAGCCTTAAGCAAATATCTGAAGGTGGTGTAATGTGTTAGCCTGCTAAGTGATGTTTCATACCTGAGGGCATCTGTAGGCAAAGAAGCTGTCTGTGAAGCCATTTATAGAGCATTATTTTTAGCATGCAAAAAGAAGTGCCAATTTGCTGGGAAAATGTCATGAAGTTGTTGAATATAAAAGCCAGCCATTTACCATCCTCCAACACTTGGCTTCCTGTCAGGGCCACTTCTTACTCCTGCTGGGAGACTGTCCACAAATGCAACGCCCCTGCTGGGGCCCAGGTAGCACTCACTTTGAGCAATTGTTAGGTTGGGGAGCCAATCAAAGTCATTCGAATATCTGTAGAATCACAAGAAATAAGTATGGACTTCCTTTCTGGCTGAGTAATTTCCACAGACGTTTGAAGAGATGTTGCTATTCATACGTAGATGGATGGATGGATGGATGGATGGGTGGCTGGAAGGATGGGTGGCTGGCTGGCTGAGCCTCTGTACTACAATCTGGGCCTCCCCTTCATGGACCTCCTGAAGCCTCTACCTTCAGGGCAGGAGTTTCTGGATTTCTCTTAAGAAGAGCTTTCTTCACCACTGTCAACTGCATTCAGTTCCAGGCCTGGCCCCAGGCTTCCACTGGAGGCTAAAGAAGAGGACCTATGGAATGACAACAGGTCAGCTTTCGCAGTGAGTGTGTAAGTGACACACTGTTGCCAAGGGACCAATCCTGTAACTCACACAGGCCAAGGCAGTGAGTCACGCATGAAGGGCTTGTTCAATCTGAGTGAATGATTCTCTTGGCCTTTATATATCAGGTGATCTCACTGGTGTCCTCAGCCTTGCTACTTAAAGTGTGGCCCACAGACCAGCAGCATTGACATCACTGGGAAGCTTGTGAGAAATGCAGAATCAGAATCTGCATTTTAATAAACTCTCTGGAGATTCATGTACATGTTAAAGTTTGAGAAGCACTGATTCAAGAGGATTTCACCCTGGGAGAGTTTATTACCAGAATATGAGTTGGGCTCAATCTTAACAAAAGCCAAGTATTATATAAAAATATATTTATATATGTATGTTTTTAAGGTCTCAATTTTTTAGACTTTTTTGTTTACTTGTTTTCCATTTATTTTATTAAGGAAGAGATCATTTATATCTGGTAAAACTCACCCTTTTTAGAGTATGGTTCTATGAGGTTTGACAAATTCATCACTCTTTTATTTGCATACAATAAAATTCACTTTTTAAATTATACAGTTCTATCAATTTTGATAAGTACCTATAGTTATATAACCATCAGCACTGTCGAGACTGAAAGATGGTTTTCTCACTGTCGAAACTTCCCTTGTGCTCCCCCTTTGCAGTCCATCTCTCCTGTCATCCCTGCCCCTGGCAACCATGTATCTGTTTTCTGTCCTTATAGTGTTGCCTGTTGCAGAAAATCACATAAGTGGACTCATCACTTACATCATAGGCCCCAAATGTAACTGATAGTAGTTGTGGACATGGATACAGATCTATGAATAGTCATGTGTTAGACCCTTGTAGTTCTGAATCCGTTTATTCTCCACAGAATTGTCACAAAGAGAGCCAGGTGTGGGGTTAAGTCTCAGGCCCCTCAGAGTGGTTATCCCTAAGGTTTCTGGACCCAAGAAGCCAAATGTTAGAGACTCACTACCCAGGATATTCTGAGGCTGAACTTTGCTGTGAGGGGCCTCTCAGGCTCTTGCCTTAGTGCCTGGGGACAATGGGGGTAGGAGTGACCTCCACCATCTTGCTCAGTGGAACCAAGTTCTAGGGCTAGGATCCATCTTACTAAGACCAGCCTGAGAAGGAAAAGCCATGGAGAAGGCCTGAATGTCTCGGGGGGGCTTCTGAGTCCATTTCTCCTGTTGGATGCTGATGCCCTGAAAAATATCTGGGCCCTGGAGAGGTAGAATCCTTTTGCAGGGACTACAACACTGAATCACCCCTACGTTGCCAGTTCATGCAGAGAGCACAAGAAAAACAAACTATTGTCTGCATGCATTGTGTGTCCCCAATCTTGGAACTACAGTGACACAGATATCAGGCTTCTTGACATTGTCCCACAGCTCACTGATGCTCTTGTCATTTTTTTTAGGCTTTTTCCCCCAACTGTTTCATTTTGCAGTTTCTATTGCTATGTATTAAATTTAATGTTTTCTTCTGCAATGTCTAAACTGCTATTAATCCCACCCAGTGTATTTTTTATCTCAGACATTGTAGTTTTCATCTCAGGAAGTTTGATTTGGGTCCTTTTGAAAAATATGTTCCATGTCTCTGATTAACATGTTTAATATTTCCTCTATCTGAACAAGTAGAATACAGTTATAATAACTATTTTATGTCCTTGTCTGCTAATTTTAACATTGGTGTCCTATCTGTTTGGTTTAGATTAGTTTATTTCTCTCCTTATTATAGATCATATTTTTCTACTTCTCAGTATGCCTGGTAATTTTTATTGAATGTTAGGCATTGTGAATTTTTCCTTGTTGGGTCCTGGATATTTTTGTATTCCAGTAAACAGTCTTGACCTTTGTTTTAGGTTTCAGTTAAGGTTCTTAGAAAACAGTTTGATTCAGCTTTGTTATGTGGGACCAGAGCAGCAATTAAACTATCCCTGATTATTGCCCATGACCGAGGAAAGGCCCTTCTGTGTATTCCACCCAGTGGCCAGTGAATTATCAGGTTGACTTTGTGGGTATGAAGACGCACTGGCCTGGCCCTGTGTGAGCTCCAAGCACTATTCTCTCTAACTCACACTGTTATTTCCTTCCCCTCAGTGATTCCCTCACGCACACGTACTGATCTCTACTGAGCCGAATCATTAGTTTCTGTATGGGTATACAGAGGCTTATTTATTTTAAAGTTTTAGAAACTGCTTTTATTTTATTACTTTTGTTTCTTGATTATGTAAAGTGTTTCCATGAGTCCAAAGTCAAATTCATAAAAAGGCATATTTAATGAAGACTAGTCTCTGTCCTTACCCTAATGGTTCCCTTTCCCAAAAAGGAATAATTAAAAAACAACTTTTATGGCTTGTTCTTTCATTTTTAAAATATATTCAAATATTTTTATTCTGAAGAAATTGGTAGCACACTTTTGTCGGCTTCCCTTAGGAGTGTATCCTGGAGATTACTTCGTAGTAGTGTATAGCAGTATACTTCATTCTTTTTCATAGCTTTTAACATTTCCTTTGTGCAGATGGACTGCTGTCTATTCACCCTGTCCCCTAGATGGACATATGGGTTTCCCAGTCCTTCGCTGATACAAATGGTTCTATAGTGAATAATCTTGTGCATTCAGCTTTTTTGTTTTATTGCCAGTTTCTCTTTGAGAGAGATTTCTGTAAGTGAGATTGCTTGGTCAAAAGAAAAATGCATAGTATTATTTTGGTAGACATTTCCAAATGTCATTTTGCATTCCTACCAGTAATGTATGAGAATGCCTTCTCTTCAGTTTCTCCACAGAGTACATCAAACTTTTGTATTTTATATTTTGATGTATGTCTGTCTATCTTTTTTGTAAATGTAGTCTTTCACTGTGGGGTCTATTTTACTTGCTTTTGGTATATTTTTTGGAATTTAGGAAGCTGTACAGTAAGCCCCCTACATACGAATGAGTTCACTTCCGAGACGTGTTCGTAAGTCCAATTTGTTCCTAAATCCAACAACGTTAACCTAGGTACCCAACTAACACAATTGGTCATATAGTACTGTACTGTAATAGGTTTATAATACTTTTCACACAAATAATACATAAGAACCAACAAGAGGGAAGAGTAGAATTGAACTCAGAAATGAAATCTCAAGTATATGGACTAAATTCTTTAATTCATGTAGGGAACCCTCCAGATGCAAGTTGAACACTAGATTTGCCTACAAAATACTCTTTTTTTAAATTTTTTTTGTGGTACGTGGGCCTCCCACTGCTGTGGCCTCTCCCATTGCGGAGCACAGGCTCCGGACGCGCAGGCCCAGCGGCCACGGCTCACGGGCCCAGCCGCTCCGTGGCATGTGGGATCCTCCCGGACCGGGGCACGAGCCCTTGTCCCCTGCATCAGCAGGCGGACTCTCAACCACTGTGCCACCAGGGAAGCCCTGTAAATAAAACATTTTTAATCTTACAGTATAGTACCTTGGAAAGTATGGTAGTACAGTACTGGCATACAGGGGCTGGCACCAAGTGAAAAGGCAAGAAGAGTTACTGGCTGGGGGAGGGAGAGGAGGTGGGAGATGATAGAGCTGAAGGAATGGTGGGTGTTTGTATTTCGACAGCATCTTATTTCCTGAGCTCAGGCTTCTTGTCAAATAAATGTAGGTATTTAACACAAAGAACTTACTATTTGAGGCTTTCCAAGTGCTTTATGAATAAAGCTCATTCTATCTGACTGATTGAAATAACCCTCCAGTGGAGAAATAGATGAAGCAATGGCTCTTTTCTCCTCCACTTTTCAAATCTCATTGAAGAGGTGTTAGTTATGCCTCCAACATTCCATTTCTTTAATAAAAGGTCAGTGTCAGGCAGCACTTCTGAAGGAACTGCTGATTGAAACCAACATTTCAATTTCAAAACAACAAACAAAAGCTTGTGTGTAAGGAAGGCTTGGTGACTGGCAAACAAGGGCTCCTTCCCCAAAGAGCAGCCTTTCCAAATATACATGTAAGGTTTAAGAGATCCTGTAAAGAGCCAGCCAAGCTTCCTCCTACTCAGCTGTCCCAAGGTCTGCAATCAATTAATTGTGCTTTTCTTGAGAGCCTGTGAGATGGAAGGTTCTAAGTGTCTTGAGGTACATAAGGGAGAAACCTTACACCCTGCCTAGGGAGATTGGACACCCTGAGTGTGATGCATGAGACTAAGGTGAATGCCAAGTGCTGCCCAAGTACAGCCAACACCCAGGAAGTTCAGAGGAGGGGCCCATCTCCTCCAAAGGGATGGACAGGCCCTCGCACTGCCCAGCTGATGCCTTCTCCCTCAAGTGGACCTGTTGTGCCTGTTGCCTGCCCTAGGAATGACTTTCCCCTTTCTAAGAAGGCAAGTTCAGCCCCATAGCTGTAACCCAGGTGTCAGCCAGCTTGTCCTGCCCATCCAGGGCCTGGGCAGCTTAGGCTCAAGTCCTAAGTCTGTGTCTTGTGGTAGTTCACAGTCCTTCCCGAGACATCTGCAAGTCCTTGGGTATCATGAGTATCTTCTCTCTGTTGCCTCCATTCTGTGCCATATTGGCTTAGGCTGAAAATCTAGCCTCTTTATTCATTTTCCTTAACATCCTTACTCACCCAAGTCATCCACGAAGGCACTGGACATTTTTTTATGATTTGGAAGCTAGTGGTAAAGGTTTCATGTCACAAGGACTTAAGCAACTTCAAATAATCATTAGGCATCCCTGTTCTTAAAAATGTTCTTTCGCCTCCTGTTACAGGTAGACTCACTGCAAAGCAAGCTCTGAGATGATTTTCCAGCAGAAAGTTTTCCTACGGGGGCCGGCTCCCTGGATCCATGCGTGATAGGGAGGGGAGGAAGCAGGACTGGACAGAGGTATAAGCTGAGCTGGGGCCAGCAAGGCCTTGTCCGTTGTATGGGGTGCACTGAAGCTGGGATGGCCCTGCCTGCAAAGTTGTCCCACATTGGCTTGAGGGGACTCAGCTTAAGAGCCCTGTACCCACCAGTCACCGGCTGCAGGAACACAGGGAGGGCGTGAGCCCTGACGAGGCAGCTCTTGAGCTCAGCTGAGGGCAATTCCCCAAGAGTGCTGCCTGCTGGGCTGCTCCTGGCTGCTGGGGAACCAGACTTCCCTCCTGATGAGGGAGTTTGAGGTACAGACCAGCGTCCACTGTGCCCCCCAGGGGTCTCCAATCCCCATTTTCTGGCATTTGTGGCTTTCCTCCCTTTCTTGGGAGCAAAATGAAATGTTCTCAGGCGAGCACCTTAGCCTTTCCTTCTGCTTTTGGGATTTTCCTCATTTCTGTGTCCTCAGGATCTCATCTTCCCCAAAAAAGTCTTCTGTACCTGTTTTTTCTAGACACGTGTGTGTGTGTTTGTGTGTGTGTGTGTACCAGTTGAAGTTTAACACACTTGTACCCTAATTCCATCTGTCCTATTTCAGTAACAGGGGGAGGTATCAGAGGTTGCCTCCAAGCCCCAGTTTCTTCACCTGTGAAATGGAAACATCATTAGCATGGGTATCAAATAGCACTCTACTGAGTACTCAGTGGACACCCTGCCTCCCTGCTCAAACCTCTTTCCTGACCTTCCAGTTGCCACTCTACAGCCCTGACTTATGAGCTGGTATTTAATTGACTTGTGAAAGTGCTTGTTGTGTTATATTTTTTCACAAATATTTTTTCACGGATTTGAAATCCTGCTTCCAAGCAAACGATCCTAAAGAGGCCCTGTAGCTGTTGGCAACCTCAGAACAGATGTCCAGGGTTGGGGGGCGGGGGGGGGGCACAAGTTGAAGGACTTCTGAGGCCATGTTGGTGTTCAGGGACCAAGTCTTCTTCAGTCTTCCTGGTGTCTCCTGGTTACCCTCCCTTGTTCAAGTTTTCTTCTTAGGTCCATAAATCAAATATGTTCCATGTCTTTGATTCCCATTAAGACCATGCCTGAATTATAGTTAACTTGTACTTCTCCTAGCTGGAGGCAATAGGCATTATTTTGAAACAACTAAGCATGTTTGTGATAAAATTAGAATGAATTAACACAGCTGTTTCTATATTATTTTGAAATATCTACAGTCTGTTCAGTGCTGAAAACCCTAAACACCACCAGGAACCACAGGTTAAGGAGAAAGTCTCATGTTTACTGCTGTATTTGTTGAGTTTTGACTCTCATCATTTTTTTTTCATTCAAAATACCTATTTTATTTCAGTTGGCTAGATATCAATTTAAAAAATTTGAGTAGACAGTGTATTACTAATTACACTCTTGAGTGCCTTCAAAACACTGCACATTTATATAATCAAATTCTTTTAAAAATTGTTTTTCTTCCAGTTTTATTGAGCTATAATTGACATACAGCACTGTATAAGTTTAAGGTGTATGGCATAACAATTTGAATTACATACAATTTGACCACAATGTTTAGTGAACATCCATCACCTCTTACAGATACAAAATAAAATAAAATTTTTTGATTCCTGTGATAACTCTTAACAACTTTCATATACAACATACAGTAGTGTTAATTCATCATGTTCTACATTACATCCCAGTACTTATTTATCTTATAACTGAAAGTTTGTACCTTTTGACTGCCTTCATCCAGTCCCCCCTCTCCCCACCTCGGATAATCACAAATCTGAACTCTCTTTCTATGAGTCTGTACCTCCATGTTGTTGCAAATGGCAAAATTTCATTCTTTTCTATGGCTGAGTAATATTCCATTGTATATGTATATGTGTATAAAATGTATATATACAGTGTATATATATATTTATATATATATATAGTGTGTGTGTGTATATATATGTGTGTGTATATATGTATGTGTGTGTGTCTATACATACATATATATACATATATATATACATATATATATATATATATATATATATATATATATA
>NW_006788513.1:687291-706041 GCF_000442215.2 Lipotes vexillifer | reverse complement strand
ATATGTGTGTGTGTGTATATATATATATATATATATATATATATATATATATATATATATATATATATATATATATATATATAAAAACATCTTTATCCATTCATCTATCAATGGACACTTAGGTTGCTTCCATATCTTGGCTGTTGTAAACAATACTGCAGTAAACATAGGTGCATATATCTATTCAAATTAGTGTTTTGTTTTCTTCAGGTAAATACCCAGTAGTGAAAGTGCTGGATCATATGGTACTTCTATTTTCAATTTTTTGAGGAACCTTCATACTGTTATCCATAGTGGCTGCACCAATTTACATTCCCACCAACAGTGTACGAGGGATCCCTTTTCTCCACATCCTCACCAACACTTGTTATTTCTTGTCTTTTTTTAAAAAAACTTTATTGAATATAATTGCTTTACAACGGTGTGTTAGTTTCTGCTTTATAACAAAGTGAATCAGCAATACATATACATATATCCCCATATCTCTTCCCTCTTGCATCTCCCTCCCACCCTCCCTATCCCACCCCTCTAGGTGGTCACAAAGCACGGAGCTGATCTCCCTGTGCTATGCAGCTGCTTCCCACTAGCTATTTATTTTATTTTTTGTGGTGTATATATGTCCATGCCACTCTCTCACTTCGTCTCAGCTTACCCTTCCCTCTCCCCATGTCCTACGTGCCCTCAAGTCCATTCTCTACATCTGTGTCTTTATTTCTGTCCTGCCCCTAGGTTCTTCATAGCTCTTTTTTTTAGATTCCATATATATATGTTAGCATGTGGTATTTGTTTTTCTCTTTCTGACTTACTTCACTCTGTATGACAGACTCTAGGTCCATCCACCTCACCACAAATAACTCAATTTCGTTTCTTTTTATGGCTAAGTAATGTTCCATTGTATATATGGGCCACATCTTCTTTATCCATTCCTCTACCGATGGACACTTAGGTTGCTTCCATGTCCTGGCTATTGTAAATAGAGCTGCAAGGAACATTGTGGTACATGACTCTTTTTGAATTATGGATTTCTGAGGGTATATGCCCAGTAGTCATACTGCTAGGTCATATGGTAGTTCTATTTTTAGCTTTTTAAGGAACCTCCATACTGTTCTCCATAATAACTGTATCAATTTATGTTACCACCAACAGTGCAAGAGGGTTCCCTTTTCTCCACACCCTCTACAGCATTTAATGTTTATAGATTTTTTGATGATGGCCATCCTGACTGGTGTGAGTTGATACCTCATTGTAGTTTTGATTTGCATTTCTCTAATGATGAGTGATATGAGCATCCTTTCATGTGTTTGCTGGCAATCTGTATATCTTCTTTGCACAAATGTCTGTTTAGGTCTTGGGCCCATTTTTGGATTGGGTTGTTTGTTTATTTGATATTGAGCTGCATGAGCTGCATGTAAATTTTAGAGTTTAATCCTTTGTCAGTTGCTTCATTTGCAAATATTTTCTCCAATTCTGAGGGTTGTCTTTTCGTCTTGTTTATGGTTTCCTTTGCTGTGCAAAAGCTTTCAAGTTTCACTAGGTCTCATTTGTTTATTTTTGTTTTTATTTCCATTTCTCTAGGAGGTGGGTCAAAAAGGATCTTGCTGTGATTTATGTCATAGAGTGTTCTGCCTATATTATCCTCTAAGAGTTTAATAGTGTCTGGCCTTAGATTTAGGTCTTTAATCCATTTTGAGCTTATTTTTGTGTATGCTGTTAGGGAGTGTTCTAATTTCATTCTTTTACATGTAGCTGTCCTGTTTTCCCAGCACCACTTATTAAAGAGGCTGTCTTTTCTCCACTGTACATTCTTGCCTCCTTTATCAAAGATAAGGTGACCATATGTGTGTGGGTTTATCTCTGGGCTTTCTGTCCTGTACCATTGATTTATATTTCTGTTTTTGTGCCATACCATACTGTCTTGATTACTGTAGCTTTGTAGAATAGTCTGAAGTCAGGGAGCCTGATTCCTCCAGCTCCATTTTTCTTTCTCACTATTGCTTTGGCTTCGGGGTCTTTTGTGTTTCCATACAAATTGTGAAATTTTTTATTCTAGTTCTGCGGGAAATGTCATTGGTAGTTTGATAGAGAGTGCATTGAATCCATGGATTGCTTTGGGTAGTATAGTCATTTTCACAATGTTGATTCTTCCAATCCAAGACCATGGTATATCTCTCCATCTATTTGTATCATCTTTAATTTTTTTCATCAGTGTCTTATAATTTTCCGCATACATGTCTTCTGTCTCCTTAGGTAGGTTTATTCCTAGGTATTTTATTCTTTTTGTTGCAATGGTAAATGGGAGTGTTTTCTTGATTTCACTTTCAGATTTTTCATCATTAGTGTATAGGAATGCCAGAGATTTCTGTTCATTAATTTTGTGTCCTGCAACTTTACCAAATTCATTGATTAGCTCTAGTAGTTTTCTGGTAACATCTTTAGGATTTTCTATGTGTAGTATCATGTCATCTGCAAACAGTGACAGCTTTACTTCTTCTTTTATGATTTGGATTCATTTTATTCTTTTTCTTCTCTGATTGCTGTAACTACAACTTCCAATATTATGTTGAATAATAGTGGTGACAGTGGGCAACCTTGTCTTGTTACTGATCTTAGTGGAAATGCTTTCAGTTTTTCACCATTGAGGATGTTGTTAGCTGTGGGTTTGTCATATATGGCCTTTACTATGTTGAGGTAAGTTCCACTATGCCCACTTTCTGAAGGGTTATTATCATAAATGGGTGTGAAATTTTGTCTAAAGATTTCTCTGTATCTATTGAGATGATCATATGGTTTTTCTCCTTCAATTTGTTAATAAGGTGTATCACATTGATTTGCCTATATTGAAGAATCCTTGCATTCCTGGAATAAACCCAACTTGATCATGGTGTATGATCCTTTTAATGTGCTGTTGGATTCTGTTTGCTAGTATTTTGTTGAGGATTTTTGCAGCTATGTTCATCAATGATATTGGCCTGTAGTGTTCTTTGTGACATCTTTGTCTGGTTTTGGTATCAGGGTGATGGTGGCCTCATAGAATGAGTTTTGTTCCTCCCTCTGCTATATTTTGGAAGAGTTTGAGAAGGAAAGGTGTTAGCTCTTCTCTAAATGTTTGATATAATTCACGTGTGAAGCCATCTGGTCCTGGGCTTTTGTTTGTTGGAAGATTTTTAATCACAGTTTCAATTTCAGTGCTTGTGATTGGTCTGTTCATATTTTCTATTTCTTCCTGGTTCAATCTCAGAAGGCTGTGCATTTCTAAGAATTTGTCTATTTCTTCCATGTTGTCTATTTTATTGACATATAGTTGCTTGTAGTAATCTCTTATGATCCTTTGTATTTCTGCAGTGTTAGTTGGTACTTCTTCTTTTTCATTTCTAATTCTATTGATTTGAATCCTCTCCCTCTTTTTCTTGTTGAGTCTGGCTAATGGTTTATCAATTTTGCTTATCTTCTCAAATAACCAGCTTTTAGTTTTATTGATCTTTGCTATCATTTCCTTCATTTCTTTTTCATTTATTTCTCATCTGATATTTATGATTTCTTCTGCTAACTTCGGGATTTTTTTTGTTCTTCTTTCTCTAATTGCTTTAGGTCTAAGGTTAGGTTGTTTATTTGAGATCTTTCTTGTTTCTTAAGGTAGCATTGTGTTGCTATAAACTTCCCTCTTAAAGCTGCTTTTGCTGCATCCCATAGGTTTTGGGTCATTGTGGTTTCACTGTCATTTGTTTCTAGGTATTTTTTGAAGCCTCCATGTGTTTGTATCTTTTACAGATGTTTTCCTGTAATTGATATCTACTCTCATAGCATTTTGGTCAGAAAAGATACTTGATACAATTACAATTTTCCTAAATTTACCAAGGCTAGATTTGTGACCCAAGATATGATCTATCCTGGAGAATGTTCCATGAGTACTTGAGAAAAATGTGTATTCTGTTGTTTTTGGATGGAATGTTCTATAAATATCAATTAAGTCCATCTTGTTTAATGTATCATTTAAAGCTTGTGTTTCCTTATTTATTTTCATTTTGGATGATCTGTCCATTCTTGAAAGTGGGGTGTTAAAGTCCCCTACTATGATTGTGTTACTGTCAATTTCCCCTTTTATGGCTGTTAGTATTTTCCTAATATATTGAAGTGCTCCTATGTTGGGTGCATAAATATTTACAATTATTATATCTTCTTGTTTTGGTCCCTTGATCATTACATAGTGTCCTTCTTTGTCTCTTGTAATAGTCTTTGTTTGTTTGTTTGTTTGTTTTTGCATTATGCGGACCTCTCACTGTTGTGGCCTCTCCCGTTGCAGAGCACAGACTCCTGACGCACAGGCTCAGAGGCCGTGGCCCACAGGCCCAGCTGCTCTGCGGCATGTGGGATCCTCTCGGACCAGGGCACGAATGCAGGTCCCCTGCATCAGCAGGCAGACTCTCATCCACTGTGCCACCAGGGAAACCCTAGTCTTTGTTTTAAAGTCCATTTTGGCTGATATGACAATTGCTACTCCAGCTTTTTTTTGATTTCCATTTGCATGGAATATCTTTTTCCATCCCCTCATTTTCAGTCTTTATGGGTCCCTAGGTGTGAAGTGGGTCTCTTGTAGACAGCATATATACGGGTCTTGTTTTTGTATCCTTTCAGCCAGTCTATGTTTTTTGGTTGGAGCACTTAACCATTTACATTTAAGGTAACTATCGATATGTATGTTCCTATTACCATTATCATAATTGTTTTGGGTTTGTTATTGTAGGTCTTTCCTTCTCTTGTGTTTCCTGCCTAGAGAAGTTCCTTTAGCATTTGTTGTAAAGCTAGTTTGGTGCTGCTGAATTCTCTTAGCTTTGCTTGTCTTTAAGGTTTTAATTTCTCCATCTAATCTGAACGAGATCCTTGCTGGGTACAGTAATCTTGGTTGTATGTTTTTCCCTTTCATCACTTTAAATATGTCCTGCCACTCCCTTCTGGCTTGCAGAGTTGCTGCTGAAAGATCAACTCTTAACCTCATGGGGATTACCTTGTATGTTATTTGTTGTTTTTCCCTTGCTGCTTTTAATATTTTTTCTTTGTATTTAATTTTTGATAGTTTGATTAATATGTGTCTTGGCATGTTTCTCCTTGGATTTATCCTGTATGGGACTCTCTGTGCTTCCTGGACTTGATTAAGTATTTCCTTTCCCATGTTAGGGAAGTTTTCAACTATAATCTCTTCAAATATTTCCTCAGTCCCTTTCTTTTTCTCTTCTTCTTCTGGGACTCTTATAATTTGAATGTTGGTGTGTTTAATGTTGTCCCAGCCGTCTCTGAGACTGTTCTCAATTCTTTTCATTTTTTTTTCTTTATTCTGCTCTGCAGTAGCTATTTCCACTATTTTATCTTCCAGGTCACTTATCCGTTCTTCTGCCTCAGTTGTTCTGCTATTGATTCCTTCTAGAGAATTTTTAATTTCATTTATTGTGTTGTTCATAATTGTTTGTTTCATCTTTAGTTTTTCTAGGTCCTTGTTAAACGTTTCTTGTATTTTCTTCATTCTATTTCCAAGATTTTGGATCAAGTTTACTATCATTATTCTGAATTCTTTTTCAGGTAGACTGCCTATTTCCTCTTCATTTGTTAGGTCTGGTGGGTTTTTACCTTGCTCCTTCATCTGCTGTGTGTTTCTCTGTCTTCTCGTTTTGCTTATCTTACTGTGTTTGGGGTCTCCTTTTTGCAGGCTGCAGGTTAATAGTTCCCATTGTTTTTGGTGTCTGCCCCCAGTTGCTAAGTTTGGTTCAGTGGGTTGTGTAGGCTTCCTGTTGTAGGGGACTAGTGCCTGTTTTCTGGTGGATGAGGCTGGATCTTGTCTTTCTGTTGGGCAGGTCCATGTATGGTGGTGTGTTTGGGGTGTCTGTGACCTTTTTATGATTTTAGGCAGCCTCTCTGCTAATTGGTGGGGTTGTATTCCTGTCTTGGTAGTTGTTTGGCATAGGGTGTCCAGCACTATAGCTTGCTGGTTGTTCAGTGGAGCTGGGCCTTGGTGTTGAGTTGGAGATCTCTGGGAGATTTTCACCGTTTGATATTATGTGGAGCTGGGAGGTCTCTGGTGGACCAATGTCCTGAACTGGCTCTCCCACCTCAGAGGCACAGCCCTAATGCCTGGCCAGAGCACAAGAGCCTGTCATCCACATGGCTCAGAATAAAAGGGAGAGTAAAAGAAATAAAGAAAGGAAAAGATAAAATAAAATAATTAAAGTAAAAAATAATTAATAAAAAAGTTTTTTAAGTAATTAAAAATAAAGAAAGGAAGAAAGAAGAGAGCAACCACACCGAAAAACAAATCCACCAATGATAATAAGTGCTAAAAACTCTCCAAAAAAAAAAAAGAAAACAAAGAAAACAGACAGACAGAACCCTAGGGCAAATGGTAAAAGCAAAGCTATACAGAAAAAATCAGACACAGCAGCATACACATACACACTGAGAAAACAAGAAATAGGGAAATATATATATATTTTGTTGCTCCCAAGGTCCACCGCCTCAATTTGGGATGATTCATGGTCTATTCAGGTATTCCACACGTGCAGGATACATCAAGTTGATTGTGGAGATTTAATCCACTGCTGCTGTGGCTGCTGGGAGAGATTTCCCTTTCTCTTCTTTGTTCGCACAGCTCCTGGGGTTCAGCTTTGGATTTGGCCCTGCTGCTGCATGTAGGTCACCTGAGGGCGTCTTTTCTTCTCTCAGACAGGACGGGGTTAAAGGAGAACCTGATTCGGGGGCTCTGGCTCACTCAGGCCGGGGGGAAGGAGGGGTACGGAATGCGGGGCCAGCCTGCAGCGGCAGAGGTCAGTGTGACTTTGCAACAGCCTGAGGCATGCCGTGTGTTCTCCCGGGGAAGTTGTCCCTGGATCACGGGACCCTGACAGTGGTGGGCTGCACAGTCTCCTGGAGGGGGAGGTATGGATAGTGACCTATGCTTGCACACAGGCTTCTTGGTGGCTGCAGCAGCAGCAGCCTTAGTGTCTCATGCCCGTCTCTGGAGTCCATGCTGATAGCCGCGGCTCACGCCCGTCTCTGAAGCTCCTTTAAGCGGCGTACTTAATCCCCTCTCCTCGTGCACCTCGAAATAAAGAGGCAATAAAAAGTCTCTTGCCTCTTCGGCAGCTCCAGAAATTTTCCCAGACCCCCTCCCGGCTAGCTGTGGTGCAGTAGACACCGCAGGCTGTGTTCACACAGCCAACCCCAGTCCTCTCCCTGGGATCTGACCTCCGAAGCCCGAGCCTCAACTCCCAGCCCCCACTGGTCCTGGCGGGTGAGCAGACAAACCTCTTAGGCTGGTGAGTGCAGGTCAGCACCCATCCTCTGTGTGGGAATCTCTCCGCTTTGCCCTCCGCACCCCTGTTGCTGCGCTCTCCTCCGTGACTCTGAAGCTTCCCCCCTCCGCCACCCGCAGTCTCCGCCCACGAAGGGGCTTCCTAGTGTGTGGAAACCTTTTCTCCTTCACAGCTCCCTCCCACTGGTGCAGGTCCTGTCCCTATTCTTTTGTCTCTGTTTTTTCTTTTTTCTTTTGCCCTACCCAGGTACGTGGGGAGTTTCTTGCCTTTTGGGAGGTCTGAGGTCTTCTGTCAGCATTCAGTAGGTGTTGTGTAGGGGTTGATCCACATGTAGATGTATTTATGATGTATTTGTGGGGAGGAAGGTGATCTCCACATCTTACTCTTCTGCCATCTTGAAGCTCCTTTTTTCTTTTCTTTTTGATAATAGCCATTCTGACAGGTGTGAGGTGATATCTCATTGTGGTTTTTAATTGCATTTCCCTGATGATTAGTGATGTTGAGCATCTTTTCATGTGTCTGTTGGCCATCTGTATGTCTTTTTTTTTTTTTTTTTTAAATAATACACAATGTATGTATTTATTTCTTTATTTATGGCTGTGTTGGGTCTTCATTTCTGTGCATGGGCTTTCTCTAGTTGTGGCAAGTGGGGGTCACTCTTCACCGCGGTGCCCAGGCCTCTCACTATCGCGGCCTCTGTTGTTGCGGAGCACAGGCTCCAGACCCGCAGGCTCAGTAATTGTGGCTCCCCGGGCCAGCCGCTCCCTGGCACGCGGGATCTTCCCAGACCAAGGCTCGAACCCGTGTCGTCTGCATTGGCAGGCAGACTCTCAACCACTGCGCCACCAGGGAAGCCCTGTATGTCTTTTTTAGAAAAATGTCTATTCAGGTTCTCTGCCTATTTCTTAATTAGGTTGTTTGCTTTTTGATATTGAGGTGTATGAATTCTTTGTATATTTTGGATATTAACCTCTTACTGGATATGTGATTTATACATATCTTCTCCCAATCAGTAGATGGTCTTTTGGTTTTGTCGATGGTTTCCTTCCTTCACTGTGCAAAAGCATTTTAGTTTGATGTAATCCCATTTGTCTATTTGTGCTTTTGTTTCCCTTGCCTGAGAGAAGATCTAAAAAAGAAAAAATATTGCTAAGATCAATGTCAAAGAAAAACTGCCTATATTTCTTCTAGAAGTTTTATGGTTTCAGGTCTCATGTTTAAGTCTTTAATCCATTTTGAGTTTATTTTTGTATATACTATGAGAAAGCAGTCCAATTTGACTCTTTTGCATGTAGCTGTTCAGTTTTCCCAGAATCATCTACTGAAGATGATGTCTTTTCTCCATTGTGTATTCTTGCCTCCTTTGTTGTAGATTAGTTGACCACGTAAGTGTAGGTTCATTTCTAGGCTCTCTGTTCTATTTCCTTGATCAATGTGTCTGTTTTCATGCCAGTACCATACTGTTTTGATTATTGCAGCTTTGTGGTATAGTTTGAAATCACAGAGCATGATGCCTCCAGCTTTGTTCTTTTTTCTCAAGATTGTTTTGGCTATTTGGGATCTTTTGTGTTTCTATACAAGTTTTTAAATTATTTATTCTAGTTCTTTGAAAAATGCCATTGGTATTATAATAGGGATTGCATTGACTCTGTAAATTGCCTTGGGTAGTGTGATTATTTTAACAATAGTAATTAATCCATGGGTACAGTTATCTTTTCAACTCATCAACCAGGTCTCTCCACAGACCAATCATGCTAGACACAGGAATATATTTTCTCAAGCACATCAGAGGTGTCTCAGCCTCTGTTTTGCAGTGCTGTTTATGCCATGGCTTTGGAGCCCTGCTCTAGTGCTCAGTTACAGAACCAGCCTGGATAGCAACATGGGCAGGAAGCTGAGCTCATGTGGTCCTGTCTTACTCTTGTCAAACTGTGCAGCTTCATCAACGTCAGGGCAGAAATGAGACTAACAAAAGGAATTTCAGACAAGGCAGGGCACCTCCGCCTTTGCATTATCTCACAAGAGGAAAGAAGAAAGGATTATTTTCTAGTGTATTTTTTCAATAGCAGTGTTCCAATCCCAGAAAATTATGATGTACATCATGGAGAAAAGCAGAGAACTGGCTGAGATTTGAAGGGAGCAGGGCAGGTGAGAGAATGCAGCTTACAGAGGTGTAGGCCGCTGCTCAGGCACAGGTCTCTGTCTCTCTTGTCTCTTGCTCTAGTCATTGGTCCGGGACGATTGTCCATTAGAGTCCTGGGCCCAGGGTTGTCCCCTGCTGCTGCAATGCTGCCAAACTCTCTGGAACTCCACCAGGCCCTTGATGCAGAAGCCTCAGGACAGCTTGTAATCATGCACCCAGATTTCCACAAGTCTGCCAAACTCTATGAGATCAGAAGTCTCCTCAGAGGGGAAATTAAAATCTTCTCCACTTATCTTCTAATCCTACACCTCCTATTTTTGAATCAAGTTCCAGTCCCAGTCCACATAAAATTCCAAGAAGTATGGACCCAACCCTCAATAAGCAATGTTAGTCCTTACTGCCTTCAGTAGCATTTACTGAGCCCCTGCTGTTTGCAGAGAATAATGGAGTGAAGAGAGAAATAGGAGACACAGGCTTTGCTGCAGAGAGACTGAAATTTTACTTAAAACTTTATTTATTCTCTAAGTCTTTGTCAAAGGGATCTGAAAATAGAGTTACCAGTTGATACATGTGAATAGCATGTTTTGCTGATCAGAGCTTACCTCTTACACCCGAGAGAAGTTTATTTAATTCATTATTACATCAAATGCAATATACAATAAGCCTCTAATAAAATAATATGTATAGAAAATGAAGATCAGAGAGAAGTGAGGGGTAGTCAATGTATAACCATAGTTGCTGTGGCTCAGTGTACAGTATGGCTCTGAACTTCCAGGAAGCCAAGTGAAAACAGAGAAACATGATAGAGTTACTAGTTCTCATTATCAAGAATGTTACTGGTTCCTCAGGGAAGACAGAGCTTTTGTCTCCATGTAGAGCATACTGAGTGAAGTCACATCCTCAACAATCCTGCAGGAAATGCAGATATGAAGTTCATAAATGTGGCTTCTTTGGTGATAAAAAGCTGTCCTATGATGAACTAGACCACATAGTCTTCTAGGGTGTCTAACTGTATTCACAAGTAAGACTAGGAGTACCTGGAGAATTTACAATCTGTCGACTTTAATTAGAATTAAATGTTTCCTTCTTACTTTCTTTATTAAAAATATGTGACCCTTGAAGAAAGGTTAAGAGCAAAACTGAAGGCAGATTTTGATTTGAAGTCTCTGAGGAATAAATGACAGGGATGCCCTTGGCTGATTTGATGAGTATATTTCCCTACTGCCATGCATTAATTAACTAACTGTGTTTTGACTTTCTATTTTTATGGTCAATTCCTAATCAAGGAGTGCTAAAGTACAATCACTATTATAGATGTTCTAAGATAAGCAGGACACAGAATAACATCCATAAGTAACTCAATGTGGAGCCTCATCAGTCTTCAGGAAGGGGTTCTGCTGTGTTGGTTTGCCAATGTTCAGGCCTTATCCATGTAAGACTTATCATACATATACATATACACGTATATATATATATGTATATATATATACGTGTATATGTATATGTGTATATCTATATATCTATATCTATATCTATATCTATATATATTATCCATAATAGCCAAGAAAGTCTTGATATATTAAAGCATGGAAGGGTTTCTTAACTCAGAACTGACTAAAGACATCTCACATATTTGTGGAATGTGATCAACTTTACCTTTACCTTTGGCATGTAAACAATTTATGAATGCAGAAATCTGATGGCTAAATGAAAGGATGCAGAGAACAAGATGGAGTGAGCACAGTAAATTTCCACCTCCTTTCCTAGGACTTGGCGATTACCCTTTTACAATATGACTTGTCCAGTCTGGTGTAGATTTTTCTCCTCCTTGTATGGTACATGTTTTGCTGGTGGTCTTCTGCATGTCCCACTCTATTCTGGACTGAGATGATCTATTCTTTGTATCAGGGCCCTTCTGTAATTTGTAAAAGTTTATATTTTCACCTAAGGATTGGTAAGATTCAATTTAAGTGCAGTCACTATTGGCTAGTTTTTGTAATTCTGCCCTCTCTAATGCACTCTGTAAAATGCTAAGTGCTACTTAATTCCTCCAGAATGCTTTCTGTTATTTGCTTGACCTGTATCTCTCCAGAATATCAGGACTCTTGGTCTCTGTGTGAATATTTTGCCTGCCATGGTACTGGGCAAAACATATGAAAACTCACTGGTATACATTCTTTCCCAATTGAGTCTTTGGGAAAACCAAAGCAACACAAAGTTGGTCTCTGAAGCTGTTACTTGGATTACTTTAAAAAGTCATAAATGAGTCATTTCCTAGTTGAGATGCAGGCTAACATTGATCTCTCACAATCATGGACACCATGATGCTGGCTGTGAGACCCCATTAAACAAGGGAGGAATACCAGGAAAGTGTTCTCATTAAACACACCTCCCAGAAAATGAGGTTTCATTACTCCCCCAAATCATACTAAGATTCTTTTAGACTAGGTTATTTGGGTACAAGACAAGTGCTGTGTAATGTGTGTGTGTGTGTGTGTGTGTGTGTGTGTGTGACACGATTATCTGCCTAAGTGGAAGGATAGGTGGTGAGTAAATTAACTTAGGAGGTGAGTCTTTTGCCAGACAGCCTAAAGAGCATTATAAAGAAAACTCCCCTCATGTTCAGAAATGTGAGGGTGAAACAGTTTATTTTGAAAGACAGATATGATTATATGACTTCCTTTTTGCATTTTGTCCATGGAAAAAAGATACAGAGATGATTTAGACAGGATTCTGTGGTTCCTCGGCACAAAGATTAGGTACTCAATAAGTAACTAAAGGATGAGTGGATGAATGAATAAAATAGGAAGGCATCAAACAAATGGGTTTCTTCCTTATGGCATCCCCAAGTCTCCAAAAGATTGCTCACTCATCTCTAATAATCCCCTAGATGGACTGTGATTACACGTAAGGAAAATGGGCTTTAAGGGCAGTTTTCAGACAACCAGAGGTTTGTTTTCTCTGGATAATACTTAGGGCTGCAGTAAGGAGCAGGGCTTTCATGTGAGGCTTGATGTGGGGTGTTCATAAGAGACAGTGGGGCCTCAAAGATGAATTCTCAGGACTAGATGGGGAGAGATTTCATAGACGAATTCACTGATGAAAGTTTAGCTATTACCTTCTAAAGATTGTATTGTCTTTAATCTCTTGCATCTCGGTGTTTTTTTTTTTTAATTTTTAACTTTTACTTTGTACATGACAACTACCCTTTCAAACTTAAGAGTGAAAAGCAATGTCAGAGCCTCTGGCATTTGCACGTTTTGAGTGTCAGCTGCAGAGGGATGTTTCTTGGCTGCTTCTGAACATCATTAGAAGGAAGTACAGTCTGTATCTGTGCAGAAAAAAATTGACAAATAAGAAAATACAGGAGTTGTGTAACAACATAATGGGGTATCTCAAGCAGTTTGTATCTTCCAAACTGTCGGAGAAACCAGAAGTGGATTCACCAGCTACTGGCGGGGAGCGGCGTCAGCCTAACATTCACAGGGATGGGAGGTAAGTTCTCCCACTCACCTGTCTCCCTCTGGCACCCCCTGCAGGTGGAGCCTCATAGGGAGCAGCTGGCAAAGCGAAAATATGGTCAGCAGAGTCGGGCTCAGCATCCTAAACCAGAGTAGGGAGGAGTGGGTTTGGAGCTGAGGCAGTAGCTTTGTAACTGCACAGCTTGCCAGCCCACCACGTCAGAGGCGTCCTTGGAGCAGACCTGGGTTATGTGCTTCTTGGTGCTCCATGAAACCTGAGCAGTTCCTTCAGCATCCTTGGTGGAAAAGAGCCTTGACATTCAGTGGTCCTGGGACAGGCCTTTCTTTAAGATCCCCCTTCAAATTTCTTTTAAGTCATCCATATAAAGGTGTAAAGACCTATATGGCTTTCTTTGTGTGTATATGTAAAGATAACTCTCAAAAAGCTGTTTGTTTTTCACACTGAGGTAAAAGGTTGCCAGTTTCTCTGGTATTGCTCATGTTCCTTATAGAAATATTTTGCAATAATAATGGTAAAACTTTATTTTTTTGGTCAAGAAATGACTAGTATGTGTGTACACATGCATATATTTATCACCATTTCTTTCATTTGTTTCTTATTATATTTAGGGTAGAAAAGGATGTTGAGCACTATAAAAACCTCATTAAGAAAATCATAGTAGGGACTTCCCTGGTGGTCCAGTGGTTAAGACTTCACCTTCCAATGCAGGGGGTGCTGGTGCAGGGGATCCCTGGTTGGGGAGCTAAGATCCCACATGCCTCATGGCCAAAAAACCAAAATATAAAACAGAAGCAATATTGCAACAAATTCAATAAAGACTTAAAAGTAAAGTGGTCCACATTAAAAAAAAAAAAAAAGAAAATCATAGATCATAGTAAATGTTGAACACATATCAACATTTTAAATGTTGTATTCGGTGTCATGAAATTATAGAAAAATAAGAGTTTCAATTATCTGTAAAATGCGCATATATTGATATATTTATTTGCATCTGGGTTTTGGCAACATCAGATATGCTACTTCTCTCAGAAGCCTGGAAAATTTACCTTTGGGAATTTGAAACAATAACAGGAATTTAGAGAGATATTTTCTTCTAAATGCTATCTACCGTGGACTAATACTTTTGATACTGTGGTCTGCTCTGTGAGTGAGAAGCTAAATTAAACTAATGAAATCCTAAGTGTCACACACACACACACACACACACACACACACACACAAGCTGTTTGTTTTCTTTATTACACCAGGTAGACAATCGTTTTGTGGTTATTATAAACATAGAATTCAAACATTCTAATTTCTTGAAAAAGGAAAGAAACATTATGCCTCTCTGATTTTCTACTCAAATAGAACTTTTTAATGCAAATGAAAGCATGAATCAAGCATAAAACAACCTAACTGCTAACCATCATATATTTTAGTGATCCCTAATTAGAGCAAAATTTAAAGTGAATACAAGCACATTAGAAATTTTTCTCATGGATCCTTAATTTGTATCTATCACTCAGAAAGCTGACCCTGCATATCCTCAGGGCTTTAGAGGAATACAACATTCACTCACATCAAACCTATTTCTTAAATGCAAATACCTTTCTAGGTATAAACACAGAGGATACATTGAAGAGCTTCATCAGGTGACAGAATTCTTAAGACCTGTGCTTGTCTGAGTCTTGTCATCTTGATTATGTTTTGAAAAGGAGAACAAGCATCAACTAGTTTTTCTAAGGCTTCAACCCGGAGCTCTTGTTTGTATAGTGATTGTGTGTGTGTGTGTATTCTTGGGTATCATCTGGGCTCCCTATCCTTGGGCAGGAGCTGAGAGAGGGAACAGCTAGCCTGCCAACATCATGCACTTGTCTGGCTTGGATCAGAGAGGTGAAAAATGTTCCCGTCAACTGCAGCTTGTGAATTTTTGTAGTGTTTAAACTTCTCTTGATTTGCAAGGACTGATGGTAGAGAAATGATCACACAGGAAGAATTAAATGTAAAAACATCCTGGTTCCTAAACATACATTAACAGCCTTAGCTTTGCCGGATGTAACGCTTCAGAAAATATCTCGGTGGAACACAGGGAGGTTGTAGAGGAGCTTTCAAGTGGTTTAATCTCAAGGGAAGTTGCAATGCTGTAAAGCCCAACTGAAACTACACACATTAATGCTGGGCCTTCGGGCAGTAGCTCCATTTTGTTCTTCTCATTCGATAAAGAAAGTAATGGGTGAGGCCTCTATCCCTCCAGCTGCAGGCTATGGACACCCTCGACTGAACCAAAGGCAGGTAATTGTCACTTAAACCTGGGACAGTGTCAGCGATACCAGGTATTACATGAATCAAGGAAATATTGAAGGACTCTGTGTGACAGAAGTTATTATTGACTTTTGGAGATGAAGCAAATAAAATACGATCTGATTTAAAAGTAAGGGTTCCTGTAAGAGTGGGGAAAGTAAGCATAGGTTTAATGCAACATTGTTTGGTCCTTGTGCTGCTGTGGGCCAGGCTGGATCTGGTGGATGAAGCAAGCAGTGACAGGCTGAGCCAGCTTGTTATTTTATCACCTTGTAACATTTGCAGGGGATGTTCCTGGCTCTAAACAGTAATGCTCACCTGCTCCCCACTGATTGCTGATGCTTCTGCTTGTTGTTTCTGGCAGGAAGCTTTGTCAACTAAGTCCTGTTCCTCAAAGTGTAGGCCCAGACCAGTAGCATCAGTATCACCTGGAAGCCCATTAGAAATGCAGAATCTCAGGCCCCACTCTAGTACTATGGAATCAGAATCTGCATCTTAAACAAGGATCCTCCACAAATCCTTTCTATGCCCATGAAAATTAGAGACACATCCAAATTGTCCTCACCCATGTCCGACTTGCCCACACTGCAGATTTCTGTGCACTGTATTCCCCCCAACAGTCTGCTTCTGACTTTTTTTCCTGCTTTCTCAAGATACATTTGACATGTAACATTGTGTAAGGTTAAGGTGTACACTAAGAGAATTAAACTAATAGGTCATTAGTCTGTGGTGGCTCTGATGTTGATGCAGCCAACATCAGCAAACCAAAATCTAATCCTATAAATGCCTCAAGGTTACGGAATTGAAACCTAGGGACAACTGAGCACAAACTGCCAATCAGGCTTGAAGCTGCAGCCAGTCAATGATTTCCTCACTGTGCTTCCACCTTTTCTCTGTAAAGGATCTCCCTCAGCTCCTGTCAGTGGAGGCTCCTCACCACTTCTGATTTAACGCCACTCCATTCAAATCTATTTTTGCTCAATAAACTCTTAAATTGTTCAATATGCCTTAGTTTATCTTTTATCATGTACAAGGTGATGATTCGATACATGTACATCATGATTTGATACACTTACCACAATAAGATTAGTGAGCGCACGCTCACCTCACAGTCACCGTAAAATACGGAACACGTCACAGAATTGCACGTCATCCTTAGGCAGGGGCCATGCTGCCCTCCTCTGTGTGGGTCCAGTTTCAGCCTAGGTCCTCCCAGAGGGAGCACCCTACCTCCAGCTAAGCCCATTTCCTGTTCTCCTCTAATTCTCTAACTGCCACACGAATTCTTCACTGGCCTTCACTCTAATGTTCCCCCGTCTCTCCTCCCATTAGATCAAATAATAAGGTGGGAAGGAAGAAAGGAAGGAAGGGAGGGAAGGAGGGAGGGAAGGGAGGAACATGGAGGGAAGGAAGGGAAGCAGAAGGAAGGATGGAAGAAAAGAAAAAAGGCAGGAAGGAGGGAGGGAAGACAGAGTGAGAAGGGCTTAGGGAAGGAGGGAGGGAGACCCAGTTTTCATGGCTCCATGTGTTGCAGGAGCTCATGAGCTCTGTTTCAAATACACCCATGCAAATATATCCAATCTCCTATTTCCATTTTAAAAGGAAGCAGTGCCTTCATACAGTGTTCATTGGGGTAACAATTTGGAGGGCACTTTGCCAAAGTTTATTCAAGTTCTTAAAGTGAACATTCTCTTTGATCCAGCAATTTCAGAATTTATCCCACAAATGTACTTGAATAAATCCCGTGTCCCCTGCATCAGCAGGCAGACTCTCAACCACTGCACCACCAGGGAAGCCCCACAGGGTTGTTTAATAGCAAAAAGCTATAAATAGCTTAAAGTATCAATACAAGTTGTTTTGAAAAATCAATGCATGTCTCTGCAATGGAATAGTATCCAAGCACGAAAATGAACTGAGGAAGGTTTGCGTGTGCTTCTGTGGTGAGCTGTCTAGATTATGTTGTTACCTGAGAAAAAGAAGGTGCCAGACAATATGCATATTACCCCATGCATGTTATTTTTAGTGTGTGTGTACATGTGTATGTTTATAAAACATAGTTACTAACTTACTGTATTTGTATCCAATAGAATTCTACAGCCATTACAAACACTACTTTGGCAGAATTTTGAATACTTGGGACATCTTTGTGATGTGATGCTAAGTTTAAAAAAAAAAAGCAGGACATTAGTGTCATGGGTTTTCTCCCCCTCCTTACTTGAGCATTTTCCAATGTTATTAAATATTCCCCAAAATATCATTTATTTATCTATAATATTATATCCTACTCTTGGGTTTTTAAGTTGTTTTCAATTTTTCCAACTCATATATAATGTTGACAAACTATTTTTACCTAATGTTGTTTTTGAATTTCAGGCTCTCTCCTAAGATAAATGTCTTGTAATTACTGGTTCATAGGGTATGTGATTTTATTATAATTATTTGTTCATAGGATGTGACCCTTGATATTTATTGCCAACTTGGTTTCTGTAATCCACAAAGATTTTTAATGTAATATTTTCAATTTTTGTTAATGTGATTAGTTATTAAAAGTCATCATTTGTTCCACAAATTTTAAAATTTGGCATAAAACAGTTATTGATGCCTACTGTGTGCCAAGCTGCCTTGAAGACACTGGGCACATCATCACGAATAAGACATGGTCTCCACCTTCAACTCAAAGTGTGATCCCAGGACAGCACACATAATTAGAATGTGATGCAATTTGGCCGATCATAGAATTATGCCCAGCATGCCATGGAACACAGCAGGCCTATAGTGTAACTGTGACAATTAACCCAGAAAGGGATGAGATTCTTACACTTCACTTTGATGCTTCTTCTCTCATGTTCCAGATAAAGACTGATGCTAACGTAGAGAGGGGGAAGTTTTCTTTTCATACTCCTGTCAGAGTTCAAGTATTAACTACACTTGACATAAAAAGGAAGTAGACAATAAACTTACCTTAGTCTGTATGTCAACTATCTATATTTCTGTGTCACCATTTATATATTTCACAGATGCAGAGGATTATAAACCTCCTTCTAGGACACATACATTCATCCTGAATCTATAACTAAACTTGACCTTCCCACAGCCCACGTCTCCCTGCCTGCTTGGAATAGAAAGATGGTTGTCTAGTCTTCAAAGCATTTTCCCCAACTTCCAAAAAATATCTCCAAATAAAAGAGACAACCCAGACTCCACAAATAGCACTGTCAACCCTCTTAATATTTCTTAGGTCAAGAAATTCTTAACTGAAACATTCTAACTAGGTTGACTAAATGAAATTGCCAATACTTGACTTTTTTAACTTGTAAAAGTAGCAATTTCATGTAGTTCAACTAAAACCTGTAATTTAATTCTTCCTGTTTCTTCCCAAGACTACCCATATATTAGAACTAATTGAAACTTCATTTCACACCAAATGATTTCTGCAGTATCTGCCCCAGATAAAAAGAAAAGGTGGGAAAATTATTAACACAGGTTTATGCTTGTTTTTCACTCCTTAGTCAGATGATCAGTAAGATAAAATTAGAATACAGT
>NW_006788513.1:641815-687281 GCF_000442215.2 Lipotes vexillifer | reverse complement strand
ATAAATTATTACCTAAATTGAAGGGAAAGAGGTTTCCTGCTTATTTAAGCAGAGAGACTTCTAGCTGATGCAGAATTAGGAGTCAGGGGCAAACATGGGCAAGCAAACCCAGCAAACTGCCAAACAAACTATAATTCATAATCTCCAACACAAACAAGGCTGGCATCCTCCTCTTAAGACAAACACAATGCTGAGAGTGTGCTATGAATACAAGATTATTACTAATGCAAAGCTGTGCATCAGAGATTTAGGGAGAAGGAAAGAGAAGAGAGAGAGAGAGAGAGGGAGAGAGAGAGAGCACACGCTTCAGCCCAAAATTCATGAAGGCCCCTTTTCTATTGCTCTTATCAGATTTAAATTCATATTGTAAAAAATTAAGTTTAGTAATTCTGTAGAGGGTGCTGGTATGGGAAGTGATGCCTTGGAGCTTGGAAAGCTGGCCTGATCCCATAAAAGCATCAGCATTTTCTTCAAAAGCTATTTCATAGCTTGAAATGCTTTTTGGAGTCCTGCTATTCAAAGTGTAATCCACAGCTCCAGCCAGTGTTTCTCAGACTCTAAAGTGCATACGAATCACTTGGAGTCTTGTTAAATGGAGATTCTGATCCAGCGGGTCTGGGTGGGGCCTGAGAGCCTGCTTTTCCAACCAGCTCCTGTGAGGGGTGATGCTGTGGACAGGATCATACTTTGAGTAGCACGGGTAAAACACCCTTCTGATGGCCTTTGTTCCTCTTTCTAAACTGGTGATCTTGTCCTGCAGGTCACATATTGAACACTGAAGTCAAGAGGCCCCCTGCAGTGACCTTGCTCTCTCCTCATTTAAATCTTCCTGCCTGTAAACCTAGCAAAGGGGAGAATCTTAGACTTTCCTGGTAGGAGGAAATTTGGAGATTACCCTAATCCAACCCTTTCTCCCCCACCCCCCCAGCCCATCTGTACTCTAAAGCCAGAGCCTGAGATCTTGCCTACAGGGTTTGCAGCTCTCAGCCCATCCCATCGGATGGGGGAGAGCTCTGCAGGATAAGGGTCTCTTGCAGATATTTTCAAATAAGTGGAAGTAACTAAAAAAAAACATTGCTCAAAATTTCTCACAAACCTCACCTTAATGAGGGGTCTCCTCCTTTGGTGTTAGGAAAGAAGACAAGAAATGCAGTGTTTCCAGGTGGGAGGTGGGAAGGGATTCCTTCCTGCCTGGCCCTCTTTCCACAGCAGTAAAAGCACAGCTCAATCTTGATCTGCTCCCACCTGTCAAGAGTAGGTGTCAGCTTCAGTTATTGTTTTGCAAATTCATTTCAGTCCTTTAATGATACTCAGTGGAGAATGAGGTAGTGCTTCCCTTATCTCCACTGTTTTTCCTAAGGCCTGTGCCTCATGGGCTTTCCCAGGCACTATCTCCTCCCTCCCACCCTCTTACTCTGGAATGCATGTCTTGTAAAATGTACTGTGATAAACCCATCTGCAGTCATCAAGGGAGAGGTATAATAAAGGCAATGGGTGAACATGTTTGAAATACGAAGTGAGGAGAAACATTTTAATTTGGGACATAAAATCAAATGTAACTGCCTAGGGAGTCAGGACTAAAAGGAATGTCCTCATTTAAAGAGTCGGCTCTCTTGTGTCCTTTGTAGTTGCTGTAACACCATTTTTAAGTCCAACAGGTCCTCTTGTCATTAAGGTCCTCAGTGACAGTTTAGCCAGTAAATTTCACATCACATGTGGGTGGCCATGTAATTTATTGTCTAAACCGGGACCATTTTGACAATGGAATGGGCACCATTGGTGATAGTGCTTCTGTGTCAGGCAGGCACTGAGACCATCTCAGGTTAACCAAGAGGTTCTGGAGGTTGAATTAATCACCAGTGCCTAGGGATTTAATCAACAATGCTGTGTAGTGAAGCCACCATTAAAATCCAAAGGGAGGGGTTTCAGAGAACTTCCAGGTTGGTGAAGCAGAATGCCTCCATGTGCCACCATGCTGGGCTTCAAACTCCAAGAGGACTGAAGTTTCTTTGTTCTCGATCTCACCCTATGAATCTCTTCATCTGGCTGTTGGTTCCTGTGTTTTAATATCCTTGGTAATAAACCACTCATCTGCTGTGTGGCTGACAGGGTCTTGGTGCTCTGGCCGGGTGTCAGGGCTGAGCCTCTGAGGTGGGAGAGCCGAGTTCAGGACATTCATCCACCAGAGACCTCCCGGCCCCACATAATGTCAATTGGTGAGAGCTCTCCCAGAGACCTCTGTCTCAACACTAACACCGAGCTCCACTCAACAGCCAGCAATTTACAGTGCTGGACACCCTATGCCAAACAACTAGCAAGACAGGAACACAACCCCATGCATTAGCAGAGAGGCTGCCTAAAATCATACTAAGTTCATAGACACCCCAAAACACACCACTGGACGCAGCCCTGCCCACCAGAAAGACAAGATCATGCCCCACCCACCAGAACACAGGCACCAGTCCCTTCCACCAGGAAGCTTACACAAACCACTGAACCAACCTTACCCACTGGGGGCAGACACCAAAAACAACGGGAACTACGAACCGGCAGCCTGCAAAAAGGAGACGCCAAACACAGTAAAGTAAGCAAAATGAGAAGACAGAGAAATATACAGCAGATGAAGGAGCAAGGTAAAAACCCACCAGACCAAACAATTGAAGAGGAAATAGGCAGTCTACCTGAAAAAGAATTCAGAGTAATGATAGTAAAGATGACCCAAAATCTTGGAAACAGAGTGGAGAAAATACAAGAAACGTTTAACAAGGACCTAGAAGAACTAAAGAGCAAACAAACAATGATGAACAGCACAATAAATGAAATTAAAAATTATCTAGAAGGGATAAATAGCAGAATAGCTGAGGCAGAAGAATGGATAAGTGACCTGGAAGATAAAATAGTGGAAATAACTACTGCAGAGCAGAATAAAGAAAAAAGAATGAAAACAATTGAGGACAGTCTTGGAGACCACTGGGATGTTACACACACCAACATTCAAATTATAGGTGTCCCAGAAGAAGAAGAGAAAAAGAAAGGGTCTGAGAAAATATTTCAAGAGATTATAGTTGAAAACTTCCCTAACATGGGAAAGGAAATACTTAATCAAGTCCAGGAAGCAAAGAGAGTCCCATACAGGATAAATCCAAGGATAAACATGCCAAGACACATATTAATCAAACTATCAAAAATTAAATGCAAAGAAAAAGTATTAAAAGCAGCAAGGGAAAGCAACAAATAACATATAAGGCAATCTGCATAAGGTTAAGAGCTGATCTTTCAGCAGCAACTCTGCAAGCCAGAAGGGAGTGGCAGGACATATTTAAAGTGATGAAAGGGAAAAAGCTACAACCAAGATTACTGTACCCAGCAAGGATCTCATTCAGATTTGACAGAGAAATTAAAACATTTTCAGATTAACCAAGACACGGTCCTCCTAATTATGGGCAGTTTGTATTTTGGGACTCAGTGACATTCTGGCATTTAGACATGAATCTGTCCAAGAAAAATTGCACCAGACAGAAATCAAACAGGCAAGGAAGAGTTTACTCAAGACTATTGCAATAGGGGAGAGAGATTGACTTCCACAGCTGAATACAGCAGGGGCAGCTGGGGATGTGTAGCCAGTGGGCAGGGAGAGGTCAGTGGATGGAAGATTACTAAGGGGAATTGGTTAGGTATGAAGGCCATGGGAATACTTGCTGAGCTGGGCCCAGTGGGACAGAGACTGCAGCCAAGGATGAGGCCTGTTGAGGAGAGTATGGACTCAGAGAAGCCTGACTAAAGTTTAGTCAAAGAGGGAATTCTTATGGAATCTCATCAAATGACAAGCAGCTTTTAACATTCATTCTTCTCTAAGGAAACCCATAGTTTCCCAACTGTAATAACTCACTCTTGTTCTGAGAAATTCTTCCAAACATATTTATGTTCTAATTTCTTTTCCTTTATGATTTTATTTCCCTTTGCAAATCCAATTATTCTTGTGTTTGATTAGAAAATCTATTTTATCTTCTGATGTTTGCTTCGACTCCAACAAAGCTAGGGTGGAACTGACTTTTGAAAAATTAAGAATGTGGTTTGAATTGACCAAGGGAAGCACAGTCATAATTCAGCCAGGAAGAACTTACGAGTGGTCCACGTCTCATGGTGCATTGTTTAGTGGGTCTTAGTGAACAGAAGAAAAAGCAAAGGATTTATTTATATTATATTTATTTCATATGTATGTCCATCATGGTGGAGACCAGTATAGGATCCACTCTGAAGCCCAGTGCTCACCACTGGGGAGGCCCCTTCCCCATCCTGGAATCACTTTCCTCGTCTATAAAATGAAGGTGTTCGATTAGATGACTCCTTGGTACTTTGCAGGGCTTTACAAAAGTTCCATAATTCTGATTTTTAAATCATTCTATCCCTCTGTGGATTGCATCTGCTTATAAAATATCCACCTTGGAGCCATTATAAAGGATCAAATATGAGTGATGGTAAATCACTCTGAAAATAATGACTTTATGTAGGAACAGTGTCTGAAAGGCTTAGTTTTCCATGCATGTGTATATTTTGTAGTTTAAGGTATAATGAATCCAAGGAGGGTATGCAAGAATGTTCCCAGCAAATGTAAAATAGATAGCTAGTGGGAAGCAGCTGCACAGCACAGAGATCACTTCGGTGCTTTGTGACTACCTAGAGGGGTGGGATAGGGAAGTTGGGAGGGAGACACAAGAGGGAGGAGATATGGGGATATATGTATATGTATAGTTGATTCGCTTTGTTATAAAGCAGAAACTAACACACCATTGTAAAGAAATTATACTCCAATAAAGATGTTAAAAAAAAAAAAAAGAATGTTCCCAGCAGCTTTGTTAGTAAAAGTGATAGTGAGGTGGGGGAGGGGTAGAAACAACGTGAAAGGTACTTCATCAGGAGAACAAATGCAGAATAGTGATGGAATAGCACACAGACAATCAGTGAGCTCCAGCATCAAAGGGGATAAATATCAACAACTTTGAGCAAAAAAGGCAAGGAAAAAAACAAGTATGATACCACTTAAAGTGTAAAAACACACTGAATGGTGCTACTTGTTTTGAGGGCTACATACTTACATATATAATAAAAGTACTTTTTAAATGCTTGGTGATGATAAAACTCCAGATTCAGAATAGTGGAGATTTGGAAGGGGTTATAATTAGGGAGGGAATTCAGAGCTTCAGCTGCATTTGCTAATGCTTGAATCCTTAAACTGGGAGATGGATATGTGAGTGTTCATTAGATTATACTTTACACATTTTTGTATATCTTAAAATATTTATGACATCTTTGTAATAAAGTTCGGAGAGTTATGAAAAGCCATGACATTCATTTGTTTGTAAAGATTAGAAACTGAGTCTCAACAAGTCCCTATAATTTTTTAGTAGCAAAGGGTAACGTGCATTTAAAAGCTCCATGCTACCTGTCCCTCAATTACAATATACCAAACAATCAAAACAAAACAAACAAACAACTTCCAGTGTACACATTGCCAAAAGAACTACTACTCAGGTATCAGGGTTTTGAGTTGCAACATCTTATGTTTCTTTTTTTAACATCTTTATTGGAGTATAATTGCTTTACAATGGTGTGTTAGTTTCTGCTTTATAACAAAGTGAATCAGTTATACATACACATATGTTCCAATATCTCTTCCCTCTTGTGTCTCCCTCTCACCCACCCTCCCTATCCCACCCCTCTAGGTGGTCATAAACCACATAGCTGATCTCCCTGTGCTATGCGGCTGCTTCCCACTAGCTATCTAATTTATGTTTCGTAGTGTATATATGTCCATGCCACTCTCTTACTTAGTCACAGCTTACCCTTCCCCCTCCCCATAACCTCAAGTCCATGCTCTAGTAGGTCTGTGTCTTTATTCCAGTCTTAACCCTAAGTTCTCCATGACCCATTTATTTTTTCTTAGATTCCATATATATGTGTTAGCATACGGTATTTGTTTTTCTCTTTCTGACTTACTTCACTCTGTATGACAGACTCTAGGTCCATCCACCTCACTACAAATAACTCAATTTTGTTTCTTTTGATGGCTGAGTAATATTCCACTGTATATATGTGCCACAACTTCTTTATCCATTCTTCTGTTGATGGACACTTAGGTTGCTTCCATGTCCTGGCTATTGTAACTACAGCTGCAATGAACATTATGGTACATGACTCTTTTTAAATTACGGTTTTCTCAGGGTATATGCCAAATAGTGGGATTGCTGGGTCCTATGGTAGTTCTATTTGTAGTTTTTTAAGGAACCTCCATACTATTCTCCATAGTGGCTGTATAAACTTACATTCCTACCAACAGTGCAAGAGTGTTCCCTTTTCTCCAGCATTTATTGTTTCTAGATTGTTTGATGATGGCCATTCTGACTGGTGGGAGATGATATCTCACTGTAGTTTTGATTTGCATTTCTCTAATGATTAATGATGTTGAGCATTCTTTCAATCTGTATATCTTCTTTGGAGAAATGTCTATTTAGCTCTTCTGCCCATTTTTGGATTGGGTTGTTTGTTTTTAGTTATTGAGCTGCATGAGCTGTTTGTAAATTTTGGAGATTAATCCTTTGTCAGTTACTTCATTTGCAAATATTTTCTCCCATTCTGAGGGTTGTCTTTTGGTCTTATTTATGGTTTCCTTTGCTGTGCAAAAGTTTTGAAGTTTCACTAGGTCCCATTTGTTTATTTTTGTTTTTATTTCCATTTCTCAAGGAGGTGGGTCAAAAAGGATCTTGCTGTGATTTATGTCATAGAGTGTTCTGCCTAAGTTTTCCTCTAAGAGTTTGATAGTGTCTGGCCTTATATTTAAGTCTTTAATCTATTTTGAGTCTATTTTTGTGTATGGTGTTAGGGAGTGTTCTAATTTCATACTTTTACGTGTACCTGTCCAGTTTTCCCACAACCATTTATTGAAGAGGCTGTCTTTTCTCCACTGTATGTTCTTGCCTCCATTATCAAAGATAAGGTGTGGGTTCATACGTGTGTGGGTTCATCTCTGGGCTTTCTATCCTGTTCCATTGTTCTATCTTTCTGTTTTTGTGCCAGTACCATACTGTCTTGATTACTGTAGCATTGTAGTATAGTCTGAAGTCAGGGAGACTGATTCTTCCAGCTCCATTTTTCATTCTCAAGATTGCTTTGGCTATTTGGGGTCTTTTGTATTTCCATACAAATTGTGAAATTTTTTGTTTTAATTTTGTGAAAAATGCCAGTGGTAGCTTGATAGGGATTGCATTGAATCTGTAGATTGCTTTGGGTAATAGAGTCATTTTCACAATGTTGATTCTTCCAATCCAAGAACATGGTATATCTCTCCATCTATTTGTATCATCTTTAATTTCTTTCATCAGTGTCTTATAATTTTCTGCATACAAGTCTTTTGTCTCCTTAGGTAGGTTTATTCCTAGATATTTTATTCTTTTTGTTGCAATGGTTAATGGGAGTGTTTTCTTGATTTCACTTTCAGATTTTTCATCACTAGTATATAGGAATGCCAAAGATTTCTGTGCATTAATTTTGTACCCTGCTACTTTACTACTTTAATCAATTCATTGATTAGCTCTAGTAGTTTTCTGGTAGCATCTTTAGGATTCTCTATGTATAGTATCATGTCATCTGCAAACAGTGACAGCTTTACTTCTTCTTTTCCGATTTGGATTCCTTTTATTTCCTTTTCTTCTCTGATTGCTGTGGCTAAAACTTCCAAAACTATGTTGAATAAGAGTGGTGAGAGTGGGCAACCTTGTCCTGTTCCTGACCTTAGTGGAAATGCTTTCAGTTTTTCACCATTGAGGATGATGTTGGCTGTGGGTTTGTCATATATGGCCTTTATTATGTTGCGGAAAGTTCCCTCTATGCCTACTTTCTGCAGGGTTTTTATCATAAATGGGTGTTGAATTTTGTTGAAAGCTTTCTCTGTATCTATTGAGAGGATCATATGGTTTTTCTCCTTCAATTGGTTAATATGGTGTATCATGTTGATTGATTTGCGTATATTGAAGAATCCTTGCATTCCTGGAATAAATCCCACTTGATCATGGCGTATAATCCTCTTAATGTGCTGTTGGATTCTGTTTGCTAGTATTTTGTTGAGGATTTTTGCATCTATGTTCATCAGTGATATTGGCCTCTAGTTTTCTTTCTTTGTGACATCTTTGTCTGGTTTTGGTGTCAGGGTTATGGTGGCCTCATAGAAAGAGTTTGGGAGTGTTCCTCCCTCTCCTATATTTTGGAAGAGTTTGAGAAGGATTGGTGTTAGCTCTTCTCTAAATGTTTGATAGAATTCTCCTGTGAAGCCATCTGGTCCTGGGCTTTTGTTTGTTGGAAGATTTTTAATCACAGTTTCAATTTCAGTGCTTGTGATTGGTCTGTTCATATTTTCTATTTCTTCCTGATTCAGTCTTGGTAGGTTGTACATTTCTAAGAATTTGTCCATTTCTTCCAGGTTGTCCAATTTATTGGCATAGAATTGCTTGTAGTAATCTCTCATGATCTTTTGTATTTCTACAGTGTCAGTTGTTACTTCTCCTTTTTCATTTCTAATGTTATTGATTTGAGTCTTCTCCCTTTTTTTCTTGATGAGTCTGGCTAATGTTTTATCAATTTTGTTTATCTTCTCAAAGAACCAGCTTTTAGTTTTATTGATCTTTGCTATTGTTTCCTTCATTTCTTCTTCATTTATTTCTGATCTGATCTTTATGCTTTCTTTCCTTCTGCTAACTTTGGGGTGTTTTGTTCTTCTTTCTCTAATTGCTTTAGGTGCAAGGTTAGGTTGTTTATTTGAGATGTTTCCTGTTTCTTAAGGTAGGATTGTATTGCTATAAACTTCCCTCTTAGAACTGCCTTTGCTGCATCCCATAGATTTTGGGTCATTGTGTATCCACTGTCATTTGTTTCTATGTATTTTTTGATTTCCTCTTTGATTTCTTCAGTGATCACTTCGTTATTAAGTAGTGTATTGTTTAGCCTCCATGTGTTTGTATCTTTTACAAATCTTTTCCTGTAATTGATATCCAGTCTCATAGCATTGTGGTCGGAAAACATACATGATAGAATTTCAATTTTCTTAAATTTACCAAGGCTAAATTTGTGACCCAAGATATGATCTATCCTGGAGAATGTTCCATGAGCACTTGAGAAAAATGTGTATTCTGTTTTGTCAGATGGAATGTCCTATAAATATCAATTAAGTCCATCTTGTTTAATGTGTCATTTAAAGCTTGTGTTTCCTTATTTATTTTCATTTTGGATGATCTGTGCATTGGTGAAAGTGTGGTGTTAATGTCCCCTACTATGAATGTGTTACTGTTGATTTTCCCTTTATGGCTGTTAGTATTTGCCGTATGTATTGAGGTGCTCCTATGTTGGGTGCATAAATATTTACAATTGTTATATCTTCTTCTTGTATCGATCCCTTGATCATTATGTAGTGTCCTTCTTTGTCTCTTGTAATAGCCTTTATTTTAAAGTCTGTTTTGTCTGCTATGAGAATTGCTACTCCAGATTTCTTATGATTTCCGTTTGCATGGAATATCTTTTTCCACCCCCTCACTTTCAGTCTGTATGTGTCCCTATGTCTGAAGTGGGTCTCTTATAGACAGCATATATATGGGTCTTGTTTTTGTATATATTCAGCCAGTCTGTGTCTTTGGGTGGGAGCATTAAATCCATTTACATTTAAGGTATTTATCGATATGTATGTTCCTATTACCATTATCATAATTGTTTTGGGTTTGTTATTGTAGGTCTTTTCCTTCTCTTGTGTTTCCTGCCTACAGAAGTTCCTTTAGCATTTGTTGTAAAGCTGGTTTGGTGGTTCTGAACTCTCTCAGCTTTTGCTTGTCTGTAAAGGTTTTAATTTCTCCATCAAATCTGAATGAGATCCTTGCTGGGTAGAGTAATCTTGGTTGCAGGTTTTTCTCCTTCATCACTTTAACTATGTCCAGCCACTCCCTTCTGGCTTGCAGAGTTGCTGCTGAAAGATCAGCTGTTAACCTTATGGGGATTCGCTTGTGTGTTATTTGTTGTTTTTTCCTTGCTGCTTTTCATACGTTTTCTTTGTATTTAATTTTTGATAGTTTGATTTATATGTGTCTTGGCATGTTTCTCCTTAGATTTATCCTGTATGGGACTCTCTGTGCTTCCTGGACTTGGTTAACTATTTCCTTTCCCATATTAGGGAAGTTTCCAGCTATAATATTTTCAAATATTTTCTCAGACCCTTTCTTTTTCTCTTCTTCTTCTGGGACCCCAATAATTCGAATGTTGGTGTGTTTAATGTTGTCCCAGAGGTCTCTGAGACTGTCCTCAGTTCTTTTCATTCCTTTTTCTTTATTCTGCTCTGCAATAGTTATTTCCTCTATTTTATCTTCCAGGTCACTTATCCGTTCTTCTGCCTCAGTTATTCTGCTATTGATCCCTTCTAGAGAATTTTTCAATTCATTTATTGTGTTGTTCATCTCTGTTTGTTTGCTCTTTAGTTCTTCTAGGTCCTTGTTAAACGTTTCTTGTATTTTCTCCATTCTGTTTCCAAGATTTTGGATCATCTTTACTATCATTTTTCTGAATTCTTTTTTAGGTAAACTGCCTATTTCCTCCTCATTTGTTAGGTGGTGGGTTTTTGCCTTGCTCCTTCATCTGCTGTGTGTTTCTGTCTTTTGCTTAACTTACTGTGTTTGGGATCTCCCTTTTGTATGCTGCAGATTCGTAATTTCTGTTGTTTTTCATGTCTGTCCCCAGTGGCTAAGTTTGGTTCAGTGGGTTGTGTAGTCTTCCTGTTGGAGGGGAGTAGTGCCTGTGTTCTGGTGGATGAGGCCGGATCTTGTTTTCTGGTGGGCAGGTCCATGTCTGGTGGTGTGTTTTGGGGTGTCTGTGGCCTTATTTTGATTTTAGGCAGCCTCTCTGCTAATGGATGGGGCTGTGTTCCTGTCTTGCTAGTTGTTTGGCATAGGGTGTCCTGCTCTGTACCTTGCTGGTCGTTGAGTAAAGCTGGGTCTTGGTGTTGAGATGGACATCTTTGGGAGATTTTCACCGTTTGATATTATGTGGAGCTGGAAGGTCTCTTTTGGACCAGTGTCCTGAAGTTGGCTCTCCCACCTCAGAGGCACAGCACTGACTGCTGGCTGGAGCACCAAGAGCCTGTCCTCCACATGGCTCAGAATAAAAGGGAGAAAAAATAGAAAGAAAGAAAGAGGATAAAATAAAATAAAGTAAGATAAAATAAAATAAGGTTATTAAAATAAAAAATAATTATTATGAAAAAAAGTTTTTTAAAAGAAAAAGAAAAAAAAAAAAAACAACTGACAGACAGGGCTTCCCTTGTGGAGCAGTGGTTAAGAGTCTGTCTGCCGATGTAGGGGACACTGGCTCGTGCCCGGTCCGGGAAGATCCCACATGCCGCGTAGTGGCTACGCCCATGAGCCATGGCCGCTGAGCCTGCGCGTCTGGAGCCTGTGCTCCGCAACTGGAGAAGCCACAACAGTGAGAGGCCCGTGTACCAAAAATTAAAAAAAAAAAAAGAAACAAACAAACAAAAAAACGGACAGACAGAACTGTAGGACAAATGGTGAAAAGCAAAGCTATACACACAAAATCTCACACAGAAGCATACACATACACACTCACAAAAAGAGGAAAAGGGGAAAAAATAATATATCTTGCTCCCGAAGTCCACCTCCTCAATTTGGGATGATTCATTGTCTATTCAGGTATTCCACAGATGCAGGGTATATCCAGTTGATTGTGGAGCTTTAATCTGCTGCTTCTGAGGCTGCTGGGAGAAATTTCCCTTTCTCTTCTTTGTTCGCACAGCTCCCGGGGTTCAGCTTTGCATTTGGTCCCGCCTCTGCGTGTAGGTTGCCTGAGGGCGTGTGTTCTTTGCTCAGACAGGACGGGGTTAAAGGAGCAGCTGATTTGGGGGCTCTGGCTCACTCAGGCCAGGGACAGGGAGGGGTCCGGATGCGAGGCGAGCCTGCGGCGGCAGAGGCCAGCGTGACGTTCCACCAGCCTGAGGCGCTCCGTGCGTTCTCCCGGGGAAGTTGTCCATGGATCACGGGACCCTGGCATTGGCGGGCTGCACCGGCTCCGGGAGGGGAGGTGTGGAAAGTAACCTGTGCTCGCACACAGGCTTCTTGGTGGCGGAAACAGCAGCCTTAGCGTCTCATGCCCGTCTCTGGGGTCCGCGCTGATTGCTGTGGCTCGCGGCTGTCTCTGGAGCTCCTTTAAGCGCCACTCTTAATCCCCTCTCCTCGCACACCAGGAAACAAAGAGGGAAGAAAAAGTCTCTTGCCTCTTAGGCAGGTCCAGACTTTTTCCCGGACACCCTCCTGGCTAGCCGTGGCGCACTAGCCCGCCTCAGGCTGTGTTTATGCAGCCAACCCCAGTCCTCTCCCTGGGACCCAACCGAAGCCGAGCCTTAGCTCCCAGTCCCCGCCCGGCGGGTGAGAAGGCAAGCCTCTCGGGCTGGTGAGTGAGGGTCGGCACCGATCCTCTGTGCGGGAATCTCTCCGCTTTACCCTCCGCACCCCTGTTGCTGCGCTCTCCTCCGCGGCTCTGAAGCTTTCCTGCTCCGCCACCCGCAGTCTCTGCCCGCGAAGGGGCTTCTAGTGTGTGGAAACCTTTCCTCCTTCACGGCTCCCTCCCACTGGTTCAGGTCCCATCCCTATTGTTTTGTCTCTGTTTTATTATTTTTTCTTTTGCCCTATCCAGGTACTTGGGGAGTTCCTTGCCTTTTGGGTGGTCTGAGGTCTTCTGCCAGCATTCATTAGGTGTCCTGTAGGAGTTGTTCCACGTGTAGATATATTTCTGGTGTATCTGTGGGGAGGAAGGTGATCTCCGCGTCTTACTCTTCTGCCATCTTCTCAAATCTCCCTATGTTTCTAACTACTATTGTTTTTTTACTTATAATTTTTGCTGTTCTGAGAAAAGTTTGTGAAAACATGTATATGGATAGTAGATATAAAATTGATACTGGATGCCAGATTGATAAATGAACAGTTTACCCTGCAAATAAGCATCAACTCAGCTCTGAGCTTGCAGGCAGCCTAGACAAGAGGAGAAACCCTCTGAGTCAACAGCAGCCAGCTTAGTAGGAGAGTTTTCTTGGTTCGAAAATTTGGGGAAGAATTAATCACCAGGATCCTTACATCAAAGGCACTGAAACATTTTGCCTGGTGCTCAAATCTGTTGATTTGCCCTTGACAGTTGTTCCTTGTGATTCATCCACTTCACACAGCACCAGAGTGATCTGGTTATAACAGGGCTCAGATTGTGTCAGCTCTTCAGAGGCTCCTGTGCACCCAGGTCAAGGCAGGACTCCTTACTTCAGCCTCCAAGGTCGCTGCCCCTGCCTGACCATTTGCCCTCATTTCCTATCACTCTTCTCCCCTGAGTTAGGCCTCAGCCACCCCAGTCTTCTTCTGTGCAGAGCTTCACCTGCCTGGCCACTTCTTTTTCCCTCAGTTGGGAATGCCCTGCTCCCAGATACTAGCCTGGATGACTCATCCTACCATTCAAGTCTCCATTCAAATGTCGTTCCTACACCTGCCCCCCAGAGAGCCCTTCCTTAATTACATTGGCAAAGGTAACCTCCCTCCTAGTACCATCCCTAGGCCCTGGGCCTGGCTGTCGAGGGCACCACTGTGGTCATCCTCCAACCTCATCCCTCCCCATGGAGCAAGGAGCCCATGGGGCCAAGGGGACCTGCATACTCAGGGCCTGTGTATCCTCTTCTAGACCATGCCCTGGTCATCTGGAACCCTGCAATTCTCTTAGGCCCAAATGACCTAAGCTCATTTCCAGAGTCTACGAGCCATTTCCTCAGTGCCCTCCCCCCAGGGTGGTCTGTGCTGCTGGTTTGCACACCCCGACGTCTGAGGTGGCTAGCTATCTGCAGAAGACATCAATGGCTCTTGGATGTAGGGGCTGAGGTGTCAAATGTGTGTGCAGAGACCCCTCACAGTAGGAGATGGAGCCAGGCTGGGGAGAGATGGGGGCAGGGTCAGGATGTACATCTATGGATGAGGGTCGGGGGGCTGGCACACCCAGCTCTGTCATATTCCATTGCAGAACTTGGAGGAGTCTGAGAATACTGAAGCTGGCCTTCCAGGTTTCTATGAAGTTAATTTGTCAGGGTAAGAAGGTAGGTCATATATTATTTAACAGTTTGTTAGCTTGGTTCATAACTTATAAATATTTAGACGTGTGGGCCTCCACTGGTCCTCTTGCTATGTCCCCACAAATGTTCGCGACGGGCCTTGCCTCCTCTGCATGAGGGTCAGTCAAGAAGATGGGGGAGCTGGTTCAAAATGACAGGGACTGGCGGTCACCAAGCAGCCTGTACCAGGCCCCCTACAAGCGCCTTTTCTGCCGCCACCTTGCTGGGGGGCTCAAACCCTATTCTAGGCAGCCCTGCTCTCACTCTTCCATTTCCCTGTTTTATTTTCTTTGCAGCAATGACAAAAGTCTGAAATTACCTTATTTGTTTGTTTATTTGTTTAATATCTGTCATCTTCCCACTAAAATATGAGTTCTGTGAGGTCATAGGCTTATGGCTGCTTCTTAGAACTTGGCATGCGCTAGGCACTCATTAAAATTCTGTTGAATGAATAAATAACGTAGGGGCAGGTTTGTGCCAGGACCATGCTGGGTACAAGGATGACTAAGAAAGGCCCTCTGTCCCCAGGCGGCCCCAAGCCCAGTGGGGGAGCAGACCAGAAAACAGACAAAAGTACTTTGCTTTCAGTTTTACACTCCTCAAGTGGTTAATTAATCTGGAAACAAAAATGTAAATGTAGCCATTATTGGGGAACTTCTACTGGGCAGAGGAAAGGTTTGCAAAGCAAATCAACCCCAAGGTAAGAGAGAGACTTTCCTGTTAGTCCTTACTAAGGGACAGGGCTAAGGGAGCTTTGATGATGCTGCGGAACGGGTGGAAACTCATTCCTTCTCCCTGAACAGAAACTGCTTGTGATTTTTCTAGGAGGGGGTATGGTGTCAAACATTTTCTGCTGCTAAGCTAAAATATCGTTTAGAACAGGAGGCTACAACGCCCTTGGCTGCTGCTCTCTGCTGTATTTAACTCTCATGGCAGAGGGTGACAGCTGTAGAAGGGCATCACCTCAGCTGCTCACTCCCTCCATCCTTCTCCGAGGTCTTGCACATGCAGTGGGGCAGCCGGCTAAGCAGCTCTCCAGATGCCCTGGTGTACAAGTGTGAAAGAGGACGGCAGGGACACAGCCCCTTTCACACAGAATTATTTTAAGAAAACAATGGATAGTTTCTGGCCTTACATTTAGGTCTTTAATCCATTTTGAGATTATTGTTGTGTATGGTGTTAGGGAGTGATCTAATCTCATACTTTTACATGTACCTGTCCAGTTTTCCCAGCACCACTTATTGAAGGGGCTGTCCTTTCTCCACTGTACATTCCTGACTCCTTTATCAAAGATAAGGTGACAATAAGTGTGTGGGTTTATCTCTGGGCTTTCTATCCTGTTCCATTGATCTATCTTTCTGTTTTTGTGCCAGTACCACACTGACTTGATTACTGTAGCTTTGTAGTATAGTCTGAAGTCAGGCAGCCTGATTCCTCCAGCTCCATTTTTCATTCTCAAGATAGCTTTGGCTATTCAGGGTATTTTGTGTTTCCATACAAATTGTGAAATTTTTTGTTCTAGTTCTGTGAAAAATGCCAGTGGTAGTTTGATAGGGATTGCATTGAATCTGGAATAGGATAGAAAGCCCAGAGATAAACCCATGCACATATGGTCACCTTATCTTTGATAAAGGTGGCAGGAATATACAGTGGAGAAAGGACAGCCTCTTCAATAAGTGGTGCTGGGAAAACTGGACAGGTACATGTAAAAGTATGAGATTAGATCACTCCCTAACACCATACACAAAAATAAGCTCAAAATGGATTAAAGACCTAAATGTAAGGCCAGAAACTATCAAACTCTTAGAGGAAAACATAGGCAGAACACTCTATGACATAAATCACAGCAAGATCCTTCTTGACCCATCTCCTAGAGTAATGGAGATAAAAACAAAAATAAACAAATGGGACCTAATGAAACTTCAAAGCTTTTGCACAGCAAAGGAAACCATAAACAAGACCAAAAGACAACCCTCAGAATGGGAGAAAATATTTGCAACTGAAGCAGCTGACAAAGGATTAATCTCCAAAATTTATAAGCAGCTCATGCAGCTCAATAACAAAAAGACAAACAACCCAATCCAAAAATGGGCAGAAGACCTAAATAGATATTTCTCCAAAGAAGATATACAGACTGCCAACAAACACATGAAAGAATGTTCAACATCATTAATCATTAGAGAAATGCAAATCAAAACTACAATGAGATATCATCTCACACCAGTCAGAATGGCCATCATCAAAAAATCTAGAAACAATAAATGCTGGAGAGGGTGTGGAGAAAAGGGAACACTCTTGCACTGCTGGTGGGAATGTGAATTGGTACAGCCACTATGGAGAACATTATGGAGGTTCCTTTAAAAACTACAAATAGAACTACCATATGACCTAGCAATCCCACTACTGGGCATATACCCTGAGAAAGCCATAGTTCAAAAAGAGTCATGTACCAAAATGTTCATTGCAGCTCTATTTACAATAGCCCAGAGATGGAAACAACCTAAGTGTCCATCATCAGATGAATGGATAAAGAAGATGTGGCACATATATACAATGGAAGACATAAAAAGAAATGCTCAGACATAAAAAGAAATGAAATTGAGCTATTTGTTGTGAGGTGGATAGACCTAGAGTCTGTCATACAGAGTGAAGTAAGTCAGAAAGAGAAAGACAAATACTGTATGCTAACACATATATATGAAATTTAAGAAAAAAAAATGTCATGAAGAACCTAGGGGTAAGACAGGAATAAAGACACAGACCTACTAGAGAATGGACTTGAGGATATGGGGACGGGGAAGGGTAAATTGTGACAAAGTGAGAGTGAGGCATGGACATATATACACTACCAAATGTAAGGTAGATAACTAGTGGGAAGCAGCATCATAGCACAGGGAGATCAGCTCGGTGCTTTGTGACCGCCTGGATGGGTGGGATAGGGAGGGTCGGACGGAGACGCAAGAGGGAAGAGATATGGGAACAGATGTATATGTATAACTGATTCACTTTTTTATAGAGCAGAAACTAACACACCATTGTAAAACAATTATACTCCAATAAAGATGTAAGGAAAAAAAACAACAATGGACATATATACACTACCAAATGTAAAATAGAAAGCTAGTGGGAAGCAGCCACATAGCACAGGGAGATCAGCTCTGTACTGTGTGACCACCTAGAGGAGTGGGATAGTGAGGGAGGGAGGGAGATGCAAGAGGGAGGGGATTTTGGGATATATGTATACATATAGCTGATTCACTTTATTATAAAGCAGAAACTAACACACCATTGTAAATCAGTTATACTCCAATAAAGATGTTAAAAATAAATTAATTAATTTAAAAATAAATTAAAAAGAAAAAAAAAAGCTTGTTCTTTTCCACTCAGGGAAATATGAGGTCATTTTTATCCACAGATGATTGCGCAGGCCCCATAAAGCCAATCCACTTGAAATCGGATGAAAATAACATAAGAAATACTGAAAACTACACTTGATCCGTTTTATCTTTAAAAACAATTTGGAAAACAAGTAAAAATCACAGAAGTGATATTACACTTGGCAAAATTAGGTTGTAATTTCACTATGTGCTAATTCTTAGAGCAAATAGTAGGGATGCATATATTTTTATTTCTATCTTTTATTTTAATGTAGTTGATGTACAATATTATGTTAGTCTCAAGTATAAAACATAGTGATTTGACATTTAAATACATTACAAAATGATGGCCCCAGTAAGTCTAGTAACCATCTGTCCCCAAACAAAGCTATTAGAGCACCATTGATGATATTCACTGTGCTGTACAACACCTCCCTGAGACTTTTTAATTTTATAACTGGAAGTTTGTACCTCTTAATTCCCCTCACCTATTTCACCCCACCCCACCCCTCTGGGAACCACCTGTTTGTTCTCTGTATCTATGAGTCTGTTTTCTTTTCGTTTGTTCATTTGTTTTGTTTTTAGATTCCACACGTAAGTGAAATCATATGGTATTTGTCTTTCTCTGTCTGACTTGTTTCACATAGCATAATACCCTCTAGATTTATCCAAGTTATCGAAAATGGCAAGATTTCATTCTTTTCAGTGGCTATTCCATTGTGTGTGTATGTGTGTGTGTGTGTGTGTGTGTATATATATATATACATATATATATATATATATGGCACATATTCATCTGTCTCCTCATTTCCCCTACTTCTCTGTGTTTATTTCTACGTGTCAGGCAGGTCCATTATGTCTTCTGATCTTGGAGAAGTGGAGACATCCTTACAGGAGACGTCCTGTGAGGCCCAGCAGCACACTCCCCTCAGACCTATGTGCTCTAGGGGTGCTCCTTGCATCAGCCGCGTGTGCACTTTTGATGTGGTGGGACCGACCACTGTGGTCATGCTCATAAGCAGGTTGACCCCCTGCTGGCTGTGCAGCCCAGTGGCTTGTGGCTGCCAGTGGGTCACCGACCAGGGTATATGGCTGAACCAGTTTTTGCCTCTCTTACCAGCTCATTATGGTTCCTTCTTTATGTCTTTAATTGTGGAAAATTTTTCCTGCTAATCTTCAGGTTGTTCTCAGCGGTAGTTGCTCTGTGAGTAGCTGTAACTTTGGTGTGTCCATACGAGGAGGGGAGCTCAGAGTCTTCCTACTTCACCACCTTGACCCCCACCTCAGACACAAATATTTTAAAATAAAATTGTATAACATCACCTTATTCCTTCCTTACTTGTCTTTCAAGGTATATATTCATTCATCGGACAAGTATTTATTGTGTACTTGTTCTGTGCCAGGCACTATTCCAAGCAGTGGGATCAGTGAACAAAAAAGGTGAAAATAATCCCTGCCCTACAGACCTTATTTTCAAATGGGGTGATTGACAAATCATAAAGGGAAAGCAGAGTACAGTAGAAAGTAACAATGTTCAGAAGAAAATACAAAGCAGGGAGGGTGGACTGGCAGTGCAGAATGGGGGTAAAGTTTACAGTTTTAAAGAAGGTGGTCAGGGTAGGTCTCTGAAAAGATGACACCAGGGCAAAGACTTGGAGAGGATGAAGAAAAGAGATATGGATATCTGGAGAAAGAGCATTCTGGTCAGAGGGACCAGCAAGTGCAAAGACCCTGGCATGGGTTGTGCCCAGTGTGTTCAGGGAAGGTCAAGGGGGTCAATGTAGCTGGAATGGAGTGAGTGGGGGGAGGGAGGGAGGAGATGTGTTTGCAGAGGTATGGCGGGAAGATCGTTCAGGATATTCTAGACCACCAGAAGGACCTTGACTTTACTCTGGGTGAGATGGGGAGCCCAAAAGAGGGTTTTGAGCAGAGGAAGAAGGCATCAGGGTCACTCTGGCTGCTGAGTTGACAACAGACTATAGGGGAGTGAGGGTAGAATCAGGAGACCAATTGAGAAACTACTGAAGCAGTCAGGTGAGAGAGCATGGCAGCTTGGACCAGGGTGGTAGTGATGGAAATGGTGAGAGCCAATAGGATTTAATAACTGGTCTGATTATGAGAGACAGTGGACCATTGGAGTGTGACAGAAAGAGACAAATCAAAGGTTTGTGGCCTGAGAAATTGGAAGGCAGGAACTGACATGAACAGACGTGGGGAAGGCTGCAGCACTAGGATGATATGGAGGGAAGATCAGCAATTCAACTGGTCGTGATAACTGTAAGATGCCTACCAGATATTCAAGTGGAGATATCAAGTGAGTAGAATGTTCAGGGCATTCTTTCCTGAATGTCTGGAAACTTACTTCACAAGCTGCTTCCTTTCCCTTAGGAGATCCCTTATTTCTTACAGGACACTGGGAACAAAGCTGTAGGGAAGAATCATGGACTAGGCACCAAGATACTATTACCACCAGGGCATTTTTTGGACTCTAGAGAAGAGAGAAACTTCTTGAAGGGGTGCAGGTGGAGCTCTCAAAGAATGCCCTGAAGTAATAGAGGGCTCTACTCCTGTCTTTCAGGCCAATATGTAAAAGGAGGGATAGCTAGACTTGATAAGTCCCATGGGCAAGGACAATGCAAATTGACGGACAGTCTACAAAACAACTTGCTTCAATCCTTTGAAAGTGTCAAGGTCATTAAAGGAGATTTAAGAGACTTGACAAATAAATGCAACATAATTATTTTGACCCAGATCCTTTTATTATAAGGGGCATTACTGGACAACTGGGGAAACCTGAATGGATTAGAGAATTAGATGACAGTAATATATCAGTGGTAATTTCGTGATTTTGATGGCTGGTCTGTGATTATGTAAGAGAGTATCTTTATTTGTAAAGAATACACACAAAGTATGGGAGAAAGGGGCATCAGTTCAGCAACTTATTCTCAAAAGGCTTAAGTCAAAAAAGTGTTCTTTGAACTATACCTGTAACTCTTCTTTAAGTTTGAGATGGCTTCCAAACTAAAATAATATTTAAAATGTGAGGACATTTTTGTTTGCCGTCCTTATAGAACTATACAGACACAGACCTCTTCTTTAGAACCCCTGAGAGAGAGATAGAGGGCACACAGAGCAATCAATAGCTGATGGGAAAATAAATAGATATGATAAATATATTGCTTACAAAGAACAAGTAAACATGAGAAGAGGTCAGTAAAGGAGTTTGGAGGATGAGAGATTGAGTTTGGAGGAGCTAGGCAGAGGAGGGCAGAAGTGCTCCCCTGCGGTTTAATGGAGTTTTTCAGCTGGAGAATCAGCCAAATATATATACTGGGGGTTTCTCCAGGCAGCTGGAGGTTCTTTAGAACGTGGGAGGCTTCCTTCAACTCCCCTGTGTCTGCCACTGGCCTGGGCAAGGTGGTGATCCAGCCTAAAGAGCACCAGCCTGTAAATGAACCATCTGGACTAAGATGATATTTAGGATCTCTTAAACACTTAAAATACTTTGAACAAGAGGATAAAATTGATCAAGGATATGAAGCATAGGACAAAATAGATGAAAAATGATTAAAATATACCTTTTTTCATTTGAAAATGTAAGTTATTTTTATTTGAGATATCCACCTAACTAAAGGGATGGTTCCTGCCCCCCTCCCTTTGAAAAAACAAACCTAGAACCCCCTTTTTCCCCTTAAACAGCACAGGGAACACTCCCCTCTCTTTCCAAATCTTAGATAACAGCAAGAGAGTCCCCTTAAATAGAATTTTCTATTTTATGATTCCTAAAATACTGGAACACATCATTGCAGAAATATTACAGCCTATTTTCCGAGTGTCAAAGTAAATTTATGCTGCAATCTTACAATGCTAGCACACCTGCCACTTTTCTTTTGGCTTAAAATAAGTTTGTTTAATGGCATGCCTAATTTCTTGATTGACCTACAACTTATTTAGAATAAATAAATTTACAAACACAGAACTGTCTACTACACAGTTTTGTTACAGGTTTCTAACAATTGTATTGTGGTCAGATAACAAGATCTTGTATAAAATCAATTATTTGAAATGTGTGGAGACTTGAATTGTTGTCTAGTATATGGTCAGTTTTTGTAAATGTTACATAAGAGTCTGGGAGGAGTGTAGGTTCTCTAATCATCAGGAGGGAGAGGGTCCTATATATGTATATTAAACTTAGCTTATTAAGTATATCCAGATTTTCTATTACTAATTTTTCAAATGCTTTCCATCAATAACTGAGCAAGGTGTATTGAAATCCTACATTATGAGGATGTAACTGACAGTTTCTCCCTGTAGTGCTTGATGTGTTTTGATTCTACTTTATTAGATGCATGTGAGTTTAGAATTTTTATTTCTTCCTGGTGAGTTGAACGGTTTTCATTGTCTACTGGCATTCTTTATTCCAATAATGCTTTTTTTTCCTTAAAATCTATTTTGTCTCATATTAATATAGCTACCCCAGATTTCTTTTGGTTATTATTTGCTTGGCATGTCTTTTTTTTTAAGATTTGTTTACTCTCAACCTTTCAACGCCCTATATATTATGTGTGTCTCATAAATTATACCTAGATGGATTTTGCTTTTTAGACAGTTTATTCATCTACATTTACTAGAAGATGTTTAGATCACAAATAAAATAACCCTTCCAGGAATGATTAGCTGTAGCAGGGTACCCAACAAAAAAGAATCTGTGCCCAGGGCACACAGCAGAAGGCAATACCATTTTCACAAAGGACCTGAAAGTCACACGTCCCATCTAGGGGTGCCACATGTCGCCCAAGCATGGAAAATGCAGTCGTCTGTCTCTGTGCAGAGATCTGTCCTGTCTCTGCCCACAAGATTCAGAGAGAGCCATTTGAAATACTAGACATGGAGAGAAGGGGTACAAAATCCATCTTTCATAAAGTTTCCTGGTACTTGTTAGCACCAGTGATCATTAAGATAGAGGTGTTGGGGCTTCCCTGGTGGCGCAGTGCTTGAGAGTCCGCCTGCCGATGCAGGAGACGCGGGTTCGTGCCCCGTTTCGGGAAGATCCCACATGCCGCGGAGCGGCTGGGCCCGTGAGCCATGGCCGCTGAGCCTGCGCGTCCGGAGCCTGTGCTCCGCAAATGGGAGAGGCCACGACAGTGAGAGGCCCGCATAACGCAAGAAAAAAAAAAAAAAAAAAAAAAAAAAAAAGAAGATAGAGGTGTTAAAGGGAAAGCTCATGGCACCATTCTATTCCTGCAGTACCTCATACATATGTGATGTGCAGCAATTTTTTATATTCTGTAAAATCATTTTCAAGTTTCCTTAAACTGTGTCTGAAGAATAATCTGTGTTTCTTAATGCTTTTGCTAAACTCGGTTTTCATGATTACTTCTACAAAGTTACTTCTTTTTTAAACTCCCACTGTGCCACCAGACTTTTTATGTCAGTTGTTTTTCAAATTCAGTTAGAAAAGATAAAAAAAATATTTAAGATAGTATCTTTTTTTGTTTTAATTTATTTGGTTGCACCAGGTCTTAGTTGCAGTAGGCGGGCTCCTTAGTTGTGGCAGGTGGGCTCCTTAGTTGTGGCATGCATGTGGGATCTAGTTCCCTGACCAGGGATCAAACCCCCACCCCATGCATTGGGAGTGTGGAGCCTTAACCACTACGCCACCAGGGAAGTCCCCTAAAATACTGTCTTAACTGGCAGTAGAACTACAAAATTACTTGAAGCTTCCAGTTAAACTGAAATAAGATTACTGTGCAATTCACCATTGGGAAAGCAACACTAATGTACATGATAGTAAAAACAATGGCTATCAGGTTCCTGGTAGGTGACAGGTACTCTGCTAAAATGTGTGTGTGTGTGTGTGTGTGTGTGTGTGTGTGTGTGTGTGTCTGTGTGTGTATAACCTCCACTTAAATATGAAAAACCCAAGGCTCAGAGAGGTCAAGTAACTGGCCCAAGATCACACAGCCAGTGAAAGGGAGAGCCAGGATCCAACTGTGGTCTCTCTGAATCCAAAGTCCATGTCATAGTGATGAAAAGAATGAGTTCTGGAGTGAAACTACTAGGACTCACATTCCAGCTCCACCACTTCAAAGCTAGGTGGCAGTAGGCAAGTTATTTAATACCCTCCTCTATCTCATCTGTAAAATGGGAATAATGATAATGTCTATCCATACTGTTGTTATGAGGATTTAAAAGGATGATCTGAGACAATGCTCAGAATGGAACCTGGCACACAGAGAAAACTCAAGAACTGTTAGTTATTTTTTGTTTTCAGGGAACATTTTGGGGCTTCTTTATCATCAATGGTTAATATTAATAATTACATTCTAAGGTTTCTTTAATGTTGTGTTCATGTGGTTCTCACCCTCTTCTTCGCACATCCTCCGTACCTGCCAGGCCGCCTCACTGGTCTCCCGCTGCTCCCACGGTTGGCTCCCACCCACAGTCCTCCAGTTGTTACAGTGCCCCTTTCTCCTCCACTGGGTATTCCCTGATTTTCCCAACAGTAAACTTTCATGAGACACTATTTGACGATAATTAGTGGCTGTCTGGGTTGTTCCTTCAGTCTCCCAAGTATTTCCTGAACACCTACTGCATGCCTGGTCCTGTTCTAGGTACTGAGTCCCTCCTTTATGGAATCTGTATGCTAATTAGGGGAGTAGGGTAATTAGGGGAGTAACAGTAAACAAATATACGCAAAAAGATAGAAGAAAAATACCAGAGAGTGATAGGTGCTGTGCAAATGGTTCAGGTAATGTGATCCTATGGAATAACTGGATGGATCCATTAGACTCAGTGGTCAAGGATGGTTTTTCCAAGAAGGAGATATGTAAGCTGAGATCTGAATGGCACGAAGCAGACAGTTATATGAAGATCAAAGGGAAAGGCATTTCAGGGAAGAGGGTACAGCTAGTGCAAAGGCCTGGAGGTGGGAATAAGGCTTGGGTTGTATTTAAGGAACAGAAAGGAGGTAGGTGTGATTGGAGCCCAGTGGCTAAGACAGACTGTGGACAAGACAGAGCAGGTTGGTGGAAGAAAGCAGGAGACAGATTATACACAACTTGATAAATGAGAGTAGAGAAGAGATCAGACACTAATGTTATATGAGTCTGTGAGGCAGGGAAGTGGTAGGATCTGACCATGATTTGGTACATGTCAGCAAGGAAAGCTTGGATTTCTGCAAGTGGCTGAGGTGACTAGGGATGTGAGGCATCCTGTGATTGGTTCTGATAATCTCTTGGCAGAGTTGGAAACCTACACAAGCTGGAGGATGTGGGGCCCTAGGGCTGCTTATCTCTCCAGCACTTGAAGTTCCAAGACCTGTGTTTGAGTTCAAGTTCCATCAGCCTAGTGGTTGTGTTAGTTTGTGGAAGTCAGCCTACTTATTCTCATCTGTAAAACGGAGATAAATGTTCAATGTACTGTTTAGTTCACAAAGGTCATTTGTGATAATAAATGTAAAGGCATTTTGCAAGTTCTGAAGTACTATAAAAGTGTTAGTTAAGGGCTTCCCTGGTGGCGCAGTGGTTGAGAGTCTGCCTGCCGATGCAGGGGACATGGGTTCGTGCCCTGGCCTGGGAAGATCCCACATGCCGCGGAGCAGCTGGGCCCATGAGCCATGACCGCTGAGCCTGTGCGTCCGGAATCTGTGCTCAGCAATGGGAGAGGCCACAACAGTGAGAGGCCCGTGTACCGAAAAAAAAAAAAAAATGTTAGTTAAAATTTAAGATGCATATATCTTGCATTATAATCACAAGCCTCTAAACTAGAGCAGGATCAATTACTTCTTCTTTTTATCTGCCACAATACCTAACCCAGATCCTTGTGTTCTATGGATTACAAGGTTGAATATTACTGTACAACAAAAGCATAAAAAATGAATGAAAGCATCTGTGATTAATGCCTTCAATGTTATTGTCAACATTACCATCATTACTGTCTAGCAGTAATGCTTTAAAAATTTTGGAAAACAAAAAACAACCTCTGATTTTTCTTTTCACCAAATCCATTGAAATGAAGAGTAAACATTTATTCACAGTTAAAGTTATAAAAGTATTTATACTTGGCCCTTAGTATGCATGGGTTCTGCAACCGTGACTTCAACTGGGGATCAAAAATATTTGAAAAAAAAAATTCCAGAAAGTTCCAAAAAGCAAACTTGAATTTGCTGCAAACCAGCAACAATTTACATAGCATTTACATTGTATTTACATCTATTTACATAGAATTTACATTGTATTAGGTACCGTAAGTAATCTAGAGATGATGTGTGGGTAGGTTATATGCAAATACTATGCCATTTTATATAAGGGACTTGAGCATCCATGGGTTTTGTTATCTGCAGGGAGTCCTGGAACCAATCCCCTGCCAATACTGAGGGATGACTGTATACACATCAACCTAATCTGTTCTCAAAAAATATTTTATTTTTTAATCAAACTCAATATATATGCAGAAAAGGGCATGAATCATAAGTGTATATATGAGTTTTCACAGGGTGGACACACTTATGTAATTAGCTCCACTTCTAGAAGTTTGATGCCAGAAAAGATTCCCCTAAATGAAAAAGCTATGTTCCTAAGGGTGTCCATACGGTGTTATTGTGAAAAGAAACTAAATGAATGGTGGAGGAGTGATTAGGAAAGTGTCGGCACACAGATTCGGTGGAGCAGTATGGAGCCATTAACAATTGTGAACTGTAAAACAAAATTCTCGACACTCGAGTGCCCTTGAGTCAGGCAGGTGGACACAGCCTAGGATAAAATGGTCAGGAGTGAGGGAGGTGAGTGAAGAAGAGGCAGAAAATAGAGAGTGTGGAGGGCAGGCCCAGCCTGAAGATTTTCACATTCAAGTGTAAAAAATACGAATAAAACAGGAGAAAATAGAACATGGTGCTGATGGAAAAAAACACGTCCCATGCCAAGCTTAGCCCATAAGCCTTTAGTTTGCAACCCTGGTTAGAGATGAGGGGAAACAGAGCCAAAATAAACATTCCAGGTGTGGCAATATGTTTATAACACAGATTGTGGCTCCACATGGACTAGGACTAGGGCAAGTATGGAAGTGAGCGCTGGTCTCCGTGGGAACTTGGCCAAATTACCTTTAAGCATTTAAGCCTCAGTCTCTTCATCTGTAAAATAGGGATTTTTAAAAATGCCTCCCTTACAGAGCTGTGGTAAAGGGTAAGTGGGTAGAAAAGTGCCTAGCGGGTGGGTAATAGGACTCTTCTCCCCTCCTCTGCCTCTCTCTTCTCATTTATCATTTGATTATTCTCATTATCATTATTTCCGATTTCATATCTCAACCATCCTCTTCCCTTTGTTTGCTTGACTCCGGACACACTCGCCTTCTGGATATTTCTCCTGCACATTTTAGCATCAAGGTCCCCTCACCTCTCCTCCCCAATACTGGCTCACTTCCTGTGGGTCTCTCTCAACAACCCCTCCTCAGAGAGGACTGCCCTGTCCACCCGCTTTCTCCATCTCTCACACTGCTTTATTCTTCATTGCACTTAGCACCACCTATTTTATTATGTATGCATCTTATTAGTTACCTGTTTATTCTTTACCGTAGAACAGGGGTCCCCAACCCCCGGGCCGCAGCCTGTTAGGAACTGGGCCACACAGCAGGAGGTGAGTGGCGGGCAGGCGAGCAAGCGAAGCTCCATCTGCCGCTCCCCATCGCTCGCATTACTGCCTGGACCATCCCCACCCACCCCCGTCCGTGGAAAAATTGTCTTCCAAGAAACCGGTCCCTGGTGCCAAAAAGGTTGGGGGCCACTGCCCTAGAATGTAAGCTCCATGAAGCCGGAATTTGCCTCACTTGTTGAATGCTGTATTCATAGTTCCTAGAAGGGTAATTGTCATGTAATAAACATTCAATATTTGTTGAATATTGTTGAATGTTCAAGGTCTTGTTTTTCTCTAAATCCCAGGGTTACAATGTTATTTGTGTATTAGATGCTTTTAAAATGCAGTTGTTCCTCGGTATCCACAGAGGATTGGTTTCAGGAAACTCTCCTCACCCCCGCCCTCACAGATAACAAAATCCATGGATGCTTAATTCCCTTGTATAAAATGGTAGCACAGTCGGCCGTCTGTGTCCTCGGGTTCTGCACCCCCAGATTCAACCACCCGTGACACGGAGGGCTGACAGTACATTTTCTCTAAAGTGATCTCAATATGTAACACTTCTTACTCTTTCCTAACTTGCTTGGCCGATCAGCTGTGCAGAAGCTGGGGGCAGAGGTGTTTGAGGAGGTCTATAGTTACCTCAAGAGAGCAAGGCAGCAGAGAGCCAGCAAGGCAGAGGTCTGGGCAGCTCTGGAAACAGTCGTGCCTCGAGCCAGTGACTGTTCTGAGGCTGACCAGTGGCTCTACTTTGAGGAGCAATTGCTGATCACAAACGGAGAAGGGGCACTCTTCTCCAGAACCATCGCAAAGCAAATGTCAGAAACAAGCAGCTTCAAGTGGACAAATGCCTGTGAGCATCTGTCAGCACGTATACTGGACTCTGTTCTGGGAACTGGGTACAGAGCTGGAGCTGTTGTCTCTACTCTCAATCCCTTGTCAAATGGAATGACTCCTTTAGGGAGTAGTAAACCTGGGCTAATTAGTGTTGTTGGGTCTATACTGTGAGATGGGTCAAGTTTGGCTTCCTGAAAAGCATTCCCACTTGTGTGCCCTTGGGGTTTCCAGTGGGGTTGGACCACTCTGACCTTGGCCTGGGAGAAGCACTTGCTCTTCACTGTTTCCACTTGGAGGACAGGCTCGGTGCCCAACTGCTCTGGGTCTCCACGGTCTGGGGCCACCTGCCCCTGAAGGGTGTTGGACCCCAGCCTCTGCCGTGCTGGGCTGCTGCACGTGGGTCAGATGTACCTGTCTCAGGTGACCTGCTTTTGACCCGCTTTTGCCCTTGAATGCTTAAAAAGCAAGAAGGGCATATGTGTAAGGATAAAGTGATTCCTTTCTGTGATTTATTCCCCAGACTCATCCATGGAGTATTGAAGACTTTTATTCATAATAAATATATTTTCTGTGGTTACAAAATAAATCACCTATTTTACCCTGTCCTTATCCAGAAGTATCCTATTGAATGTAGCACATTCATCTAAGGATAATTATTACTTAAAGCAGCTATGACTTCGTTTGTTTGTTGCCTATTATGGACCAGTGCTGTGCTCACTACTGTAAGGACCTTATTCATTTGATCTTTTCACCAGAGAGAGAGAGAGAGGGAGGGGGAGGGAGGGAGAAATTCCCCACTCTGCAGCTGACGATGCTCGGGTTAGGTAACCAGTCAGGTCATGCAATCCCGAGAAGCTGAGCTTAGGTTTCACCCAGGTCTGTCTGACTCCAGTGCCCACGCTCGTAACCACAGTGCATGTGGGTTTCTGACCAGGGAGCTATATCAGACCTGCTTGAGCAGCTTCTTACACAGGCACACGTTTAAGAAAATGTGTTAAAGGAAAAGTTACTCTGACACTTGTTACACCCATAGGGAAGACTTTATTCAGGACCAGGTGCCAAGACTATTGTAGTAGGGAGACAGGTGAGACTCACCTCCTCATGCAGCAAAGACAGCAGGGCATTTACAGCCAAGGAGGGGTGGGGGCACTGGTGGGGATCCAGGGTAGAAGGTTACTAAGAGAAGACATCCAAGACAGGGGGGATTGTTGCTAAACTGGCTGCCAATAAGGTGGCTCGTGTCATGTTTAAAAGCCTTCATTTTTTCAAAATGAAAAAAAAAAAATCAGTTCCCTGAAACTGACACTTCAGTTGCAAAGATGAAGGTATCAACATTGAAAAAGAAAATCCTATCCCAAAGGGTCATCTTTTATACCTATGGAAGCAGCCCCCAGACCCACTCCACAGCCTGCTCCCTGCTCCAGCCCTTTCCTTGGGGGGGGGGGGGGGGGGGGGGGGGGTCTCCCTAAACTGACTTACCAGGCTGAGGACAGGGCCCAAGGTTGAGGAGTAGTCAAAAGAGGGCTCCCAGGGACCTCCCTGGTGGCTCAGGGGGTAAGACTCTGTGCTCCCAATTCAGGGGGCCCAGGTTTGATCCCTGGTCAGGGAACTAGATCTCACATGCATGCCACAACTAAGGAGCCCGCCTGCTGCAACCACTTGTTGCAACTAAGGAGCCTACTTGCCACAGCTAAGACCCAGCACAACCAAATAAATAAATAAATATTAAAAAAAAAAAGAGGTCTTCCAGGATTGGTCAAGGAGAGAATCTTTAACAATACCCAGTCCCAATCTCCTCCCTTTCTCTGGGGAGATAAGGGACCAAAGCCTGTCTTTTGTTACCAAGCTGCCTGGGTGAATCTGGTGCAAGGAAACACTGAGATTCACTATTCTGCTCCTGCCTTAGATTGAGGACACTGAGACAGAAAGGCTGTTGCCTTATTGGCCTGTTATGGATGGGGCTGTGCCCCCAGTTCAATGCAGTCTTTTAGGCAAGTGTTTCTCAAATCTGAGCATCAGAATCACCTGCAGGGCTTATTAAAAAAGATTACCGGCCCATCCCCAGCAATTCTGATTCAAAAGATCTGGTCAAAGCCCGAGAATTTGCAATTCTAACAAGTGCCTGGTGATGTTGACACTGCCTGCATGAGGACCACAATCAGAACCATTGTTCCAGACCCTACCTTCTGCTGCCCTCTTCCCCACCTCCCTTCACTGGAGCAGTAACTTTGTCTCCTCTTAGTTGGGGCATAATTCATCTGCTTACATCTCTGAAGGTGGTTTGAGGATTGGGAGGAAGAGCCCAAAGACTTCAGATGTCTCACTGTGAATACTCAAAATATACTGATCGAGAGGAAAAAGGTGAGTGTGACTAACTTGAGGGAACTTGGTGGGGTCAGTTTAAGGACAAGGATGCTTAGTGGCTGTGCTCTAAGCCTCATTCCCACCTCGGCCCAGCAACCCAGGGAATCACGGGGACCCAAATGAGTCATGGCTTCAATGATCAAGGGCTTGTGAACATCACCGTTCTGTGTTCCCTCCAACTCCCTATGAAGAGGTGTTGAGGCTGAAACCAAGCAGGACCCTGTGGGGCTCCTGGGCACAAAAGCCTTTCTGTGTCCCCGTTTCTTGATTACAGGAAATAGGCTTCATTCAGCCTCCCTGACCTTCCCTGGGTTCCAAAGGGCAGGTTCAAACAGTTGCTAATCAGGGAAGGGAGGGGGTACAGAGACAAGGGAGGAGCAGCCAAGAAACAGTGCAGCCTTGGGGCAGGATCCTGGTTCCCCCTCAAGAGATACACGTAACAATATCTTTGAGCTGTTTTGCAGACACTGAAGCCCCCACCAGGTGGGAGAAGTTAACTGTATGCTGCCCATAAGCACGCGGACCCCAGACTGGTTGGAACCAGAAGGCTGATGATGCCGACTCCCACTTACCTCCCCACCAACCAATCAGAAAAATGTCCATGAGATGATCATGCCCTCTTTGAACCATTACTGTAAAATTCCTCACTACCCACTCCAGGTCAGGACACAGAATTTTGAGGGCATTAGCCTGCTGTGGCCCCCTTTTCCTGGCAAAGCAATAAAGCTATTTTTTTCTATTCCACCCAAAACTCCATCTCTGAGATTCAACCTCTGTACCCCAGTAGGAGGACCACCATAGATCTTCATGCTGCCTCTTCCCAAAGCCAAAGATGCCTCTTCCCAAAGCCAAAGATGCCATCTTTCCCTGCAGGTGGGATCTGAGATTTAGCAGAATTCTGAACTTGAGCACATTGTTCACGTCAAAATCCAGAAACTGTGGGTGTTGCTAGGGGGGAACACTGAAAGCCAGGTCTGCCCTGGGAAGCCCGGGATGGATGGAGCACGTGACCACTCTGCTGAGGGGAACAGATGCGGACATGCCCCTTGTGTGAACAAGGAAGAGCCCTCGCCACCAGGAGAAGCTCCCTGTAGCTCCCATGCCCTTTTATGACCAAACAGATTCAACTACATCTGGAAGAGGGGTAACACCCAAGTTAATAATAGTTTCTGAATCTCCTTGCTGATGGTTTTCATGTTAGAACAGAATATTTGTGTCGGGGCTCAGGGTGGGCAGCCCCAAATTATGCCACCACGACAGATTGATGAATTTGAATTAAAGTTGCTTGAGAAGCAGCTGATGCAAGAAGGAAACTCTGACTCTCCTGTGTCTCCCTGAAAAGCAGGAAATAAATCTCATATGAAAGGTACCCTCCCTGTGTCTGGAAGAAGGACACGTTTATCACCAGAGGTAGGGAACATGGTAGAGAAGCCTGTATAAACAAACCTTACCACTTCTTTTAGTTTACTACCCAAGCCCAAGCTCTGTTTAGATTCTTCACTAATTGGGCACTCAAAAGGAAGTTTCTTTGTCCTGTCATTTCCTCACAAATGTATTGTTTCTTTGTCTAAAAAGTATAAAAGCTGCCCCACTCCTTAAGTCCCATTTCTATGGGACCTTCAGGCACATGAATTAAAATGTGTTTCTTTTTCTCCTGTTAATCTGTCTGGTGTTAATTTTATTACTAGTCCAGCCACAAGAACTCAAGAAGGGCGGAGGGGAAATTTCTTCCTCCCTGACACTTGGGTGAGTTTCTGGGTCAAAAGAGGAAATAGCTAGATTCTCAAATATTTCACAAACAAATAAACATGTCCAGGGAACAACACCCTTGATTTAAGAACATGTTGGAAGGAAGAAAAGACTTCCTCTACCCTCTTAGGTGCTGTAGCTGGGGCCTACAAAATAAACTGACAACAGACAGCAGGAGAAAAAGGATACACGTTTTATTTGGTCTTAATGTTTTTACATGGCATGTGATGGGGTTGGGGAGGTGAGGGGGGTGCTTTCTAGAAAGAAGTGAAAACACCAGAGAAACAAGCCAGACAGCTTATGTACTGTTTTTTGTTTTTTTTTTTTTTTTTAGATGTTGGGGGTAGGAGTTTAATTAACTAATTTATTTTTGCTGTGTTGGGTCTTCGTTTCTGTGCGAGGGCTTTTTCTAGTTGTGGCAAGCGGGGGCCACTCTTCATCGCGGTGCGCGGGCCTCTTACTATCGTGGCCTCTCTTGTTGCGGAGCACAGGCTCCAGATGTGCAGGCTCAGTAGTTGTGGCTCACGGGCCTAGCCGCTCCGCGGCATGTGGGATCCTCCCAGACCAGGGCTCGAACCCGTGTCCCCTGCATTAGCAGGCAGATTCTCAACCACTGCGCCACCAGGGAAGCCCCTTATGTACTGTTTTGATGAAAGAGCAGTAATCAATTTGTGGAGATGTGACAAAACAAAGGAAAAGAGATTTGAGCTCTGAGGAAGGGTAAATTGTGGGGCAGTGACTAGGAAACACACGCGGAAGCTGATGGAAGATAAGGGTTGAGTTAGTAGGTCTGTTTGTACAGATTCATCTCAGCGTTGGTGCCCCATCTCCAGCTATAAAAAACGTTCTCCTCTCCCTGGTCCAGGGAGAGCACTTTTCTCATGGGAAATGTATGATTTAGGCAGAACGTGGGAAGGCAGAGGGCTCTTCCTGCATCTACTGTTTAACTACTTTAAGCTCAAAATAATCCTCATGCCAAAGTGGCATATTTGGAGGTGGCCTATTCTGATTCCCTACAATGGCTAGGAAGACAGGTGCAGAAGGAAAACACCTTATCCTCCAGGATTTGTGCTGTGCACTGTATCAGGCATTGAAGAAAGGAAAGCTAGGAAGAAACACCATCTTGGATCAGAGCTCCATGTCTTATAAAAGAAACTCACTGTGTTTACCTTCTAGTTGGTTCACTGAGAGTGGCAGAACAGGATTTAAGATGACTAGAAAATTCCTTTTTTATTTTACCATTGGGAAAATGCTTTGTCCCACAGCCATACTCAGTGTGGGTCTTAATCACTGACCAAATTGCAAGATGGTGAGTGGAAACTGCCTGAGGAATTGGAGAGCTAGGAAGTTGCTTGTTATGAATCAGGCACTGGAATGAGGGAATAAAGAAGCTCTGCTAGCTCTCAGCTTTGTAAAAAATATATATATTTCACAAATGCCAACTGACCTTTCCGCTTTCTATTTATGCAGAGGAAATGCCACGAGCTATTTTGGGTGATGCAGAGATAAGGCACACAAAGGAGAGTGATGGAGTTAATTATTTAATGTATTTTGGGCTGAGGCCAGAGTGAAAGCTCTAGGTTCATTATATGGGATCAGGATAAAGGGGGCAGACAAATCAGACAGTAACTCAAGGGGAGGGTGGTGGAAATACCCTGCTCCTCTTTCAAGATGATGGGTAACTCATGTGTGTTAACTACTGTGTCAGAAGGGAAGGGGGCCAGGCCACCAAGATGATAAAGGAGAAAGAATGAAAAATGAGGAAGAGAAGAAGGGGTGAGACAGAAAAAGAGAGAGGGGATCAGGGAGGGGCAGGGGTGGACACACAGCAAAGAGTGTTTTAAAATGATCTTCCATAGGACACTCCATCCAAAAATAACAGAATACACATTTTTGTCAGGTGCTCATGGAACATTCTCCAGGATAGATCATATCATGGGTCACACATCAAGCCTGGTAAATTTAAGAAAATTGAAATTGTGTCAGGTATCTTTTCTGATCACAATGCTATGAGACTATATATCATTTACAGGAAAAGATCTGTAAAAAATACAAACACATGGAGGCTAAACAATACACTACTTAATAACGAAGTGATCACTGAAGAAATCAAAGAGGAAATTAAAAAATACCTAGAAACAAATGACAATGGAGAAACGATGACCCAAAATCTATGGGATGCAGCAAAAGCAGTTCTAAGAGGGAAGTTTATAGCAATACAATCCTACCTTAAGAAACAGGAAACATCTCAAATAAACAACCTAACCTTGCACCTAAAGCAATTAGAGAAAGAAGAACCAAAAAAAACCCACAGTTAGCAGAAGGAAAGAAATCATAAAAATCAGATCAGAAATAAATGAAAAAGAAATGAAGGAAATAATAGCAAAGATCAATAAAACTAAAAGCTGGTTCTTTGAGAAGATAAACAAAATTGATAAAACATTAGCCAGACTCATCAAGAAAAAAAGGAAGAAGACTCAAATCAATAGAATTAGAAAAGGAAAAGGAGAACTACCAACTGACACTGCAGAAATACAAAGGATCATGAGAGATTACTACAAGCAACTCTATGCCAATAAAATGGACAACCTGGAAGAAATGGACAAATTCTTAGAAATGCACGACATGCCAAGACTGAATCAGGAAGAAATAAAAATATGAACAGACCAATCACAAGCACTGAAATTGAAACTGTGATTAAAAATCTTCCAACAAACAAAAGCCCAGGACCAGATGGCTTCACTGGCGAATTCTACCAAACATTTAGAGAAGAGATAACACCTATCCTTCTCAAACTCTTACAAAATGTAGCAGAGGGAGGAACACTCCAAAACTCATTCTACGAGGCCACCATCATCTTGATACCAAAACCAGACAAGAATGTCACAAAGAAAGAAAACTACAGGCCAATATCACTGATGAACATAGATGCAAAAATCCTCAACAAAATACTGGCAAACAGAATCCAACAGCACATTAAAAGGATCACACACCATGATCAAGTGGGGTTTATTCCAGGAATGCAAGGATTCTTCAATATATGCATATCAATCAACATGATACACCATATTAACAAATTGAAGGAGAAAAACCATATGATCCTCTCAACAGATTCAGAGAAAGCTTTCGACAAAATTCAACACCCATTTATGATAAAAACCCTCTAGAGAGCAGGCATAGAGGGAACTTTCCTCAACATAATAAAGGCCATATATGACAAACCCACAGCCAACATCATCCTCAATGGTGAAAAACTGAAAGCATTTCCACTAAGATCAGGAACAAGACAAGGTTGCCCACTCTCACCACTCTTATTCAACATAGTTTTGGAAGTTTTAGCCACAGCAATCAGAGAAGAAAAGGAAATAAAAGGAATCCAAATCGGAAAAGAAGAAGTAAAGCTGTCACTGTTTGCAGATGACATGATACTATACATAGAGAATCCTAAAGATGCTACCAGAAAACTACTAGAGCTAATCAATGAATTTGGTAAAGTAGCAGGATACAAAATTAATGCACAGAAATCTCTGGCATTCCTATATACTAATGATGAAAAATCTGAAAGTGAAATCAAGAAAACACTCCCATTTACCATTGCAACAAAAAGAATAAAATATCTAGGAATAAACCTACCTAAGGAGACAAAAGACCTGTATGCAGAAAATTATAAGACACTGATGAAAGAAATTAAAGATGATACAAACAGATGGAGAGATATACCATGTTCTTGGATTGGAAGAATCAACATTGTGAAAATGACTCTACTTCCCAAAGCAATCTATAGATTCAATGCAATCCCTATCAAACTACCACTGGCATTTTTCACAGAACTAGAACAAAAAATTTCACAATTTGTATGGAAACACAAAAGACCCCGAATAGCCAAAGCAATCTTGAGAACAAAAAATGGAGCTGGAGGAATGAATCAGGCTGCCTGACTTCAGACTATACTACAAAGCTACAGTAATCAAGACAGTATGGTACTTGCACAAAAACAGAAAGATCAGTGAAACAGGATAGAAAGCCCAGAGATAAACCCATGCACATATGGTCACGTTATCTTTGATAAAGGAGGAAGAAATGTACAGTGGAGAAAGGACAGCCTCTTCAATAAGTGGTGCTGGGAAAACTGGACAGGTACATATAAAAGTATGAGATTAGATCACTCCCTAACACCATACACAAAAATAAGCTCAAAATGGATTAAAGACCTAAATGTAAGGCCAGAAACTATCAAACTCTTAGTGGAAAACATAGGGAGAACACTCTATGACATAAATCACAGCAAGATCCTTTTTGACCCACCTCCTAGAGAAATGGAAATAATAACAAATAGGACCTGATGAAACTTAAAAGCTTTTGCACAACAAAGGAAACCATAAACAAGACCAAAAGACAACCCTCAGAATGTGAAAAATTATTTGCAAATGAAGCAAGTGACAAACAATTAATCTCCAAAATTTATAAGCAGCTCATTCAGCTGAATAAGAAAAATCAAACAACCCAATCCAAAAATGGGCAGAAGACCTAAATAGACATTTCTCCAAAGAAGATATACAGACTGCCAACAAACACATGAAAGAATGCTCAACATCATTAATCATTAGAGAAATGCAAATCAAAACTACAATGAGATATCATCTCACACCAGTCAGAATGGCCATCATCAAAAAATCTAGACACAATAAATGCTGGAGAGGGTGTGGAGAATAGGGAACACTCTTGCACTGCTGGTGGGAATGTGAGTTGGTACAGCCACTATGGAGAACAGTATGCATGTTCCATAAAAAACTACAAATAGAACTACCATATGACCCAGCCATCCCACTACTGGGCATATACCCTGAGAAAACCATAATTCAGAAAGAGTCATGTACCAAAATATTTATTGCAGCTCTATTTACAATAGCCCGGAGATGGAAACAACCTAAGTGTCCATCATCAGATGAATGGATAAAGAAGATGTGGCACATATATACAATGGAATATTAGTCAGCCATAAAAAGAAACGAAATTGAGCTATTTGTAATGAGGTGGATAGACCTAGAGTCTGTCATACAGAGTGAAGTGAGTCAGAACGAGAAAGACAAATGCCATATGTTAACACATATATATGGAATTTAAGGGAAAAAAATGTCATGAAGAACCTAGGGGTAAGTCGGGAATAAAGACACAGACCTACTAGAGAATGGACATGAGGATATCGGGGGTGGGGGAAGGGTAAGCTGTGACAAAGCAAGAGAGAGGCATGGACATATATACACTACCAAATGTAAGGTAGATAGCTAGTGGGAAGCAGCTGCATAGCACAGGGAGATCAGCTCAGTGCTTTGTGACTGCCTTGAGGGGTGGGATAGGTAGGGTGGGAGGGAGGGAGACACAAGAGGGAAGAGATATGGGAACAGATGTATATGTATAACTGATTCACTTTGTTATAGAGCAGAAACTAACAAACCATTGTAACACAATTATACTCCAACAAAGATGTAAAAAAAGATAAAAAATTAATTGTATTACAGTTATGAAGGAGATTGTTCAAAAATAAATAAATAAAATGATCTTCCTTTGTGTAAGGAAAACAAACTGAATTTGCTCCCAGTTGACTTGGATTCTGGCCCGACTGTTGCCATTTACTGTGTAATCCAGGGCAAGTCATTTCCTCTGAGTCTCAGTTACCTGCCTTTGTCTGAAGATAGCCATAAAAAATAAGCAAGATTATCTCATATGTTGAATCTCAGGAAATTGATCATGGGGTTTGGCGTAATGTATGGGTATGCTTTAAACGCTGTTAAGATGCTCTCAACTTTGGAGGAGGAATTATTTATTGTCAGGCTGCCTGATCTCCCGTCATTGCAAATTCATCCCTGAAGACTTCCTTAGGCGGCTAAGATTCTAGTACTAACATGCAAACACACCCCAAAAGTAAACACTTTTAGCCATTTTCACCTAGGATCTGACTAAAAATTTGCTCACAGTCGGCTGAGAAGCCATGAAGAAAGCAGCTCTGAAAAGGCAACAGAGCTGTGCTGAGGACCAGCTGCGTCCCCCAACCAGGCCTCAACCCACTTCACATTCATGAACCCACCTGTGTGACCCCGGAGTAAGCAGCATCCTCAGTGCCCTCAGGACACTCAGTTCTCCCCTAACTCCAGAAGGAAATTCAGTCCAACAAATATACATTATGAAATAATATATTCATAAATACTCATTAGGAGCACCAGAATTGTTAACATTTATGCAGAACGGAGAGCTTGACTCCAACAGAGTATTTGCAAAGTAGATTTGTAAGTTTAGTTGGGAGACAAACTTTCAACAGCTAGAACATTTTTTTTCTAAAATATTATGCTTTTTCCTTCTCTGAAAGATTGAATTTTTGGTTCCAATTCACCCCTCCCTGGACGCTGACTGCTCCCTTTTAACTTCGTAGTTCTTCCCACTATCATGGGAAGAGAGTATTTGTTTACCCTCAGACTCTGAGTTTGGCCATTGAACTTGTTCTGGCTGAGTGATCACTCAGGAGCAGGAAACTTACAGGGACAATTGGTTAAAGGGTACAGTGTTTCAGTTATGTGGAATGAATAAGTTCTGGAGATTTTATGTACATAGTGACTATAGTTAATAATACTGTATTATTGTATACTTGAAATTTGCTAAGTAAAGCTTAAGTGTTTTCACCACACACATAAAATATGTGTGGTGATAGATGTTAATTAGCTTGATTGTGGTAATTTCACAATGTATATTATATCAATTAAATATATACAGTTTTTATTTGTCAATTATACCTCAATAAAGCTGGGGAAAATATTTCAGGCAAGAAAGAAGGAGACAAAGATCTTACAGACATGAAGAACACAAAGCCTTGTGGGTTCCAGGAATGTGCCATCTTTTTGTGCTGGAGGTTCAAGTGTAAGGGTGACCACGGCAGGTTTGAGAAGAAGGTGTTTGGCTGGCTTCTGAGATGGCCCCAGTGGTCCTCACCTCTGGTAGGTATCCTGCTCTGTGCAACTCCCTCTCACGTGGCAGCAGGGGTGGCCTTATGGCAGGGAGAATCCTGTAGCAGTCATGTATGACTTCTGAAAACTAGGTCATAAAAGACATGGATCCCATCTTGCTTTCCCTTGGGTCCCTCACTCTGAAAGAAGCCGGCCACTGTGTCATGAGGACACTCAAGCAACCCCATGAAGAGATCTATATGGCATGAAACTGAGGCTTCTGCCACCAGCACTAACTTTCTGTCATGACAGTGAGCCACCCGGGAAGCAAATTCTCCAGCCCTAGTCAGGCCTTCATTTGACTGCAGCCCTTGATGATCCCTGTGCCTGACCCTCAGCCACTGTGAGATATGAAGTGTTTATTAAGTCACTACATTTTACAGTATGTTTCAGCAACAGATCACTAATACGGAAGGTGAAGTTCACACGTGAGCTGTTGAGTTTGCTCTGCAAGAATCCCTTAGAAATGCGAAGCACCTGAAGAGGCTGTGACTTTAAGCTGTAACTTGAGACCTTGTGAAGGGCAGGTTTGAAAAGGGTGAGACAGGCAGGACAGCAAGGCAGTTAGGAGGTTAGTCCAGGTGAGCAAAGATGAAGCCTGACCATCTGATGAGTCAGGGCATGGAGCGTGGAGACGATGAGAGGGAGCTGAGGGGCGAGGGCTGCCTGGGGTGGGTAAAGGAGGAGGGTGTTGGTGAGGCTCCTATGTTTCCAGCCAGGGGCCGCTGGGCAGGCGGTGGGCATACACAGAGGTGGGGTTACAGGAGATGCAGGTGGGAGAGAAATACTGAGCTCATTCCTGGGTGTGCTGGACTTGAGGCATTTGTGGGGTATTCATGGGGAGAGGTCCAGGTATGAACTGGAGGTGTCTCAAAAGTTCTGTCTTCCTAGTGAAATGGATCCACCTGATGAGCTCCAGACAACACAGCCGTGGATATTTTTGATGCTGCACCTGCAAATGACCAAGAAGAGGGCTGGCTTCTGTAGAATGCCACCTCCTTGAAGGCTGCTGGATGTGATTGCAGGTATGTGAATGCCTGAAAAATAATAACAGCAGCATCTAACACTTTCAGTAAGTCCTTTTGGATAAACACCAACAGGCTCTAGCTGGCAGCTCTCTGAGGGTAGCACCTCCTCTCCCTCCCCCATTCCTATACTCTTCAAAATCAGTGGTTCTTAATCTTGGCTCTGCATTTGAAACACCTGGGAAATTTTATGAGCATTAAGTGGGATGATGTAAAATTTCCTGACAGATGGGAGATGCTGGTTGCAGTCCTCTTTTGCCTAAAAAGTGAGACCAGACCCTCACCTTTCTCTCCCTCTCCTGGACCAAAAGGGATCCTATCTATGAAAGGGTTTTGTGAAATGCAAAGCTTTATTCAACTGTAAATTATAACCTTTACCTTTAACTTCATGAGAAGTCAAAGTGCTTTTTAGTTTTAACTTTTTACTATGAAAAACATCAAATTATATTAAAGTAAAGAGAATAATATAATAAGCCCTTGTTAGGGAACCGTCACTGAGCTTCAGAAATGATCAATTCGTAGCCAACCTTATAGTCTCATCCATTACCCCCTCACTGGGTAATTTTTTATCATTCATAAATATTTCAGCATGTATCTATAAAACATAAAGACTTTTTTGTAAAAAGCCACAATACTACTATCACATTTTAAGCATGATCAATAATTCCTGTATATCAAATATCCACTCAGTATTCACATCTCCCCCACTTTCTTTGTTTCTTCAGATTAGGATACAAGTATTCCCTTCACTAGATGTCTCCTCAATCTCTTTTAATGTATAGATTCTACCCCCATCTCCTTTCCCCATGTAATTCATTTATTGAAGAAACCAGTTTATTTCTTTCATAAAGTTTCCTTCAGACTAGATGGCATCATCCTGACTTTTTTAAAAAATAAACTTCATTTTTTAGAAGTATTAGATTTACAGAAAAATTGTGAAGACAGTACAGAGACCCCAGACAGTTCACGCAGTCTCCCCCATAATTACCATCATAGCACAAGTGCATACCACCCACAGGACTTACCACTGCTGATGCTGCCCTGGATCACCTGGCAGAGGCCTCACCCCTACCCGCTTCCATTATGCCCCCTTTGGAAAGAAGTGGCTGTTCCCAGCAGACCATGCTGAAGGAGTCGACAGTTACACTTCACCATCTTCAGGGACAGCCCCTGTATAAGTTATTTCAACTACCTCCGCATGGGAGATCTTCTTTTCCCCTACTTATGTACTTATTCATGATTTAGATCAGTATAGACCCATAGAGATTTATTTCATCCTTTGGGTTATAATCTAATACTGCTTTATTTTCTTGCCCAGACTGTTTCAGCTTTAGCTGTAGGAAGCTCTTTAGCTCTTGAGTTGGTTCCTGTGTCTTTATCCCTTTGACAAACTCCCATCGATATGGGTGTTTTTTTTTTATTATTATTGATTTTTGGATTTTTGGTGCACTTCCTTATTTTCTGGCATCACAAGATGCTCCAGGCTCATCATGTATCCACTGTGTATATTTCCTGCCCCAGTGCCTGAATCAGCACTTCTCCAAGGAGTCTTGGTTGCTTTTATTGGGAAATGGTAACAGAAACCAAGATCTGGGCACTGGGTGTGCTTGTTGCTCCTGGGGAATCACTGCTTCTAGGCCCTCCCAGATGACAGAGCAATGAAATTTATATGTGTACGAAATAACCCTTGAATATACACTTATCCAAAAATGTTTCTGTTTGTAACCATCTGTATCTAAACTAAACGAATTCTTACTGATGTCTCCAACTCTAATCCACTACCACCTGGAACATTCTAGCTTCTTCCTGATATTTGAAAAAGATGTTCTTTTGTATTTCTTATAATATGGTGGTTAGATTCAAATTCAATTTTTTGGCAAGAATATCTCATAGGTGGTGCATTCTTCCATCATTTTAGTGATGTTAGCAGCCATTGATGATCATTTCCTATGATCTCTTAATTCTTTAAAGTTTTTTAAAAAAGCAAAGTTTTGATTGGCTCCATCTTTCTTCTCTGAATAACTGGAATTCTCTATAGAAAGAAAAACCTCCCCTCATCAACTATTTGGTTACCCTGAGGTAGAGCCCATATAAAAAGGATAAATGCTTAAATCCTTGCCTCATTATCTTATAAATAATATGTTCCCTAGCATCCTCTGAGGCTGAACACTGAGCTATTTTTGGTTTTGAACTTGCAGCATCTCTGGAGGCACATGGCTCAGCTCTCTACCTTCAGCCCTGACTGCTAGGCAGTCTGCCTCAGGAGGTGGAATAGCAGAGGGTAAGAGGCTGGGCTCCCCCGGCAGAGGCAGAGAGCAGTTTGGAAGGGGAGGCAAGATTGGAGGGTCTTGAGGGCTTCCATATTCATTCATCCCGAAAAAGCTCTGGTCTCCAGTCATTTTCTTGTAGAGCTGTTGCCTTGCTTTCATAGTTTTTCACATTGCCTTAGAAATAGCTGAATCCATCTTTAAAAGTCTCCTCAAGCAACCATAAAAGAAAAATACAACAGCCAGAAGCTCTGGAAAGTGCATGTTTGACCCTAAATCCTTCAAGGAAACCCTTCTAGGAGAGAAACCAAGAAACCCTTTGGAGTGTTAGGGGTAAGGGTTAGGGCACTGTTCTCAGCCCTGGTTCCTTATTAGAGTCACCTGAAACACATATAAAAACCACTTACACTTAAGCACCACTTGCCAGAGATTCTGATTTGATTGGTCTGGGGTGGAACCCTGGAAGTGGCAGGTCTTTTGTCTTTTATTATTTTTTTATTGAGGTATAGTTGATATATAATATTATGTAAATTACAGGTGTACAATATAGTGATTTATAATTTTTAAAGGTTGTATTCCATTTATAGTTATTATAAAATATTTGCTATATTCCCCGTGTTGTTCAATGTTATCCTTGTAGGTATTTTGTACCTAATATTTTGTACCTCTTAATCCCATGCCCCTATACTGCCCCTCCCCACTTCCCTCTCTCCACTGGTAACCACTAGTTTGTTCTCTGTACCTGCTTCTTTTTTGTTATATTCACTAGTTTGTTGTATCTTTTAGATTCCACATGTGATATCATACAGTATTTGTCTTTTGCTGTCTGACTTATTTCACTTAACACAGTATCCTCGAAGTCCATCCACGTTGCTGCAAATGGCTAAATTTCATTCTTTTTTATGGCTGAATAGTATCGCATTGTATACCACATCCATTTGTCAATGGACATCCAGGTTGTTTCCATGTCTTGGCAATTGTAATGCTGCCACAAACATTAGGGTGCATGTACCTTTTTGAATTAGTGTTTCTGTTTTTTGTTGTTGTTTTATTATTTTTGTTTTTTGGATATATACCCAGGAGTGGAATTGCTGGGTCATATGGCAGCTCTATTTTTAGTTTTTTGAGAAACCTCCATACTGTTTTCCACAGTGGCTGCACCAATTTACATTCTGGAATTGGCAGTTTTTATGAGCTTTTTGCAAGGTTTAATCGTTTAACCAGGGCCATTTCTAGGCCCTCTAGAACTCTAAGAGGGGAATGAGTGTGTCATACCTACAGTCTCATCACCTCGATCCAGTTGCCTGATGTCAGAAGATACCATCTCTGCCACGTTACTCAGAAGACTAAGCTAGGAAAGATGATGCCAGGAACGTCTCACTCCACCCACCTCCCCTCCCTGCCCCATGCTGAGGCCTGGTGAGTGTGGCTCAGTTCCAGCCAGCGGGCCTTTAACATAAGACTCTACCCCACCCTTGACTCCACAGATAGCTACATTTGCTGTGCCTGGCACTGTTCTAAGTGCTTTAAATCTCTAACATCCCTAATAGGTTGGAATACTCTGCACTTAACAGATGAGAGACTGGGATCTGAGAGAACTGACTGCCTTGCTAAGGTCGCCAGCCTGTGTCTGGGTGGGTTCTTGGGCTCTTTCGCATCATGTGCTGTTACTAACAGGCTGTGACTCCAAGCCCAGCCCCTCTCGAGAAGCTGCCTCCTCCTTTCCTCTGTGTAATAAATATTGACTCTTGAGGAGAGAAGACCTGCACAGAGTGCAGGGCCTGAGAAAAGGTCGGGAGGCCTGGGGCGAGGGATTCTGAACCCCTGTTCCTCACTCAGCATCAGGTCCTGAGGAGCCCCCTGCCCTGGGGGTGCGCGGTTCCCCACCTTCCTTCACAGCTCAGTGGTCTGAGCGTATGTGAGAGTAAAGTCTAGAAAGCCTTGGGCACTTCTACCTCTGACCCTTGCTCTCCTTCCTGTGCCTACAGGGTTTCACCCACAGCCCTTTCCTCCCTTACCCTTTCCTGGAAAATCTTGTGGGTCTGTCCATCCTATCCACCACCTATTGCCACCCCCAATTTCAGAACTACACTATCGTTGCTCACCCCCCTCCTATAATCCCCATCCCAGAAAGTGACAACGCCATCCACCCTGATGTCATCCGGGCAAAGTCCCCCCGACACTCAATCAGCTACTGAGTCCCCGCAGTGTCACCCTCAGGATGGCTCTAACACCCATCGCTCCTCTGTCCCCACCACCCAGGGAAGGCTGCGGCTCAGAAGCCAACTCTGCTAACCCTTACCACAGCCCAGGCCCCGGGCTTTGTGTACCATCCAGACCAACTAGGTGTGGCTCCCAGGATGCGTCCCTAATTAGATAATTAAACCCTACTCAGCCTGCAAACCTCTTCGCACGACCCAGCTCTCCCAACCGGCTGGGGAAGTCCCTTGGAGCTAGACTGTGACGTCAGCACTATTAACGGTCTCCCGCCGCGTCCAGGACCTGGCCACGCCTGCAGCCTTCCCCGTGCCAAGGCCCACTTGGCCCTAGGCTTCCCGGGGCCGATTACCCGCCGCCGCGCCCCGCAGATTGGCTGCCGCCCGGGCCCACGGCCGCGCCCCGCCCCAGGCCCTACAGGGATTGGTCCTGGCCGCTGGGCCCTGCAGGGATTGGTCCTGGCCGTCCCGCCCGCTACCCACGTCGGCCCCCTGGACAGCCGAGCGGGGAGGTCCGGTCATGGCCGAGATGCGCAAGCTGGAGCTGGCGGAGGCTTTGCAGCTGGGGCCGGGCTGGCGGCACGCGTGCCACGCGCTGCTCTACGCGCCGGACCCGGGGCTGCTCTTCGGCCGCATCCCGCTGCGCTACGCAGTGCTGGTGAGGAAGGGGCGCGCCCGGCCACCGCCCGCCCCCGCCCCGCGGCCACGCCGCCTTGGGCGCCCCCAGCCATCTCCGCTTCCCTCTCCCGCAGATGCAGATGCGCTTTGACGGGCGCCTGGGCTTCCCCGGCGGCTTTGTGGACTTGCGGGACTGCAGCCTGGAGG
>NW_006788513.1:624050-641785 GCF_000442215.2 Lipotes vexillifer | reverse complement strand
GCTGGACCGCGAGCTAGGCGAGGAACTGGGCGAGGCCGCGGCCGCCTTCCGCGTGGAGCGTGCCGATTACCGCAGCTCGCACGCCGGTTCCCGGCCGCGCGTCGTGGCGCACTTCTACGCCAAGTGCCTGACCCTGGAGCAGCTGACTGCGGTGGAGATGGGCGCGCCGCGCGCCCGGGACCACGGGCTTGAGGTGGGGCCAGCGCAGGACCCCACCCCGCGTCTTCCAGCTCCCAAAGGCCTGTCCCACAGTTTCCTCGTGTAGTTGGGGCCTGGGTGACTAGTTGCAGCCAACCTGGTCTCCCTGCAAAGATCGAACCCCTTCCCCACTTCACAAGCCTCTACAGTTGTCTTTGTAGAACACACCTATCCAAGTCACTCTTCTAGTCCCCCTTGATAGTGGCAGGCGTTGCACCTTAGGCCCCTGTTTTTCTTGCGTAGAAGTGGCCTGATGTTTTGAGGGAAAACCCTGGCACTTAGGCGAGAGGAGAGGGGGACATTGTGTATGGCGATGGTTCTCAAACTTTGGCGGGTATAAGAATCATCTGGGAGGCTTATTAAAACTGATTACTGGCCCCACTCCCAGAATTGCCAGCTCAGTGGGGCAGGGGTAGAATGACCTGAGAATTGCATGTTTCAAAATTTCCTAAATGGTGCTGATGCGGCATTTTGAGGACTACTGGCATAGGGCCCAGGGTGCATCCCGGAGGCAGGAGCCACTTCTGTGATGTGGGAAGGGTTAGCTTTTGCGAAGCTGGAGAGCGTGACCTGGGTCATTTGTCTGCAAAGACCTGGGCCCTCTAGGGCCACAGAGGTGTGCGTCCTCAGGCCTGCTCCTGCTGGACTGATAAAGGGGTGAGACCTCTGATCTAGAAAGATCTGGCTGGGACGAGCTCCCTGCGTTCCCAGAGTCTCATGTCTCCTTCCTTTCCCAGGTGCTGGGCCTGGTACGGGTGCCCCTGTACACCCTGCGGGATGGTGTGGGAGGCCTGCCTGCCTTCCTGGAGAATACGTTTATTGGAAATGCACGGGAACAGCTGCTGGAAGCCCTCCAGAACCTCGGACTGCTGGAACCTGGCTCTTTCGCATGCTTAAAGTTCTCAGCTCGTCCCTAGAGGCTGCCCTCCACAAACCCATGGAAACTGCCTGAGATCAGGGCCTTTGTACTGGGGAGGGAGGGAGGAAAAAGGGAATGTTTTCTCTTCTGGGCCTGGGCCTGATAGATAATAACGGATTAAAAGGCAAAGGTGTGTAGTGTGTTCTGAGCAGAGGGCCCCGTGGTGACTCATGGCTCATCCTGGGTGCCCTGGCAGATTCACAGAGCCTGCATCTTCCCTGTACATGTGCGCACATACAGCCTAGTGGCCCCCAGACACACACACAAGCTGATGCCTCCCCCATCCCTTGCCATGTCCAGTTTAAGCAGGAAGTGGCACGTGTGAGGTGTAGCTTGTCGCCATACCCATCTCCTTGCTGGGGAGGGCTTCTGAACCAGGGAGGGTTTCTCCCTACACTCCTACATGGCCGTTCTCAGGGTCTAGCCCAGCCCATGCTTGTTGGGGAGGACAGAGAAGCAGAGGACCCGTTTTCCCCCTGAAAGTATTTGCATCCTTGCCTGGGGGTTGGCCAGAGCAGTATCCCCCCGAAAGGGTGGTAGAGGGCCCTAACCTACCCCCTTCCCTCTTCTGAAACTGAGCAGAAGGGGTGAGGAAAAGGTTTGGCCTCCTTGGACTGACCTTGGACTCGAGACCCCTGGGTTCTGGTGCATTTCCTCCAGGGCTTTCACTTGGGATCCCTTAGACTCTGGGGACAGTGAAGGGAGCTGGCCCAGCCCTGATCTAGACCTGCCCCAACAAAAAAGAGCCTCCCAGTAAAGAAGGGCTTATAGCCAGGCCTCAAAGCCCTTCAGTTCCTTCAACAAATTAGCTGTATGAGGTATTGGTGATCTAGGGATGAGAGAGCCATAGACTGCTCTCCATGCAGCCAGGAAAGTCTTCTTAAAGGGCCAAATGGTAAATATTTTAGGCTTGGTGGGGCACATGGTGTTTGTAGCAACTGCATAACTCTGCCAAGTCAGAAGTAGCAGTGGATAATACATAAATCAGTGGGTGTGGCTGTGTTCCAAAGAAACCATTTAAAAAGGGATGTGGCCAGCCTGTGGGCCACAGTTTGCCAACCACTGCTTTAGAAGTGAAGATAAGATTAATTAAATTATGATGCTTATTTACTTGTTTTATTTACGTCTGTGTTAAGAAGGAAATAAAGGATTGCTACAGGTCCCACCTTGGTATCTTTCACTTTTAGTTGAGGTGGTCCAGAAGGGCCTCTGTGAAGAGCATTTAGGCTGAAGGATGGAGAGGACGGAGCCAGGGAGGAGTGTGGGGAGAGGACTCTGGGTGTTCCAGGGAGGTTAAGGCTCTGGGAACGAATCTTGGCAAATTATCTCAGAGCAAGCTTTTGCGAAGCTGGAGAGCGTGACCTGGGTCATTTGTCTGCAAAGACCTGGGCCCTCTAGGGCCACAGAGGTGTGCGTCCTCAGGCCTGCTCCTGCTGGACTGATAAAGGGGTGAGACCTCTGATCTAGAAAGATCTGGCTGGGACGAGCTCCCTGCGTTCCCAGAGTCTCATGTCTCCTTCCTTTCCCAGGTGCTGGGCCTGGTACGGGTGCCCCTGTACACCCTGCGGGATGGTGTGGGAGGCCTGCCTGCCTTCCTGGAGAATACGTTTATTGGAAATGCACGGGAACAGCTGCTGGAAGCCCTCCAGAACCTCGGACTGCTGGAACCTGGCTCTTTCGCATGCTTAAAGTTCTCAGCTCGTCCCTAGAGGCTGCCCTCCACAAACCCATGGAAACTGCCTGAGATCAGGGCCTTTGTACTGGGGAGGGAGGGAGGAAAAAGGGAATGTTTTCTCTTCTGGGCCTGGGCCTGATAGATAATAACGGATTAAAAGGCAAAGGTGTGTAGTGTGTTCTGAGCAGAGGGCCCCGTGGTGACTCATGGCTCATCCTGGGTGCCCTGGCAGATTCACAGAGCCTGCATCTTCCCTGTACATGTGCGCACATACAGCCTAGTGGCCCCCAGACACACACACAAGCTGATGCCTCCCCCATCCCTTGCCATGTCCAGTTTAAGCAGGAAGTGGCACGTGTGAGGTGTAGCTTGTCGCCATACCCATCTCCTTGCTGGGGAGGGCTTCTGAACCAGGGAGGGTTTCTCCCTACACTCCTACATGGCCGTTCTCAGGGTCTAGCCCAGCCCATGCTTGTTGGGGAGGACAGAGAAGCAGAGGACCCGTTTTCCCCCTGAAAGTATTTGCATCCTTGCCTGGGGGTTGGCCAGAGCAGTATCCCCCCGAAAGGGTGGTAGAGGGCCCTAACCTACCCCCTTCCCTCTTCTGAAACTGAGCAGAAGGGGTGAGGAAAAGGTTTGGCCTCCTTGGACTGACCTTGGACTCGAGACCCCTGGGTTCTGGTGCATTTCCTCCAGGGCTTTCACTTGGGATCCCTTAGACTCTGGGGACAGTGAAGGGAGCTGGCCCAGCCCTGATCTAGACCTGCCCCAACAAAAAAGAGCCTCCCAGTAAAGAAGGGCTTATAGCCAGGCCTCAAAGCCCTTCAGTTCCTTCAACAAATTAGCTGTATGAGGTATTGGTGATCTAGGGATGAGAGAGCCATAGACTGCTCTCCATGCAGCCAGGAAAGTCTTCTTAAAGGGCCAAATGGTAAATATTTTAGGCTTGGTGGGGCACATGGTGTTTGTAGCAACTGCATAACTCTGCCAAGTCAGAAGTAGCAGTGGATAATACATAAATCAGTGGGTGTGGCTGTGTTCCAAAGAAACCATTTAAAAAGGGATGTGGCCAGCCTGTGGGCCACAGTTTGCCAACCACTGCTTTAGAAGTGAAGATAAGATTAATTAAATTATGATGCTTATTTACTTGTTTTATTTACGTCTGTGTTAAGAAGGAAATAAAGGATTGCTACAGGTCCCACCTTGGTATCTTTCACTTTTAGTTGAGGTGGTCCAGAAGGGCCTCTGTGAAGAGCATTTAGGCTGAAGGATGGAGAGGACGGAGCCAGGGAGGAGTGTGGGGAGAGGACTCTGGGTGTTCCAGGGAGGTTAAGGCTCTGGGAACGAATCTTGGCAAATTATCTCAGAGCAAAGGTAGGGAGAGAGACTCCATTTCTCAGTTGGGGGTGGCAGCGGGAGGCGGTGGTAGGGAAAGCACAGAATTTGCAGCAAAAGGCCAGTGTAATTAGACTAAAAAGGGGAGGTGAAGCAGGAGCCAGATGGTACAGACCTTACAGGCCATGGTCGGGGCGAGGTGTGTGGAGCACGGACTGGAAGTGGGTAGGAGGGGAAGTGGGAGGTGGTGCTGATCTGGGCCTGGATGGCAGAGGAGGTGGAGAGAAGTGGGGGCCCTTGAGAGATGGTGGTGGCAGCACTGACAGGCCCTCTCATGGGCTGGCTAGAGGGTTGGGTGAGGAGAGAAGACTCAAGGGTGACTTTTCAGCTGGTGCCTTAAGGTGTTCAGCTTATGGATGAAGGGAAAGCCTGGCAGAGCTGGAAGGGGACCACACAGGCTTTTGGGGGGGATGGAATCAAGGTCATTTTGGATGTGTTGAGACCTAAATTTGTGAGTCATCCACATAAAAATGGTGTGGCGATACTTCAGACTGGATGGGGTCATCCAAGGAGAGAGAAAAGAGAAGAAGACTCAGGACGGGGCCCTAAGGGAGCCCAGCCCTGAAAGTCTGGGGGGAGAAGCAGGACATGTTCAGGAGGACAAGGAATTGAGAGGAAGCTGCTTGAAGAGGGTGGACATGCCAGGCTCTCAGGAGCGTTTCAGTGAAAGGAGGGCAGAACTGTCTCTTGGATGTCTTAGAGTGGAGTCGTGGATGACCTGGAGGGGAGCCGTTTCAGGAAGGGGTGGGAGTTGGTTGAGTGAGTAGGTGGTGGGGTGGACAGTGAGAAGCAGGTCCAGAGGGTGTGAGAAATGGGGTGAGAACTGGAGAGGGCTGTCAGTTCAGGTAGGGTTTGCAGTGGGAGAGCCTGGGTGTCGATGGGAACAGTCAAGGTGGAGAGTGGAGAGAGGGTTCCTGAAGGCGCACAGTCGTGCAGAAGGAGGCGGGCTGAGCCCTCTGAGAGGAGGACAGCCAGTCCTGCAACACAGTGGGCTCAAGAAGAGGAGGGGAAAGTATAGAGGAGGAGGGGCTCAATTAATGGTGGGCTGAAGGAGCTGTAATCTCTTCCTGGTGAAATGAAGTGAGACCATCAGCTGGATGTGGGTGGAGGATGTTCTCAGAGGGCGTGAAGCAGTCCTTCATCTGCACCTGGGAAAGCAAGTCGGTTACAGAAATGCAGAAGGGCAGGCGGGGCTGAGCTATGAGACGAGGGTCTAGGTGCTTAGATGTACCACATCTTGGGGGGGGTGTACACACACGCATGTGTTTCCCCCACAGCTGTGTTCAGGTGGGACAAGGTCACTGAGGCAGAGCTGGGCCTTTCCCAGAGGAGCACAAAGGAGGAGGAGGGGCAAGGCAGCTGAGATTACAGGAGACGTAATGCTGGACTATGGGGTATAAGGTTTAATCTGAATAAGACGGGAATTGAAGGCAGAAGGTGACCCCGGAGGGGTCAGTGAACTGGGGGTCTTAGTGAGGTTGGACTCCAGCATAGGCTGCGGTGGGTGGAGAGGGGTACATGAGACAGAGAGGGTGTTTCTGAAGCTGAGGTGGAGCCATCATGGGAAAGTCAAGGTCCATGTGATGAAGCCAGAAACTGACGGCTGCTGGAGAAGGTGGTGTGAGCTACTAGCCAAGTCCTCCGTGAGGCTCCAGGAGGGGAAGGAGAGCATTGACAGGGCAGAAGCCCTGGGCAAGAGGGCTGTGAAGAAGGGGTGGGTGGGGACAGGTGGCAGCTCTTGGCCTTTGAAGGGGTGGGGGTGGGAGAAGCTGTGGAGATCAGGTAGGTGCCTGGAGAGGTGGACGACTCAGTCCTTTGTCTCCTAACCTGGCCCTGACCGCCGTCAGCTCCCCAGGTAGACAGGCCTGGGGAAGGGATGCCTGAGAGCCTCCCAGGGCACAGCCTGTACCTGCTCCATCTGTGCTGTGTGTCCGCAGCCCTCGCTCATCCCCGTGAGGAGGCAAGGTCCTTGCGGCCGAGCGGGATCGGAGTGCTGGCACCGCTTACCTTGCCTGGAGCTGGGCCTGCACAGACCTGGCCCGGGGCCCAGCTGCGCACGCTGCTTCACAGCCCTTACAGACTGCATCTTAATGCTGGGCTGTCCCGGCACGTCAGAGCCTCCTGGCAGTGCAGTCATCAGCTTGCTTTTTTGTTTATACTAAATCTTTTTATTTTTTGGCTCTGGGGATTGTTGAGGGGGACAGCCCGTGGCTTCCCTGTATCATCCCCACACGCTCTCTTCCAGTGAGAGGGTGCTGTCTCAGCCAGCCCCCCTAGAGTGTTCATCTTTCTGTGGCTGTGTTCATTTCGCCTGCCTCATCTTCCCGTCTGCAGGCAGGCAGGGAGGTGATGGCACACCCACCTCTGGTCTCTCCCCTCTTATCCAGTACCTTCCTGCTGCAGTATGAAGAAACCCCCTGGCCTGGAGAAACCAGTCATCAAGGGCAGAGAGAAGCTGGGCAGCTCCGTGGAATCCTTGACCCCATTAACTGCAGTGGTGACTCAGCCAGCACCTGACCTCTTCCTCATCTGAGCCACTGGGTTTGTGGTTCCTGTGGGGAGGGTAAAGCAGGCAGACTGTGCTGGGTCTCCACCTCATGCTGGCCCCTCTCGCATTTTGTTTCATGGGAGGTGAGTGGCCCTGGCTGCATCCCTCCAAACACATATTTCTGCCTTTCTCAGCAGAGTCAGCAAGATGCTTGCACTTCTCATTTCTCTGCTTTTTCCTTGCGGCTGCGGCGGCTGGTGCTGAATTCACACTTTCGGGCCCCATGCTGTCCAGAGCCAGAGTCTCCTTGGTTATCGAATTTCTGGCAAAGCTGCTGCTTTAAGCAGAAACATTTGAGGAGAGTGGCTGCCACCTTCACAGTTACTCAGGCCGAAGGCTGCTGAGTAAACCAGACCAGGGCAGACGTGCAGATGAGGGAAGGCGGGGGTCCTATGACTTTGGTTTATTGCACAGAAAACTTTTTTTTCTCCAAACCCTCCCCTCCACACAGACAAATGAACATGAGAAAAAAACAGAAATTTTATCTGATGAAATTAGTGAATGGCGACAGAATCTGAGCCTAGCTAACAAACGCTGTACCTTGGCCCTCCTCAGGGACAGGCAGTGAGCAGGAGGTGGTGGGCTATATTTAAAACAGGGTCACTTCTGAGGAGGAAGGACAGGGCATGGGCAGGGCAGAGGAAAGAGAAACACCCACCGTGGACTTAAGGCCACAGAAAACTCCCTTCAAGAAAACTTCAAGAAAAGAAACCACATGGCCTTGCCCCCTAACTCCACAAGAGGCAGGAATGTAGAAGTTCACGTTCCCTCCAGGTAAAGGCAGCCTGGTAGAGGCCAGAGGCAGAGAGATGAAGCTGCCTTCTGGAGCCTCCTCCCCCATCCCCACCCCACCCCTGCCAAGTGCTCTGCTTGCATATGAGCGCAGCCCTCTCCTACCTCCCTGGTGCCTGTTACCCTCCACAGGCATTCCCAGGGGATGCAGTAGCAAGGACCTCTCTCCTTCCACTCAGATGACCCTGGTGGGGTTTTCAGTAATCATAAACAGCCCTTGGAAAAGCCCCGGGAGGGCGGCTGTTACCCACAGCCCCGGCCCCCCAGCCTCTCCTGGCCGCTGAAGAACAGACTGATCCATTCCCACCTTCCTGTGGTCCAGGACTGGTTCTAGGTGGGGATGTAGGCAGAGGCCAGGTAACAGGGAGGGGCGAGCAGGTGAGTGAGCCATGTGCTTGTTGAGGGCAAAGGAGTGGAAGGATCCCTCCAATTCACTGAAGTAAACAGGAAATAACAACATGGGGTCTGTTCATGAAAGGGACGTGAGCGCTGGCTGTAAATGATAAAGAGCATTCTCTAGAAGAGTGATTCCCCAACAGAAGCAGGCTTTGCTCAGGGAATTTAAGGAATATATGGACTGGGGAATAAGAGGAAAGATGGAATAAGACACAAACAGCTGGCAGCCCCGAGGAAAGTGTTTAAGGGGCTAGATCTCTATTAGCTTTCTTTAATTGATCAAGAGTTTATCCACAATGACCGCATGAATTTCAGATTATATACAGAATCTATGGAAAATGCAAGGAGAAGTCAACACAACAGTACTGGGAGACCACAAACTCAGTCCTTGGCAGAGAAAATGTCAACGTTCAAGTATAGAATCTAGGATATATAATAACGATGATGATGGCAACAAATATTCTGGCAGTGCTTACTGTGCTGTGGGCACTATTCTAAGTAAGCTCTTTTCATGTGTTAACGTATGTAACAACCCAACTATATCAGATAGAGATACTATTATATTATCTCCAGACTCCAAACGAAAACGTAGGCACAAACGTCAGCAAAATAAAAGATAAATCCTGAACTCTGTTGATTGAAGCAGAGAATCTACCTTTAAGGACCCAGGAAACATTTACCAAATTACTGATCTATTGGGCCTTAGAAAACCTCAGTAAATCCTCTCCAGTCTTGTACCACCTCTGAAATGACAGAGTACACATCACACTCTCTGAGCACAACATGATAAAACTGGAAATAAATGACAGGGAGAGACACTCATAAACTTTCTTCTTTATGCCCTTTCATATTGCCTGAGCCTTCTACAATGTGTACGTATTTTGTTTTTAAAATGACCAGTTAAAAAAATAAAAAGGAAATTGCTTTTTTCTTGTGAATTTACAGAAACCCAACCCAAATGAATCTAAAGAAACAAGGAAAGGATTCAGGGTGGACATGCGACCTGTCCCAGGAAGAATGTTGGGTAGTTTGTTGAGTTGAAGGAGGACTGAAGTTCTTCAGCCCCAAATGAGAAAGTCACAGTGGAGCTTGAGTGGCCAGGTGTGGTCACGTGCTCACTTGGGCCCTCCCTGCTGACACTAGGACTATGCAGTTGACTGACCAGGCCAGGCTCCTCTGCCCTCGTAGTGGCTGGGGGAGCAGAGAGATCTGGGGATGCAGCAGACCCTGAGGGAGGGGGCAGGGATGCTGTGTAGCACAAACAACCCATGCCTACCACAAGTGGAAGAAAAGGCTAGAGACTCAAACTTCCTCTTTGTTCCAATAGGGATCTTGTTCATGAGATTCCATAATTCTTCACGTTGCTGTACTTCACAAAGTGTAGAAACTCATGCCTGCAATTTGCAGCCAAAGTGTTGCTCCATGCTGCTACGTAGCCCCCACAGGATCCCTTTTTATGGCTGCATATTGTTCCACGCAGGCATTTCCCCTGCATTTTGATCACCTCCCCTTTAGTTTCTCACCCTCCGACCCACCAGAGCTGAGGAAGCCACTTTGACCTCAGGCTTATTGCAGGGCAAACCTCATCCCCTTCCCCAGGCCACTGACACTCGACCCCCACCCCAGCTCCCCCTCCCACATGCACCTTTTGCCTCACTAGCTCCCATTCTTTCTTACTTTTAATGTCACTTCCTAAGGGAAGCAGTCTCTGGTCCTAACCTTCTGGACTAGGTTAATCTACCTCATACTATACAGAAAATGATAGTATAAAATGGAATAAAAGAGTATGCAACCCCCCAAAGTAGGAAAGAATACCATAAAATCATGTCAGGTAATTAACTCATCATAATTTTATGGGGTTTTTTCCCCTAGATTTTATGTTTGTGGTATTTTTCAGCTTTTGAAAGTTGTAATTGGTTGTGCTTTTACATCCTATATCGATATTCCCTTTGGTTTCCTTTTTCTAAATTTGGTTTCTCTTTTTCCTAAAGAACATTCTCCAAGTTGTATGAGATTCATGTCTCACGAAGACTAGTCTGGCTGTATGTGGAGGCCTGGACACCCTCGCTATCGGTGTGGAGCAAGGCAGGCAAGGCCTGTCACCACCTCACACCCCCTGAAGCCCCCGATGCCAGGATGGAGCCCCAAAGCCAAGGCCAGGGTGTAACTAAATAGGGAATTATCTGTCATCCGTTTGACCTTTTTCCAGCTTCTAGAGCTAGCTCAAGTTGTTCCTTGTTTATGCTATAGATGGTAAGTTATCTAAATTTTCCATCCTAAGACTTCAGGGTGATGAAGAGGAGAAGAGGGCATGGAGAAGGTAACTGAAGCTCTGTGAGCAGGAAATGGCCAAAACAGTGGTCTCGGAGCTCCAAGCCTTTCCCTGGCGACGCTGTTCTTGGTGGTCACATGGAGGATTTAATGACTCTAGGCTGGTCATTCCCCATGGGAATGACACCCCATCCACAAAGGGTGGGTTCCATCTGCTATGGTCATGTAACAAATCATCCCCAAATGTAGTAGCTTAGAGTAACAGCAGTTCCTTTATCCTTCATGGCTGGGGTCAGATCCAGGCGGACTTGAGCAGCTGCAGGCTGGCCAGGCCTGTCTCCTGCCACACAGTCTCAGGCTTTTTCATGGTGACTGGCTTGGGCGCCTCAGAGTGGTCACCTCAGGGTGTTCAGACTGCTTACCTGGCCGTCAGGGCTCCAGAAAGCAAGATGGAAGTTGCACGGCCTTGTCTAAATCATCCTCAGAAGTCCACTTCATTTCTGCCATGTTCCATTGGTCACAAACAACAAAACTCACATGGATTCGAGGGGTGGGGAGGCTGGACTCCATCTCTGGATAAAGGAGTGACCAAGTTCTAGAAGATCTGGTGGGACACATATCTTTGCAGCCATCTTTGGTATCTAGAAGTATTGATTATAAAAGAGGGTATTGGGTGTGAGAACCCTCCTTGCAGGCCTACCCTACCTCAGCACACCACTCCAGGAACTCTTCAGAGGGATCCAGGCATGAATTTGACAGGTTTGAATTCAGAATCCTTGAACGCAGGTCTTGCTGTGGTGCCGGCTTTGAAGCTCATCCTTCTCCTGCTGGGGTGGGGCTGCCAGGAATGAGGCTGCCAGAAAGAGCCAGTCACAGCTTAGACATCTCTGGATATGCACGCAGGGAGGTGCCGTGTCAAAAGGCTGAGGTAGACAAGTTCAGGTCCCTGGCGAGTTTTGCAGCAGTGGTCGTGTGTGGGGAACAGCAGGTCTGACGTCCCCTTGTTTCCATTATTCTAAGACAGACATTAAACTCTCTGAAGTCAGGATAGGTCTTACAACTCATGCCAGGTGGTGGTCCTGACATGGTCATCACCTGCTGCACATGGCCTGAAAACCTGTGGAATGAATGTCAGCAGCTTGGGAGGAAATCCCAGAGACTCAGGTGGAGAACTCTTAAGAAATGTTGCTCTTGATGGCACAGAGGTCGATGTTTTGTAGAAAAACACGAACACCTAATGCCTCAGGTTGAAAAATGATTCACAAGAGTTGAACACTCTGCAGAAGTTTTAGGAATATTTAAATCACTTTACTTAGGGTATATTTCCCGTGTATGCACAAGAGTGATCTATGATAAAAACCATGTCTAATGAAGGAAAAAAATCTTCAATGTATAGAAAGTTTTAGAAAATGAAGTGATAAGAAAACATCGTATTATGGCTTAATGGCAGAATTTTTCTTTCTTAGAAGTACATAAAATAATAATGCATGTAGCAGTCAATGATGTCTCACAGTGGGTGAAATGCAGGAGGGGAGAAGCTCATTTCTCATCCTGGAGGCATCTGGAGTCCTAAGTGACTTTTAAGAAATAGGGCACAGCATGCAGTGGGGGCTGAGAGACAGGGGTCAGAAAGGCCAACGACTGGCTGGTCTGGCTCATCCGCCACTGCCCAAAGCACCAGGCAGAGACCAGGACGGGCAGCGCTGAGCGTGGAAGCAAGAGGTGAGGTGCTGGAGACCAGACAATGTGGCCGGAAGTGGCGCTGGGGCGGGTGGGGCAGGATGCTGGTGGAGGCCTCCCCAGCGTGGAACAGAATGGAGGTTCAGGGTGCAAGACTTGGGAGGGTGAGTGCCTCTGCCTGTCAGTGCCATCGATGACCAAGTCTCCTGTGAAAGAGAGGGCCCAGCCAAGCAGGGAGATCACAGTGGACACGAAACTGTCTCCAGAGACAAGGGCTAATGGTGTAGGACAGGTAGCCTGGAGGAGGCGGGCACAAGGGGAAGTAAGGCCTTTATGGATCTGGTGTTAAAGAAGGAGTTAAAACTGTGCTGGGTCTGTGATTGGGACAAATGTTTCAGGCAGAATAACTCAGCCACTGGAACCATTCATAGTGACTCCAGCACCATGTACTTTAAGATCTGTTGAAATATTGGCTTCAATACCCCATTTCCCAAACTAGAATATGATTGGTTGAAATGGCTCCAACTTTGGGGGACAAAGTTGTCGACTGTTTAAACTGAACACGTGGTCCCTATAGGTATCAGGCACCTTCCCTCAGGCACTGCTGAGAAAATGCCAGTCCTCGCTGTAGTAACATATTAATTACATCACATGGAGTCCATTCCTGGAAAGGCCTGCTTGCCCCAAGCCTTCTTAATGCCTACTTGTCCTTCAAAGCTCATCACCCCTTTAGGGCAGCTTTCATTCCCCTCATTTGGGCTGCCATGGCAACTTGAGCATGCCTCCACAAGAGAACCATCCCACCGGACAGAATTCTTCCTTTAAATTTCTTTTGGCCCTACTAGAACATGACTGTGTTTCCCCAGCATCTGGCATGTTACAACAGAGTAGGCCCAGTAAGCACTCGGTAAAATGCTTATTGAATGCATGCTTCTTGAAAAATCTTTTTTCTTATGAAAGCTGAACAACCAATAGAAGCTCATTTTGAATATTAATTCATATTAATTTTTGTCCAAGGTTTTTATTTTTGTTTTGATAAAAAAAATTTATTTATTTGGCTGTGTCAGGTCTTAGCTGCAGCACACAGGATCTTCATTGCAGCATGTGGGCTCTTCATTGCAGCACCTGACCTTCTCTCTAGTTGTGGTGTGCAGGCTCAGTAGTTGTGGCACATGGGCTTAGTTGCCCTGTGGCATGTGGGATCTTGGTTCCCTGATCAGGGATTGAACCTGCGTCCCCTACCTTGGAAGGCAGATTCTTAACCACTGGACCACCAGGGAAGTCCCTCCAACAAGTTTTTTCACGTTGTGGCAAATATCACTGGACTGGGATTCAAGACTCTTGTACAAGTCCAGGGGCCTTGTGTCCATTAGGCAACTTCCTAATCTCTCTGAGTCTTGGTCTCCACATCTCCTGTGCACATCTCGAGGGTGCCCTGTGTCTTCCATTATTTATCTCACTGCCTGGCACATAGTATCTGCTCAATAAATATTTGAATAAATTAATCTGTGAAATGAACAAAAGGTTAGGATAAATTATCTCAAAGGTCCCTATTTGGCTTCCTAAATAATGCAAAGAAACACTTCTCGTCACTCTATCTAATCAAAACACGTATTAGTTCTCAATCTTTGTGATATCATTTAACAAAGTCAGCTTACACTGGCTGCTTGGAGGTATCCTAGCAACTTATTACCATGGCAACATCACACTTCCTAGTCTTCAAATATGGGTACAGTCGAAATGAGCTGACCTAGTATTTACATTGAGGTTTGGAACTCAAGACCAGCCTGGCTGATTGTTATGTAATAAGGTTTTTGTGGTCCCTATGGAACAGACACTCCTCAAATTCTCTTCCACCTATTGGCTGATAACTGAAATACTATGGTTCATCTCCTTAGTGTGAAGGGCTTTATGTCCTTCAAAAAACATAGAACATCCATTTTTTTTAAACAGTGTCCAATATCAGAACAAATATCTTTGTGTATTGGCTGCATGGAAATTTTAAAGATAACACTTGTGAGTTGAGAGGTCATGTTGCTTCAGTTTCATGATATTATTTTAAGGGAATTAAACTCACAAATCATTGTTTCTGGTCTGCTAGCATGACAGCTGGTGGCAGTTTATCAGACCGCAAGATAGGCCTCCAAGTGCATTCATTATAGCTAATTGTAATTATGCTAAGATATAAGTTATTTATAGCAAGTGTTATTTTCATACATTTTAACATATAAACCAAGTCCATTGGATGAATAATAGATTTTTCTGATGTGAAGGAAAATCATTCTGCGTGCACGCCACTGCAAGGAATTTGGGTCTGGGATGAAATGCAGGAAGTCAAATATAATTTTGGAAAGGTATATACCTTTTCATTTTCTGATGGGCATATATTATTTATGAAGGTTTGGGTTGTAAGTAACAGAAGATCCAATTTAAACCTTTTTAGCTCATATACTTGGAAATCTGAGAAGTATGTAGATTTCAGGAATAGTTGACCCAAATGCTCAATGACTTAGTTTTATTCTCTCTCTACACTATACTACTAAGTTTTATTCTCTCTCTACACTATACTACTATAGTGAGGGCTCCATCTCAAGGCTGGTACCCCTTATTTATTTTTTATTTTTTTTGCGATATGTGGGCCTCTCACCGTCGTGGCCTCTCCTGTTGCCGGACGCGCAAGCTCAGCGCCCATGGCTCACGGGCCCAGCCGCTCCGCGGCACGTGGGATCCTCCCGGACCGGGGCACGAACCCGTATCCCCTGCATCGGCAGGCGGACTCCCAACCACCGTGCCACCAGGGAGGCCCTGGTACCCCTTATTTATATCCAAAGCAAGAGTCCTTAGCTTTGCAATGATTGACCAGCCCTGACCAACCCCTATAGTCAAAGGGCAACCGTGAAGTTTGGCCTGGGAGGCCTAAAGCAGCGACTGTGCCCAAGGGAACAGGATTAAGTGAGGGTCGGTTCTATTCAGATCTCATGGCTGCTATTCAATGAGGGAGGAAAGAAAACCACAATGTCCAAACCACCCATAATGGTACTATGGAAGACAGAACATTACCTCTGAATCAGTACATAATTACTTTTGTCAATCAAAGTGTAAAGGGAGCACAAAGGAAACTTGTATTGTTCTGCCTGTATTGTATTGTATTGTTCCCTATAGTTGAAGAATTTATGTGAAACCATTGGCTCTCCTTGGCAGCTTTCCCAGTTCCGTCCCACATTCAATTAGAGACTGGAGTCAGAAATGGATTTTGTAGCTTATACACCATGGTAACGGGAGGCCATAGCTAATCTTGTGTCCTAGCTTTTATTGTTTAGAATGCGTGGGCAGAAAGAGTCAAATGGCCTGTCCTCTGTCTGGCACAAGAGTTCTGCTCTAAATCAAAGTGGAATAGTCGGGCCTCAGCGGCATTATCTCAAATGGCCGATTTAAAAAAATTACTCACAAATTAGGCTGTTCTCCAAAGTGTGTTTCGAAACATTGATTTGCTTAAGTGACTATAAAGTCAGTAATATGGTTAAGACTCAAATTAATGGGCTGGTATAGCCTTTCAGGTTTATTTCACAGGCTGTACTTGGCCATAACATTTTGCATTGATTCTTGTCATCCTTAAAGCAGACAAAGCACCATACTCCTTCCTCTGGAGAATCCAGAAGTAAAACACTGTCACCCCTCAAGTCCCTGGAGGTTGTGTGAGTGTGTACATGTGTGTGTACATGTGTACCAAATGTGCTCACTTATGAACAGAGAACTGTGTGTCTACTCTGTACAAGCACTTAATCTAAATCATTTTATTTAATCTTCAGAGTCATCGTATTAAGTATGAGTCCAATTTCACAGATAAGGAAACAGGTTTGCAGAGGCTAATGATTTGCCAGCTGTCCTAGAGCTGTAAGTTGCAAAGCCTGACTTGAACTCAGGTCTGCCTGTGGTCACAACTCAGGATCTGACCCACCAAGCTTCACTGCCTCACTCTTTGTCTGGGAATTGCATTAAAGTTTTCATTTTGCTGTTAGCTTTGCCTCCTTCCCTGCCCTGTCAAACTCTATATTCATTGACTTGCTACTGATTGAGCACCTGCCATATGCCAGACACTGTTTCAGGAGACACAGCAGAGAACAAAGCAGACAGAAATCCCTCCCTTCAGGAGCTTACATTTTATCAAGAATAAGCTCAGTTGTCTGTGTCCTGCTCTCCCAGATTTTCCCCCTAAATATCCTTTTCCTTCCAGTCCTTTAATAAACTCAGAGCCTCTTTCCCAAAGGCTCCTTGCCCTGAAATATGATTCAACATTTCGGATTCATAAGGGCAGTGGGAATTTGCTTTTATTCTTCTGATCCAAGATATTCAGGTGCCCCATTGTTTTGGCTTCAGGGGAGGCATCGGAGCCCTAAATTGACTGCTTGCCCAGTGGTGCATGGGCATATGTGCATGGGGGTGACCAGTGCGTCCAGGGATGGTTGTTTAGACTTAGTGTTGCAGGCCCAGTTTCCAGCGGAGCAGGTCCTGAGATAGAGATTTTTCAGGCAAGAAGTTTGTTGGGACGGGCTCTCAGGCACAAACTGATTGGAGGGAAATGAACTGCTGTGCAGCTACTTGACCTTAAACTGTCTTCCTCAGTTTGGTAATACCAGGAACATGTATTTGACTGGCTTCTATTATTATTTAGTTCCTTTTTCTCTTAAGGGCTATGATATTATTTTCTTTAGTTGTAGTTACATTTGGACCTCAAGTTATACAGATTATCTCCTTTAAGCCTCAAAACACCCCAATGAAATAGATATCACCATCCCCATTTAACAGAGGAGGAGACTGAGGCACAGAGAGGTTTGGGAACATCCATGTGGTTACACTACTACATGGCAGAGCTGATATCTGAACCCAAGACTACCTAACACTGGGGCCCGAGCTCTTACCACTGTGCTACCCTGACTCTCCCCCTTTCTCAAGGTTGGCCTCAGTCTCCTCTAAGTTTAGTAGTTAAGATATACTCTTGGACTGTCTATGACCTATTGATTTATTTATCAAATCATTCAACAAGGATACCATATTCTGGACAGTGTTCAGGGCACCAGAGCTATGATTTATAAGACAGACTCTCAGAATATCTTACAGGATGGTGAGGGGCTTCAGAGAAGTAAAAAGGCACTTAGGAGACAGAGTAATACGTGCTAAGCTGAGGAAAGCCTTGTGTACAATGGAGTACATAGGAAGGCTCTTAACAGTCATGGGGGTGGGGAGATGCTCCGTGAAAGTGTCAAGGAGGGGATGTATGAGCAGGAGCCTAAAGCAAGTATCCAGGTAAACATGTGTGTGCATGCGCAGGAGTGGGAATGGGGAGATGTTCTAAGAAGCAGAAGGTTGCACATGCTTGGAGTGGACCCAGAAATTGGGAGAAATCCAGGATGTCCGGGGCCCCACTTGAGAGGTTGGACATGGTAAGAGCTGCGACTGGGCAGGGGCAGATCAGGAAAGCCTTCCAAACCCCGTTACAGACTGGGTTTTGCCTTGAGAGAATTGGGAAACCACTGCAGTGTGTTAAATAGGGCGACATTATCCAATTTGTTTTTTGTTTTGCCAATGTGTTTTTATTTTGCTTTCTTTTTTAAAGCTTTATTGCGATATAATTGCCGTACAATAAACTACACGTATTTAAAGTATACGTTTGGTATATGTATAACTGATTCACTTTGTTATAAAGCAGAAACTAACACACCATTGTAAAGCAATTATACTCCAATAAAGATGTTAAAAAAATTATATATATATATGTATATACATACTTTGAGACAAGAAGAACCTAATACAAAAAAAAAAGTATACGTTTGGGTGAGTTTCCACACACATATATCCTGCTG
>NW_006788513.1:614483-624024 GCF_000442215.2 Lipotes vexillifer | reverse complement strand
ACCATAAACACCATCAGGAGAGTGAACATGTCCATCACCCCAAGCATTTTCTCCTGCCCCTTTTTAAATCCTCCCTCCCTGCCTCACTTCTAGCCCCAGACGACTGCTGATCTGCGTTCTGTCAGCAGAGATTAGTTTTTATTTTTCAGAGCTTTGTATAGATGGAATTAAAATTTATATGTATTCTAAAGTGTACACATTTTTGTATTATTTCAGCAAGATTATGGGGACTGCCAAGTCAAGAATGGATAAGAAGACTAGGGGCTTTAGCCAGTGAATTATTAGCTAAAGTAACTAACACCTTCGGAAAGGGGCTCTTTCTGAAGTCACTCTGTTCATTGCATCACAAAGTGGCAAAACTACCCCCTCTCCCATCCCCTCTTAGGTCCTTGTTTCCCGGAGACAGAAACCTAATTCAAGCTGTCTGGAGTGTGTGTGCACGCACACGTACACAGGATTTTATTGGCTCTGCCGTGGAAAAGCCCAGCAGTGGTTGCCTTTAGGCATTTCTGCTCAAACGACTTGATAGGACTTGGTTTTTCTTGATCACTTAGTTCTCACCTCTTTCACCTCCTGTAACCACCGTTTCTGTTGCTGTTGTTGTAAGGACATTTAAGATCTCAGAACAACTTTCATTGTATACAACCCCCAGTGTTGTTAACTATAGTTACCGGGCTGCACACTAGCTCCCTGGAACTTGTTCATCTTGTAACTGGAAGTTCGTGCCCTTTGGCCACCATCTCGCCTCTTCCCCACCCTCCAGTCCTTTAGAGAATATTTATTGTGTTTATTTAAGCTCTTGCCCCGGTGAGTTCCAATCAATGTCTGCTGTTCTGTTTGTCGTCTTTAGGTGCAAGGTCATTTCACCCTGGGAACTCATGTTCCTGTTTTAAGCTATCCTCTCTGGTTTTCAGGAAGAGCCAGATCCCTCCACAGGAGTTTAAGGAGAAGGGAAGGGACAAGCCCCTGGGCAGACCACTTTGGACCCCACAGAACCCCAAAGACTACAACCTTTGGTACCACGCTGCCAGGCACCTCCTGTGAGCAGGGGTTTCCTAGGTTAGAATCCGTCATCTAACGAGGGAGAAGAGGTGAGTGAGCGGATGCTAAGTATCAGCTGCTGGTCCTGTTTTCATCAGCTCCTCACACCAGCAGGGCTTCTGTGGTACTTTTACATACCCTGACAGCACTGGCTGCCTGCGCTGATGCTGCAGGTTTCTGTGGCCAAGAGGCTGCTCTGATCCATCCAAGGCCAGGCCATGGAGAGGGTAGAGAATTTAGAGTCCTTTCTCTGCCCATACCCTCCGTCTGCTCTGCCCTCCCGCTGTCTCCCCCATCACACCTGCCTAGACAGCCTACCTTCTCCCCAGGGGCATCTCACACTTTGGAGGTGTTGTTGATAGTTTTTCAGATGCACGACTGCACCTGCTTCTACAGCTTTTCTAGGGAGGCTCTGGGTGGAGGGAGTTGGCAAGGTGGTCAGCACGCTACTTTGTCAGAGTTAGGAAAAGGCCTGTGCACACATCTCATTTTACAGAGCAGTCAATGTGCCTGTGAGTACCACTCCTCTCCTAGAAGGAGTGATGGGGAGGGCAGGACCAGGAAACAGGGTCAAGGGCCAGTACTTTTTAAGGCAAAAGAAAAATGTCAAATTTGAACCCCCTATTTTCTCCTCAAATTAAGCCCAAGTTAGATATTCTTTTAGGCAATGACTCAGAAACTCTGAAAATGGTTTAAAAATAGCTCTTGGTGATTCATATGAATATTTACTCTGAAGTCGCTTGTCTTAGAGGAATGTCGGTGTGAAACTTTTGCTCCCAGGAAGTATGGATGAAGATCTAAGGACTCACTGCTTTGTGAAGTGGTTATGATAGTAGGAATTAATAATTATATTTCTCTATGCTCTGCCAAAGCAGTTGGACATTGCAGAAACATTTTATTATAAAGCTATAAATAGACAAGTAGCTAAAAACTTTAATTAAGCTGCTTAATTAAATTAATTAAATGGTAATTAATTACCATTTCATTCTTTTTTTTTAAAGCATCTACAAACTTTAAAAAATAATGTTTGAACTAATTGCTTCAGGAGATACCAAAGATTACCATTTGCAGAAATACATTATTAGAACTAAAAGTCCAAGATTCTAAAATGCATTTGATAGCAGTGCTTCGATTTGAGGCAAAATCCTTTCCTAATGATGGAACTAAGAGGGTTCTCAACCTGACAGTTTTAGGCCTCGCCTGCCACTAGCTAGCTGTGTGACCCAGGGCAAGTCTCTTACTCACTGGGCCTCAGTTTCCTCATCTGTTAAATGAGGTCACTGGAAAAATCTCTTACATGAAAGGACTATGGGACCTTTATGCATGAGATGAGGGAGAGGGTCCCAGTGCCTGGGAAATAGGCATACCACCAGTTTCTGCTACTTCTGCAACCCAAGGATAAGGAAGAAAGGAAGCAGCCCAGAGCAAATTCCAACCTCAACTCCAAGAACCAGGAAAGATTCTCAGCCACCTCCCAAATTATTTAAAATGTAATTCGGGAGAGACCGGCCAAGATGGCGGAGTGGAAACAACTTGAGCTCACCTCCTCTCATGGGCACACCAAAATCACAATTATCTGCAGAACAACCATGAAACGATGAAAAAGACCAGAACTTACCAGCAAAGATCTTCTACAGCAAAACACAAGGAAGGAACCACAAGGACGTGGGTAGGAGGCGCAGACTCACAATACAGTCAAGTACCGTACCCCCAGGCACCAAATTAGCACCAGAACCTGGCCCCGCCCAGCAGCCTGTGGGCACAGGTGCTGGGACCCCTCAGGCTGAGCAACCCCAGTCACCAGCAGACAGCCTGCCTACAGACTTCCTGAGCCTACAGCCACCTCTAAACATGGCCCTGCCCGCCCTGGGAAATCTTCAAGTACACTTGGATTTGGACTCATGAGCTCAAAGTAGCTCTGCAGTTTTCAGAGGGAACTGTAGCTCTCTGGACCCTGGTTTTCACATCTGTGAAATAAAAGTGTTCGATGAGGTGATCTGTCTGGACATTGGCAGCTGTGAAATGCCACGTTCCCTGATGATCTCTGTGACCGGTATGCTCTGACAGCAAAGGACATCAAGAAGATCCCACTATTATGCTGAAAAAAAATGATTATTTTGTCTGAAGTTGTCTCTAAATTCCGTTTTGGAGGTAGGCAGGGTGTGCATTTTTATAGGAGTTTGTACTTGTTTTCTTAAAGCACTTGCCAAAGTCACACTCTTGGTTATTGGAAGAATTGAGGGGAGGCCCTCAGTCACCAGACCCCAAAGCCGGAATGCGGGCCATTTCTACAAGGACGGAAAGAGGTGCCGAAAGGGGACCGAAAGGGCACCGAAAGGACAGGCTCTGCTTCTGTAAAGGCCCTTTGGAGCTTGCTGACTCTTTCAGTTTCAGCCACACTCAGAGGTGCGCTCTTGCTGCTGCTCCCATTTTCCCCATGAAAGTTGCTAGGGCTCTTTCAGACTTTCCTTCTGAATTACTACAACACGGTTTTAGGATTATTCCTATTTCACCTGGAGGCTCTCCTTTGAATGTACAGTGTGTGTGCACACATCTGTTTAGAGTTTGCTGAAATCTCAAGTGAGATTCCATAACATCTCAGTTTCTTTTTCCATGGGGGATGGATGTCTCCCTTATTTTAAGCCTAAGTCAGGGCTGCCCCAGGCTTTTCACATCAGGGCACTCATAGAAATGGTATTTGCACAGTGGATGGGGCTACTTCAGATCCTGAGGTGCCTGTCTGGAGACTCCAGCCTTTATGTACCCCGTCCCAGCCCAGCATCCCTGAGGTCTGAGGGCATGACAAGGCCCACATGTTTTCTCTAACATTTTGTTATAAAAAGTTTCAGACATAAATAAAAGTTATGAGAATTATATAGAGGATAACCATGTACCCACCACCTAAATTCTACCACTAAGATTTTACTTTACTTGTCCTATTACATTTGTATTCATCTATCCACCCTATATCCAGCCATCATATTTTGTGATGTAATGCGATGTAAGTTGCAGATGCCAGCATCCTTCACCCTAAACTTTTCAGCACACATAGTACTAGTAACTACAGCTTCAATATATTTTCTTTTAAGATGAAGCTTATGTACTGTGAAATGCACTATCTTTTTTTAACCATTTTTAAAAAATTGAATTATACTTAATTTACAATGTTGTGTTAGTTTCAGGTATATATATATATATATATATATATATACATATATATGAAACATATATACACATATATGTGTGTATACATATTCTTTTTCAGATACTTTTCCATTATTACAAGGTTATTACAAGATATTGAGTATATTCCCTGTGCTATGTAGTAGGTCCTTGTTATTTATCTATTTTATATATAGTAGTGTGTATATGCAAATCCCAAACTTCTAATTTATCCCTCCCCCTGGTCCCCATTTTCCCCTGGGTAACCATAAATTTATTTTCTCTGTCTGTGATGAAATACACTAATCTTAAGTGGCAAACCCATACACTCGTGTAACCCAAACCTCTATCAAGATAAAGAGCATTGCATCACCCAGGAAGTTCCCTACTGCACTTTCCAGTCCATCCCCATGCCCGCCACCCCACCTCACCCCTACAGGTCACTTTTGGATGTTCTAGAGCTTCATGTAAATGGAACAGTACAATATGTTCTCTCTCAGCCCAGCTTTCACTCAGTGTGTTTTTGACATTCATACATGTGGTTGCATGGAATTTGTAATCCCCTTTTACTAACAAGTAAACCGCACTGCATAAATGCACCGTGGTTTGTTTAACTGTTCCTCTGTTGATAGACCCTGGGCTGCTCCACTTTTCCATTCTCTCTCATGATATCTACCTCTCTGGTACATTTCATGCTCCAGCACATCCATTCCTGGAAGACTGTCTGACAAGAGTGCTCTGGTATATCAAGCCCAGTTTGCCCACTGGCTTGGGCTGGGGTTTGGTTTCTCCAGGGGCAGTTTGCACACTGGTGAGCCGTGCATGGGACACGATGGTGGTCATGCCCTCAGTCCTCAGGGATGCTGGGCTGGGACGGGGTACATAAAGGCTGGAGTCTCCAGACAGGCACCTCAGGATCTGAAGTAGCCCCATCCACTGTGCAAATACCATTTCTATGAGTGCCCTGATGTGAAAAGCCTGGGGCAGCCCTGACTTAGGCTTAAAATAAGGGAGACATCCATCCCCCATGGAAAAAGAAACTGAGATGTTATGGAATCTCACTTGAGATTTCAGCAAACTCTAAACAGATGTGTGCACACACACTGTACATTCAAAGGAGAGCCTCCAGGTGAAATAGGAATAATCCTAAAACCGTGTTGTAGTAATTCAGAAGGAAAGTCTGAAAGAGCCCTAGCAACTTTCATGGGGAAAATGGGAGCAGCAGCAAGAGCGCACCTCTGAGTGTGGCTGAAACTGAAAGAGTCAGCAAGCTCCAAAGGGCCTTTACAGAAGCAGAGCCTGTCCTTTCGGTGCCCTTTCGGTCCCCTTTCGGCACCTCTTTCCGTCCTTGTAGAAATGGCCCGCATTCCGGCTTTGGGGTCTGGTGACTGAGGGCCTCCCCTCAATTCTTCCAATAACCAAGAGTGTGACTTTGGCAAGTGCTTTAAGAAAACAAGTACAAACTCCTATAAAAATGCACACCCTGCCTACCTCCAAAACGGAATTTAGAGACAACTTCAGACAAAATAATCATTTTTTTTCAGCATAATAGTGGGATCTTCTTGATGTCCTTTGCTGTCAGAGCATACCGGTCACAGAGATCATCAGGGAACGTGGCATTTCACAGCTGCCAATGTCCAGACAGATCACCTCATCGAACACTTTTATTTCACAGATGTGAAAACCAGGGTCCAGAGAGCTACAGTTCCCTCTGAAAACTGCAGAGCTACTTTGAGCTCATGAGTCCAAATCCAAGTGTACTTGAAGATTTCCCAGGGCGGGCAGGGCCATGTTTAGAGGTGGCTGTAGGCTCAGGAAGTCTGTAGGCAGGCTGTCTGCTGGTGACTGGGGTTGCTCAGCCTGAGGGGTCCCAGCACCTGTGCCCACAGGCTGCTGGGCGGGGCCAGGTTCTGGTGCTAATTTGGTGCCTGGGGGTACGGTACTTGACTGTATTGTGAGTCTGCGCCTCCTACCCACGTCCTTGTGGTTCCTTCCTTGTGTTTTGCTGTAGAAGATCTTTGCTGGTAAGTTCTGGTCTTTTTCATCGTTTCATGGTTGTTCTGCAGATAATTGTGATTTTGGTGTGCCCATGAGAGGAGGTGAGCTCAAGTTGTTTCCACTCCGCCATCTTGGCCGGTCTCTCCCGAATTACATTTTAAATAATTTGGGAGGTGGCTGAGAATCTTTCCTGGTTCTTGGAGTTGAGGTTGGAATTTGCTCTGGGCTGCTTCCTTTCTTCCTTATCCTTGGGTTGCAGAAGTAGCAGAAACTGGTGGTATGCCTATTTCCCAGGCACTGGGACCCTCTCCCTCATCTCAAGCTAAAGGCCCCATAGCCCTTTTGTCTTCAAATTTCCTTCAGTGCCTGGAAAGGTGTTTGTAACCATGGTGAAGGAAAGGGTCATGTAGGGCATTAACCTCTTGCTCCCATTCCCACGTGACAGTGAGGCTCTGTAACTTGCTGCTAATGCCTGTGGCAACAAGACGCTGTCTGAGGGCAGGGCGGGGAGAAACAGCATTTGCACCTAGTGAATGAATGGTATGGGAGTTGGGGCAGGTGATGCAGCACTGCTCCCTGGGAGGAAGTAATCTCTAACATCTCCAGCTGGATGATGGCTCCTTTTGGGGAAGGCAAGGAAGGAGAACCAGAGCTGAGCTTCACTGGGGAAGGGTAGAGTGCCCTCCAGTGCTCTACTCCATCAGGCAGCCTCAGGCACCTGCTGCTGCCTTTTGGGGAGCCAGCTCTCTCTCCCAGCTGTGATGTGCCATCAGCCCCACCCAGGAGGAGCTTGAAATGCCTACAGGGTAGGTTTCATCACCCCTATTTTAGAGGTGAAGTAACAGATACCCAAATGATGAAGAGACTGGCACAAGTTGCACCGCTGGTAGTAAGTGAAAAAGCTAAGGCTCCAATCAGGCTTTTGGCCCCAACTCCAGTGCTCTCAGGTCTGTAACTCAGCATAGTTGTTTGGAAAGTTCTTCCACTTTAGTATTTGTAGGGCCTTGGACAAGACACTTGAGGTTCTAATAGAGATGATGTGAAGTCATATATGTGGAAGTGTTTACCACAGTGCTAGCAATAACAGGAGCTCAATAAATGGGGTAGGCATGGCAGGGCAGGAGTCAGGGAGGTAAAAACAAGAATAACACCGGGTCTTGGCCCTGAGGAAGTTCATTGTTATGAGCAGTTAGGCTCATGACCTGGTTTTGAACCATGGCTCACTGTAAAGCTGTGTTACTTTGGGAAAGTTTCTTATTCTCTCCATGCCTCGGTTTCCTCATCTGTAAAATGGGTATAATTGCAGTAAATACTTCCAAAGGTTATTGTGGAGATTAAATGAATGAATGCATGTGAATGCTTTGGCCATGCCTGATCACAGAAGTGTTGTGATACATGGTAGTTTTAAGTACTATTATATAAATATGTAAAAATGTAAATAAAAGATTTAGGGAACAGACAACAAAAACAGTGGAAGGAATGGCACAAGAGGAAAATGGGAACTTTTCAAGTATGTTCTAAGGAAAAAATTCGCTGCTATGTTTGGAAACACCTGCAGGTACAACTCATGACCAGATGGCAAATGATCTCGTTTTTAGTTGATCACGAAACAGAGTCCAGAGGATGATGCCAAATTTTCTTTATAAACAAGTGCCGTCTACTTATGCTGTGGTTCACTCTAGGTGTCTTCTGCAAGGTCAAGTCCTCTGAACTTTCCATGTTCCACCTGGAGAAAGTCTTTGGTATAGAGCATTGTATTCTTTTCCTTTTGCTACTGTAGCAAATTAGTGCAAAGTTAGTGGCTTTAAGCAAAACAAAATTACTATTTTATAGTTCTGGAAATCAGAAGTCTAAAATCAAGGCTGCATTTCTTCTGGAGGCTTCAGAGGAGAATCTGTTTCCTTGCATTTAACAGCTTCTAAAACCTGCCTCCATTCTTTGACTCATGGTCCCTCCCTTCATCTTCAAAGCCAACCATATGTAGCATCTTTCCTCTCTGACCTCCCACCGGCCTCTTATAAAGATCCTGGTGATTATACAGGGCCCACCAGGATAATCCAGCATAATCTCCACATCTCAATGTCCTTAACTTAATCACACCTGCCATATAAGGTAACATATTCACAGTTCTGGGGATTAATGTGTAGACATCTTTTGGATGCCATTATTCAGGCCTATCACAAGCATCTCCAAGCCAAACACATCCTTCCTTTGCTAAAATGGGCCACCTTGTTTAGAATAACTTGCAGGATCTATTATGCAAATTCTTCACCCCACCATGTGTAAGGAGAGGAAAAAATGCCAATGGTGAGGAGAAGTAAGAACCCTGTCCTACTACTCATCCATATAATAATTGCTGTGGGAATTCTGGTGAGATCAGTAAGGGCAGTCTTTTTTTATTTTAATTATAAGAATGAATTTTACTATTCATCTTTATCTTGCACATCAAAATTCATTGGGCATTGCAATCACTGCACACACATGGGAGAAGCAATGAATGCCAGACATTTCCTTTGTTCATGTGCCAAGCTCATCGGACATCAATCACAAGACCCAAATTCAAAGATGGGAGTTTCAGGACTTCCCTGGTGGCCCAATGGTTAAGATTCCACTGGCAGCTTCCACTGCCGTGTGGCACGGCCAAAAAAACAAAACAAGAAAATGATTGAAGTTTCAAGGATGCAAAGGTAGACCTTTCTGGTAGGGGTTAACCAGAATTGCTCTTCCTCATGGATGCTGACTAAAACACTTAACCTGCTGAAACCCGGGATTGAACCAGGGACCTTTAGATCTTCAGTCTAATGCTCTCCCAACTGAGCTATTTCAGCTTCTTAGGGGTGAGCTGCCCTGACACTCATTTTTCAAAACTGAGATTGTTTTCAATCCATTTTTAGAACATTTCAGACTTCGAAAGTGTTGCTGTCTCATTGTCCAATATATTTATCCACCCAAAAAGTTTGGAATGTCTTCCATGTATGGTGCTTGCATCCAATTCCTGGTGGTATGGGATGGTAGGAGGAGAGAGACAGAAGAGAAATGATGGGGATTCACTGGAAAGCCTCTCTGCTCTTCTGACACAGCTCAGAAAATTTTTTTTAAATTTCTTAGAGTCCCTTATTTTTTCTCGTCTTTTCATTCGTTCTTGAATAATATTCAAAGATTCTGAGAAATGGATTAATTTTTGTTAATGTGGAATCAGTTTTCTGTTTCCTGGTGATAATTTCAAGTGGGCTGGTTTCTTTGTTTTATATGCTTCCATCTACTCTGTCATAGTCTTTTGGCCCAGGTGAGAAGGTCTTGGAGAGGACTGACCCGGCTGAGAAGGAACTAAGAGCAGGAA
>NW_006788513.1:605934-614286 GCF_000442215.2 Lipotes vexillifer | reverse complement strand
GCAGGAATGGTAACAATTTGGGTTTAGAATTTACTATTCTTGAGCATAGCCATCCACCAAAAATAGTCTAATTTAAAAATTGTAGAAATAGTGGAGTTAACAGAATAAATTTTCTGACAAAAGGAAAGTGCTTTGCCAAACAATACAGAAAATAGGTATATTTCCTAACATACTGAAAAAAGAGGCAACTGCCACTTGGGGGTGTAGCTCAGTGGTAGAGCCCATGCTTTGCATGTATGAGGCCCCGGGTTCAATCCCCGGCACCTCCATGAGGATTTTATCTTTTTTCTCGTTTCCAAGATATTTTATACCCATACCTTCCTTCAGTCCTGTGGAATATGCTCTCCTACTTTTCCACTTTTCACTACTTTTTTTTCCCTTGCTTACGTGGAAAGTAAACATGATTGGTGCAGCTGCAGAAGGAATAAACAAGAGGAGAAGAAGAAGGAAAAAAAAAAGGCTTATTCCACATCCACGAATGTCACCAATTTAACCAACTTTTTCACCTAGACTACCATTTTACGATACTACTTAAGAGAAGGAAGATCCAAAGTAAGACAGGGAAAAAAATAAAAAGAAAGAAACCTGTGTGCACTTTCTTTAGCCAGAATAACTAATCCTAAAGACACTAGCCATGGGAAAAATTAGGGTGCTGTGAGCAGGATTCCAAGCACTTCTGGAAAAAAACTTTGGAATGCAAACTGAATGCCTTAGACACATTCATGAACCTTTATTACATACCTGGAATAGAACACATGAATTCGAACAAGGGCTTCTGTTTTTCTGGTAAGAGCCCGGAAAAAGACAAAATAAGGAAAGTTCCACCACCGACCTCCTTTAATTTTGGAGACAAAGTGTTGTTCATCCCCTGCCATAGAGAACACTTGGCTTTCAGATAAATTCAAGTAATGGAGAGGTCTTGGCTCCTTAATAGTCAACCATCTCTTTGTTTCCTTCCCATCCCTTCCACTGAATTCTCAAAAAGTTGAGAAGCAGATGCTCAGCAGCAAGTGGGTGCCATGGAGGCAGGAGATGTTCCCTTTCAATAAACCAGACCCCGTGGGCAATATTTCTGCTCAAAGGTTGTCCTTTGGGGACTGGTGGAATTGACGCTGTTTCCTTTTACAGATGGCTTAAGGGATCTGCAGTTTCTGAAGAGATAATCACTTTACCTGGAAGCTGATGGCAGAAAATGAGACTTTTATTGGTCTTCTCCTAAGAAAATTTTAGGATCATAACAATAACTAGTATAAATCAAAAAAGAATGAGATCAGCCTAGGAGCAATCTCATTTCTTTGTTTTTTCACAAATACTAATAATAAACTCCTTATCTACTCATCTTTTTTTTTTGGCTGTGTCACATGGCATCTTAGTTCCCTGGCCAGGGATCAAAGCCATGCCCCCTGCAGTGGAAGCACAGAGTCTTAACCACTGGACCGCCAGGGAAGTCCCCGTATCTACACGTCTTAATGCATAACAACTCTCACTCTATCTATTCTTCAGAGGCCTTCTACTTCTAGTTGTATAAATGTCCAAACTTGAGATTCAGAGATATCAACAGAATTCCAGATTCAGTTTACAATGTGTGTAGGCAGACATCCTCAAGAGGGTATCTTGTAGGCATTTAAAATATGTCATATCCAAACCCAAACTCAACATTTCCCCTTTATTGAAGGTCAGTCTTTTTTACTGGAACTAAAAATTTTTAAATATCTTGAGAAAGGAGCAGGTCCAAAATGAATTTTAATTACCCACCAAACACTTTTATAGCACGTGATATATGCCAGGCACTGCTCTAAGCACTTCATACATAGTCATGCAATCTGCTAACATCATGAATTACATTCTATTATCATGGCCCTCACTCTATAGACCAGGAAACTGAGACAGGACCAAGGTGAAGGGATAAGCCCAAATGTCACACAGCTAGAAGTGGTGGCTCCTAGTGAAGTGGTATCAGATGATCGTTGTCAGCAGAACCCCTGATTCCAGTCACCTTGGGGACTCACCACCCAGGGCTTTATGTATCCTCAAACCCACAATTCTCAGAATGTCCCATCAGGGCGGCTTTTTGTATAGATGGTACAGCACGAACATGGGGAGATACTGGAATATCTCTGTCTCACCTCTGAAAAGCATAAGGGCCCCAGGAGAGAAAGGAGGAGGTACTTTTAGAATCCAAGAGCTGGGACAGATCTTAATGATTAACCTGATTATCAAGGTTACCCAGATTTCTAACCCTGGAGCAAAGCAAAGTAGCTGAGCTAGCCTGGGGGTCCGAGTGTTTTGCTTGGATCTTCTGCCTCAAGCAAGAAAACATCTTTCAAGGCTCAAATTCTATGCCGGGGGATGGGGGTGGTGGTGGTGGGATGAACTGGGAGATTGGGATTGACATGTGTACACTAATATGTATAAAATAGTTAACTAAAAAGAACCTGCTGAATAAAAAATAAATAAAATAAATAATAAAATTCAAAAATTTTAAAAAAAGAAAAGAGAAAAAAAAGACTCAAATTCTAGCTTAAAAATTCATGAAATATTTTCCTATCCTTTTTTAAAATTGAAGTATAGTTATATATATATATATATATATATATATATATATATATGTATGCTTTTTCAGATTCTTTTCCCTTATAGGTTATTACAAAATATTGAGTACTGTTCCCTGTGCTATACAGTAGGTCCTTGTTGGTTATCTATTTTATATTTAGTGGTGTGTATATGTTAATCCCAAAGTCCTAATTTATTCCTCCCCATTCTAAACCTTCAATGTTTCTCTATTAATGAACTGTTTTTCTAAAAATAATTCTTTGAATAAAACTATCAGAACATTGAGGAAAAAACTTTTTTTCTTTCGTTCCCTGCCTCTCCCCAGCCTTTCCCTAATTTAAATAACATTCGTAGTATTTTTTTATCTTTATTTTGGTCTTCCCAGCACAGGAAGTGTTTTGAATCTGAGGGGAGCCCTCCCATCGTAGAGCCTCCCCCTTCCCCGACAGTGGCTGAGTTAGCAGGTAGAGTACTCGCTTGCCCAGACTCCCTCCAGCCAGGGCTCTGGCCTGAACTGGTGATCTAGGCTGTGCCAACCTGATATACTTGACAGGACTTGCACTCGGGAACCAGAGGGAAGCAGTGGCCCCTGACAACATATGTTGGCATTGGAACAGCAGTGAGGCATCACTTGGGGGTCTGCCGTCTGGGCTTGAAACCTGGTCCTCAAGACATCTCAACATTTCTGCGAGCCCACAGGTTTCCAATGAGTAAATTCTTTAGCCAGAGGCTCCTATCACTTGTAACTAAACCCTTGATAATATTTGTATTTGCAAATACTTATCAAACACCACGTGCTAAGAACTGGTCTAAGAGTTTCTCATGTACAGACTCACTTCATCCTCACAGTAACCCCATGATACGGGTACTATGATTATGCCCCTTTTACTGGTGAGGAGACTGAGGCATAGTAAAGAAAGCAACTTGAGGCTAAGTAATTTGCCCCAACTTATTATTCTTTTAAATATTTATGTATATATGTATGTATGTATTTATTTGGCTGTGCCAGGTCTTAGTTGGGGCATGTGGGATCTTTGTTGCAGCATGTGGGATCTAGTTCCCCGACCAGGGATCAAAGCCAGGCCCTCCACATTGGGAGCATGGAGTCTTAACCACTGGACCACCAGGGAAGTCCCTTTAAAAAATATATATATATAATTATTTATTTGGCATTTGTTCCAAATTATAAGCAATGAAGTAGCAAGGCTAGGATTTGAACCAGGCTGTCTGGATCTAAATCTGAGCTCTTAATCACCACACATACTGCTTCTCTACAGGTTTTAAATTTTTTTTAATTTATTTATTTTACTGATTACATAATAACTGCTCATCATAGAACCATTCAAACACTATAAAGGGTAGAAGAAAGAAAATAAAGCAACAGTACTGCTTATAGTAAACCATTGTCTATAGCTGTACTAGCTACTTGAGTTTAATTAAAATTAAATAAATTAAAGATTTGGTTCCTCGGTCACACTAACCACATTTCACGTGCTCAGTAGCCACATGCGTCTCTTGGCTACTGGTTTGGATAGCACAGCATGAATAGAACACGTTTCCATCATCACAGAAAGTTCTGATCGGCAGCCCTGAGTAATTTGGCCTTTTTTTCATAGTTCTCTGGGACAGTGAACAAATACATGTAATTTTATATAAATGGAGTATTCTGCATGCTGTTTTTATTGTGGGACTCTTTAGTTATTTTCTCTTATCTATGGCTTATTTTTTCTTGCTTTGACCCCTCCCCTCTCTTGTCGGGATAAGCCAGGTGGGTAGGAGACCTTCCGGGCCTTCCCCTGGGCTCTTACCCTCATGGAAAATTTCATATCACACGTAGAAGGGCTTGTAGTTGGTAAACATTTGCTTTTTTCCATTAATAAAACATCATGGAAATACTTCTGAGTCAGCCAATCCAGTTCTTACTTATTCTTGTTAGTGGCCTTGTGGAATTCCACGGTTCAGATATAACAATATTTTGAGGTACCTTCAGTCTCTTTCTCAGGAGTAGGATGATTAGATTGAAAGGCATGTTTATGTTTAATGTTCATAGATATTACCAGATTCTAGCCCAAAGGTGATACTGATCCCCATTTTCTCCTGCAATGAGTGAGTATATTCTGCCTTCTCCCTTCCCCTTCTATCTCACTGCCCCCAGACACTCCACATCTTGGTCCAGCATTAGGTGCTGTCACACGTCTAGATTTTTACAGAATTATGATTGAAAAGTGGTGTCTCTCTACAGTGGCAAACTGACCCCGGTGAGAGCAGGTGCCCAAGGTAAAAGCAATAAAAGATTGCAAACAATGTCCATTTGCTTTTATCCATCACCACATGTAGGCCATTCTAACAATGTCAGTGATAATGTACTCCACCCCTCAAAAATCTTTTGTTGCTGTTTGTGGGAATGTAAATTGATACAGTCACTATGGAGAACAGTATGGAGGTTCCTCAGAAAACTAAAAGTAGAGTTGCCATATGATCCAGCAATCCCACTCCTGGGCATATATCTGGAGAAAACTCTAATTTGAAAATATACATGCAACCCTATGTACATAGCAGCACTATTTACAATAGCCAACACCTGGAAGCAACCTGAATGTCTATTGACAGATGAATGGATAAAGATGTGGTACATATATACAATGGAATACTACTCAGCCATAAAAAAATAATGAAATAATGCCATTTGCAGCAACATGAATGGAATTAGAGATTATCATACTAAGTGAAGTAAGTCAGAAGGAGAAAGACAAATACCATACGATATCACTTATTTGTGGAATGTAAAATATGACACAAATGACTATATCTATGAAACAGAAACAGACTCACAGACATAGAGAACAGACTTGTGGTTGCCAAAGGGGAGGGGGTGAGGGAGGTTGGATTGGGAGCTTGGGATTAGCAGGTGCAAACTATTATATATGGAATGGATAAATAACAAGGTCCTACTGTATAGTACAGGAAACTATATTCAATATCCTGTGATAAACCATAATGGAAAAGAATATGAAAAAGAATATATATATGTATAACTGAGTCACTTTGCTGAACAACAGAAATTAACACAACATTGCAAATCAACTATACTTCAGTAAAAAAAATTTTTTTTAAATCCTTTTTTTGGCCTACATTCTAAGCTATTGCTGTGGGTACTGTTGAGTTTTAATAATATGTGTAAGCTTCGAGTCCCAGCTATACAACTGGCCTCAAATGCACACAAACTCAGCCACACATATTTGTTTAAAAGTGAATTATAATGTTTTTCAATAATTCTAGCTCACTTCAGGTGTGGCTTGTGTCTCCAGTCCCTATGGTACCACACACTCATGTTTACACTGGAGATTCATAATAAACCAGGAGAGCTGGATGTAATTTTTCTATTTGGAGATTAAAGTACACAACAACTTTTTCAAATAAAATCAGGCTTGAATCACGTATTCTGAAGCGCCAAGCTTTAACATTGTTCCTTGAAGGTCGGTGCACAGAAACTGTGGAGAAAGCCGGGAATAATACAACTGCAAAAAAGTACGGAAATAGGCAATTCCATGGAAAACAGAGTCAAATTTTGAAGAAGAACTCCAGGAAACATGACAAAAGGTGCTGGTCTTCTATTGCCAGAAGAAATCAAAAGGACAGTCTTTGAACACCTGCATAGTTTTCACCAGGAACAAGACACTCATTCTAAAGCAATGGATCAAATAATTTCAATGTTCACTATTTAGTCATTTTCTCTAAATTCAGTGTAAGAGGAAAATCTTCAGGGATTTTACTAAATGTAATAGAAATTTATGATGAATCTTCTGGTGAAAACATTTCAGTGGAAATGTCTGAGCTACAGAGACATATGAAGACTGCTGAGAACAATCCTGAAGAAACAAAGATGTGGAAAATGAGGCATTTCTGACATTCATTATAAATTGAGGTTTTTATGAATTGGTCAAATTTATCTTTATGTTTAAGACGTTTTTTTTTGAGAACTAGGTGCCTCTCTCTTTATTTATTTATTTGGTTGTGCTGGGTCTCTTAGTTGCTGCAGGCAGGCTCCTTAGGTGCTGGAGGTGGGCTCCTTAGTTGTGGCATACAAACTCTTAGTTGCAGCATGCATGTGGGATCTACTTCTGTGAGCTGGGATCGAACCCGGGCCCCCTGCATTGGGAGCGCGGAGTCTTACCCACTGCCCCACCAGGGAAGTGGGTAAAAGTCCGTTTAAGACTTTTCTTAACGATTTGAATAACTTATTTCGAGTGAAAGAAAACTTTCAGAATTAAAATTAATAAAAACTGTCTTCGGGCTTCCCTGGTGGCGCAGTGGTTGAGAATCTGCTTGCTAATGCAGGGGACACGGGTTCGAGCCCTGGTCTGGGAGGATCCCACATGCCGCAGAGCAACTAGTCCCGTGAGCCACAACTACTGAGCCAGCACATCTGGAGCCTGTGCTCTGCAACAAGAGGCCGGGATAGTGAGAGGCCCGCGCACCGTGATGAAAAGTGGCCCCCGCTTGCCACAACTAGAGAAAGCCCGCGTGCAGCAACAAAGACCCAACACAGCAAAACTAAATTAATTAATTAATAAACTCCTACCCCCAACATCTTCTTAAAAAAAAACAACAAACAAACAACAATAAAAACCCCCTATCTTCCATGAACTGTTAGTGAAGAGATAGGTAGGCAAATCTGGCTATTCTATTTAACATGAATATGCAAATTTGTACCAAATCATTGACATTTGCAAAAGTTAAGGCTCAAACACAGAACTATAATGCTATTTCATCACTAAGATGGCATAGGTAAGTTTTTCTTTTTCAAAAATTGCATTTATATAATTTTAAAATGTTAAACATCTTTTATCCGTTGTAATGTAATACTTATTTAAAAATTTATTTACTGACGTAATTATGCACATGCAATTCAATAATAGAAACATTTACTGTCTTCATTTCCCTTCTGATCATTGTTATCATCAGTTTCATTTTGTAGTTATTACTGAAAATCCTTCTGCAGTAGAGAGGAGGGTAGGATGTTATAAAATGATTCAAAAGATACAAAATATTTTCAAACAGCTAGAATTGGCCTTGAATAATATCCTGATACACTGAGCTTTATAGTTGTTCCTTGAAGGTTGGTGCACAGAAATTGTGAAGCCATTGGGCACTTGGCGTGATTAGTGCAAGAATGACCACAGACATCAAGCAGGAGAGGCACGACCACAAAAGGAGCCATAACTGATTGAATGAGCCATTTGCAGCTTCACTGCACCACCTCGGGTCCTTGGATCCTCATGGCTTATCTTTGAAATAAGCCCCTTTCTTTCACATGCATTTCCCTGACTGCAGAGAAGCTGAGCAGTTTTTCATGTTTATTGGACAACTGACAGCCTTATTCTATAAATTCCTCATCTGTATCCTCTCTGGGATGGTGATACTCAACATGTTTGTGTCTGGGACCCCTTTGAGAATATGATGAAGCTTATTATGCATCCTTTTCTGAGAAAAATACACACATGTTAACTTGTGCAGACCTCCACACCCAACTTCAGGGCGCTCAGAAACCTCCTCTTCCTCATTTTACAGATATAGAAATTCAGGCCCGAGACCTAAGACTAATTTGCAGCAAGTTCCATGCCCTGTGAGGCTCAGTTTTCTCATCTGCAGAATGGGAACACTCCCACTTAACCTCAAAGGATTAATGTAAGAATCGAATGAGTTAATGTCTAAACATACTAGTCTAGAAATTCCAAAATTACTGCAAGCGTTGACCTTATTTTTCATTTTCCCCCCTCAGAGCTCCACCCCCCCCCC
>NW_006788513.1:592641-605731 GCF_000442215.2 Lipotes vexillifer | reverse complement strand
CCCCCCCCCCCCCCCCCGCCAGTATAAATTAGTTCCAATGTTTAAAAATTGAGCATTCTCACACTTTAATAATCTGAAGTCCATGCTCCATCTCAGAAAACTGGAAGCTCCAGCAATACTGTCCCGTGCTAGGGAGGGGCTGGACTGGAGAAGCAGCATGGCTTTGTTAACAAGGCAACAGCAGGGGCTGCAGGTTATCCTCTGAAAGCGGGGCGGCCTCTCTCACTCACTTTACCTGCCAGGCCAGGTGGGCCCTTGGGCTGGGGAGTCCTGCCCTGGGCATTTGCTATTCCTCTGCACATGCCTCAGGTCAGGTCTCAGTCAAATTAGTCACATAAAGGTGATAAGGTTTGATACTGATTGAGGTGATGCTATCTTTGGGAGATTTGCATTCTAATGGGATTTAAGGGAAAGACTGTCCTAATCCTATCACTCCCTGACCGCGAAAAATCCCAGTAATTATGTGAGAACTTTTTTGCATTCTTGGCCAGGGACTAATGGTAGAATTGTGTTGCTTTTGCCTCCAAACTATTTCGTATTCAGTCTGTTTCTATCCATCACCACTTTTGAGATGGTGAAGGCTGAATCAAGAGTTCAGTTTTGGAGATACTTATTGGAGTTGAAGGTATTAATTTGAGAGTCATTAGCTAGTAGATGGGGCTCAAAATCATGAGATTAGATGAGACCACACTAGGGAGAGGATGGTTTAGAGCCATATAGAACTGAGCTTGAATCTTTTTTCACCACTTAGGAACTTGGGCCAATTATGCAGCCAGTTCATGCCTCAGTGTCCTCATCTGTAAAATGGGGTAATAATAATACCCACTGCATAGAGTTCTCAGGAAGAATTAATGTGATAATGCAGGTAAAGGATGTGGACTATAAATAATAAAATGCAGTCACTTACATCAAAGGGATCTACCCTGGAGCCAGGAAGGCAGTAGGGAGGGGGAACTTAACACACCTCCACCCAGATATAATATAAACTTTTGACCCAGTCATCCACAGGCCACCTAGAACTCATTTTCTTTACTCCTTAGAAACTGCAGCTCAGCAAGCAATCTGCTGCCGACAAGTAACTGAATGTCTGCTGGCACGCATTGTACTTCTGTAAAACAACCTATGTAACTTCTCTGAATGTCTCTGTCTGTTGTCTTTACAAACCCCTGCTATTCTCTATTTCCCTTGGAGCACATTTGAGTTGCTACTGGAATTGGTGCACCTCCCAAACTGCAATTCTTATTTTTTTTAATTTTATTTATTTGTTTGTTTATTTATTTATTTATTTTTGGCTGTGTTGGGTCTTCGTTGCTGCATGAGGGCTTTCTCTAGTTGCAGTGAACGGGAGCTACTCTTCATTGCGGTGCGGTGGCTTCTCTTGTTGCGGATCATGGGCTCTAGGCACTCAGGCTTCAGTAGTTGTGGCACTCGGGCTCAGTAGCTGGGGCTCGCGGGTTCTGGAGTGCAGGATCTGTAGTTGTGGCACTCAGGCTTAGTTGGTCCGTGGCATGTGGGATCTTCCCAGACCAGGGCTCGAACCCGTGTCCCCTGCATTGACAGGCGGATTCTTAATCACTGTGCTACCAGGGAGGCCCCCAAACTGCAATTTTTACGACCCTAAAAAAACTCTTGTTTGCAGCCTTCTGTGGGTTTTTTTTGGTCGACAAGGACTAGCATAGCACCTGGCCCGTAGTCCAGCTCTCAGTAAACACAGGCTGTGTTATCACTACAATGAGGACACTGATTCAGAGAAATCGGTGGCTTATTCTAAGTCATCCAATGAATAGATGGAAAATCCTCGGCTCAGAGGATGGGCTTACCCCTTCTCACAGCAGCCCTGTCCCTGTGGATCCCAGCTCACTGTCCGTAGCTCAGTTTGGGCACTGGGATTCCAGGACCTGTCCCTAAGTCCTTGTCAATAGCAGCTTCAGGGGACTTGCTGGTGGGCTCTCTGTGCTATGATGCTGGATTAAAGAGCTCTAGTCCCCACCTTTAGGGGCAAGAATCCACTGGTAGCTGTTGATTTTCATACCAAAAAAAAAAGAAAAAAGCCAAAAGATACTGATTTTCATGCCAAATGCCAAAATTGGGAGGTAGGGCTCTAGTTCTCACAGGTGCTAATTTCTTTGGATTGTGGGCCAAAGGCTGTCCTTGAAGTCACCAAACGCTGAGGGAACCAGAGTGAAACTTGCATTCAGCCAGGAGACGGACGACCCAAATTCCATTACATTTAGCAGATTCCTGTATTCATGGGATCTTTCCTCTTTTCCCATCTGTAGAACAGTCATATTCACACTGAGTAGATATTTGGCCTTTTAGGAGTGAAAGCTTTAAAGAAAAGATTGCATATGGGGTTTTAGGAACAATCCACAAACTTTGTGGAGAAGCAAGAATGTAGATGATTGTGGGTGAAATCATTGTTGAGGACTTTCTGATGCAAATACTAAAATTCAGAAGCCCAAAAATGGGATGATCTGCTTGTTTCAACATAGAGCTGATCTGGGAGGTATCTGTGGGCCTTTTGAAGGATGTGATGATTTCAATCATTCTGTAAAGACTGGGTAGACTTCTGGTGGGGCTGAAGACCCATGTCCAATTACCTACTATTTCTAGAGCAGTGGTTCTCAAAGTATGGCCTTTGGACCAGCAGTATCAGCATCACCTGGGAACTTCCTGAGAGGCAAATTTACCCCAGAACTATTGAATCAGCAACTCTAGAGTTCAGACTCAGCAATCTGCGTTTTAACAAAACTTCCAGGTGATTTTGATGCAGCTCAAGTTTGAGAATTACTGTTCTTGAGTATAACTAACTGCAAATCTGAATAAGCCTCTAAGAACACTGGAACCCAGGGCGGTAAGGAGTGTGCTGGAAACGGGGTGAGAGGCAGAGGGAAGAGGTGAAGGACTGGCAGCTTGGTGTGTAAATCTGTAAGTAGGTAATGTAGGGGGTGGCCGGGAAAGGAGAACCAGGCATGACTTTCTTGACATAAGAGAAGCCATTTTGGGATCTAAGCCCGGCCACAGTGCTTGCCCTTGAACAGGTCTCAATAATTAATGATCTTAAGGGAACAAAAGAACAAAAAAAAGAACAAAAAGAACAAAAGAACAAAAAGATAACAAATCAGGTATAAAGGCTCCCAGTTCTACTTCAATGGTAAAGATTAGTCTGTAGCTCAATCACCAGATCTACTGGAACCTAAGGGATGATGATGTTGACATTTTCTGACCCTCGTGACTTCAATCAGCTAAAGCTTAGACTCTGTTGACCTTTGCCCCAATTCTATGCTGAATTCTCCTCTGCTCAAGCCCTTCATGGATATGCATACACCACCCAAGCCCCTCATGAATATGCCTGTACCCTTACCTTAAAACTTCCCCAAGTTTGCTGTTTGGGGGAGAAACTGCTTTGGGAAAGATCCCAGGTGTTCTCCTTATTTGCTGCAGGTAATAAATCCTTCCTTCTCCTGATCTTTGGCTTTGTTGTGTCTTTTGGCTCAATACCCACCAAGAGGCAAACCCAGTTTTTGGGTAACAAATCCACAGATTATAGCATTTCTCCAAGTATAATTATCCAGTCTGAACTGGGAGTCAGCCTGTTACCAAATACAAGTCCATGTGTCCAATGCACAGTGAAGCCAAACAAACCAAAATGTCAGAGTTTGGAGCAGAAAAATGTTTATTGCAGGGCCGTGTGAAGAGAATGTGTGGCTCATACCCCCCAAAACCCTGAACTCCCCGAAGGGTTTCAGCAAAGCATTTTGAGGGCCAGGTGAGGGAGGGGGGATTGTAGGGTGTGTGATCAACTCCTGCATAATTCTCTGATTGGCTGATTTTGAGGTAACAGGGCAGTGTCACAGGGGTTAACATTATCAATCCTTAGGTGCCAGTAGGTCGGGGGGGGCTCTGTGCTCATGATCATCAAGCAGTTAATTTCTTCCTCTTGGTGGTTTTTAGGATCTGAAAAACTCAGGAAATATAGCAAATACTATAATCTGGGTACTTCAGAGAAGAGCTACAACAGAGGATATGCGGGGAAGGGTCTGTCCAAGGAAAATCCCATAGTGTCCTGCTTGGTTACAAGCCTTGTTCCACCTGTACTGGAGCATATTTATGGTTAAATTTTATCAGAATTTGAAATTTCTCATGACTCAGTTGGTTCCCAAAGCTACCCACATTCTATCTGGCCCTCCTCCTTTCCAGAGGTGAACACATAGCTGTCTGTGATTGGTTTTCAAGAACCTCCTGCAGAGAGATATGAGCCTCCCCTTTTTCCTTCCTCATGTGCATGCAGATTGTATTTTAACAAGGATGATTCAGATTCCCAGCATTTGGCCTCCTCCCCTCACCTCTGCTTCCCCACACTGTAACCTGCATGCTAGACAGAGCCCAAAGGGAGCACATTAAAAGCATGGAAAAGTGATGCCATAAAGGCGAGCAGGAGTCCCAAACAATCTCATCTTGCGTGTAATTGACACATTATACAATCTTAATAAAAAATTGCAGACATCTAATTGCCTTTATGGCCAAACACGATGAGTCCAGACCCCTGAGACCCTTCAATATATTCCAAAGCCATAATGCCTAAATCTAGGACTGCAGTATAACTCAGTAGTGGTAGAACATAATCAGAAAAAAATTCAGCTTCTGACATAGAGAGTTGTTAGGAGAGAGGAGCCTGTCTTAATCTGTAGGAAACAAGTTGAATTACTTGGCTGGGAATCTCTGCAGGATTGCATCCTGGGCTGTTGGTGCTCTGAAGGCTGCTTACTGGGAAGAAATTTGACTCTCCTTGAGCATTTCTGTCTGGAGGAGGGAGCCAGCTTGGCCCGTGTGCAGAGCAGCTGCAAGTGTCAGGAGACAATGTCCCCAGAAGTAACACTCAACCAATGACAGATGGGGAATCAGTAGATAAATACACACCGTGTCCTCACTGCTTGGTTGGGACAGCTCTGAGGAGGGTCCTGCTCTACCCCCCAGGACACCTCAGTAGAAGTGAGCTCCATTTGTTATGGAATCGGGTCCCACTGCTTGCCCCTTACAAAATCAATACTCACAGATGATGGTAGAGAGGAAAGTTGCCTTTAATCAGAAAGCCAGTAATCTGGGGAGATGGTGGACACAGGGTCCCCCAAAACCACCTCTGAAGATTCTGTTCAGCCATGAAAGCTTCTAAAGGTAAACAGGGATGTAATCTCAGTTACTCATTGAGATAGAGGGTCAGAGTCATCACTAACCCTCACTGTGTGCAGGCTTGTTGTCTTTCTTTAGATACTATCATCTTCACACAGTTTGTTCATGAGTTTACTGAAGGGGAAGCTGGGGAAGAGATCAGGTCATCTGTTGTTACTTATTCTTCATTTTGACTTCTTTGTTCTACAGAAAGAACCAACAAGTTAGGCAAAGTACTGTGTGGTCAAAAGATTTGAAAGGGGGCTTCCCTGGTGGCGCAGTGGTTGGGAGTCCGCCTGCCGATGCAGGGGATGTGGGTTCGTGCCCCGGTCCGGGAGGATCCCACGTGCCACGGGGCGGCTGGGCCCGTGAGCCATGGCCGCAGAGCCTGCGCGTCCGGAGCCTGTGCTCCGCAACGGGAGAGGCCACAACAGTGAGAGGCCCGCGTACCACAAAAGAAAAAAAAAAAGATTTGAAAGGTGTGCTTCAGCCAGAGATGAGTAGATCATGGGGGTGCCTGGCTTAAGGTTAGTGTCAAGAGAAAAGGGGCCTCCTGCAGAGAACTCTTTCCTGCAAAGTGATCTTTCCTGCCAAAAGCTGCTTACAAATCCCCACTTCTCAGAACATCATTTCTTTTCTATGGGATCATGGGTTAAGTTCCATCTTCTGTAACTTCATGATGACACAAGGTGCCATGTTCTTAGAGTGGAAGATGTTGACATGGGTCTGTAGCATCTCTTTGCTGACAGTTGTAGTTGCCCATTTTCATACATGGGCAGAACAAACTACAATTGGTTGGATGCCCACAAAGATATAGATTATTATGAGCAATAGTGTTAATCCCACTCTCCTAAGGCCATTTCTTAGAATTGTACTAGCCATACATTCAGTACTGCTCAAGATGGAGCAGTTTATGTCATGGCTGCAGTCTGTTCATCATGCAGTTAGCTTTTTCCCTCTGGTGGCAGTTACAGTATCTGTAAGACAACTCGGGAATATTCATCAGTCACTGAGTCTGTGACTCCATTGTCCTAATCATTAGCTGCTTTAGCCTGCTCTTTGTGACTCAGAGTGGTCTGGGAGACTTCAGCTCCTCTATAAACATGGAGGGGCCTTTTCACTTGTGGGTGTGGGCACGGGTCCTGCTCTGTTTCACAGTCACGTACCATGGGAGCTGGCTTCATCACACACCCTCTGTCACATTGTTCTCTTCCCAGGCCACCTTTTTTACATCTTTGCTGGAGTTTTCTCAAATCAGGTCTCAAACTACTGATCCTTAAAACCTTGTCTTGGGCTCTGCTCCTGGGGGAAGCCAGATGAAAAATACTTTAGGTGGGATGCCCAATAAGGGAAAGGGACAGCTTTCATTCTTAACAGCAGAAAGCAAGCCATTTACATTCAGGTAAATGGTATTAATGAGTTCAGTCATCCATTTGTTACCACACATTAATTAGGTACCTACTGTCTACCTGAAGCCAAGGGTATATCTAGAGAGGTTGGGGCATGATTGTAAGAGGCCTGGGATACCAACCTAATGTATTTGAACCTTCTTGTATCAAGAGGAGGGAGCTATTGAAGAGTTTTGAACAAGAGGGTGATAGAGTCAGAGCTGGACAATGGGAAGCTTAATCTGGCTCCATAGTGTGAACTGGAGCTTAAGACTGGGCTAAGGAGGCATATTATAACTGCTGGAATATTTTTAGTGCATGTGTGATGAGGAAACCCAGCCTCTATGCATCAGCACTGAACTGAATCTCGGAGACAGAGTTCTGGGTGAGGCAGAAAAGAATAGCTTTATTGCTTTGACAGGCAAAGGGGGCCACAGTAGGTTAATGCCCTCAAAACTGTGTGTCCCAACCTGGGGTGGGAGTGGGGGGTTGTGAGGAGTCTTACAGTCAATGGGCAGAGTTGCTGATAGGGATCAGGGTGCGTGCAGGGACTGCATTCCTTCAATCTAGAGATCATCTGGCATCAGGTGGTCTCATGATGGGTTTCTGTGGTTCTCAAGGCTATTGAACTGTGACCTTCTCTCTGGAATAAAGAATGCTCCATCGAGTACTTATCATCTTCCATTTGGTGGGGGTTTTAGTTCTGCTCAAAGATAGTGTGATGTGTATCCCTTGAGGGGGAACCAGGACCCTGCCACAAGGTTGAACTATTGTTTCTTGACTGCTCCTCCCTTGTCTCTGCATCCCCTCCCTTCCCTAATTAGCAACTGTTTGAATCTATCCTCTGGACCTCAGAGAAGGTCAAGGAAGCTGAATGAAACCTATTTCCTACAAATAAGAAACAGGGGACATGGAAAGACTTTTGTGCCCAGGAGCCCCACAGGATCCTGCTTGGTTTCATGTGCTGAAAAATACTTCTCAAAAAGTTGCATACATGACTTCATAAAAATATAAAATGAACATGTCAAAGATTTTATTCCACTCATTAGGGAACCAGTAAAATATTAAAACTAATTCAAATGAGAATTTGAAGAACAGAGCTTTACAAGAGTCAGACAAAAGAAAATGTTGAAATGAGTTTGTTCAGAGATGCAGAATTGGTTAATATTATACAGTAACTTTGAAGGTTATCATTTTTACAGATGGAAATCAATTGTCTTACTACCAGACAAAATCAGCATTTGTCAGGCAGCCACTGAAATGCTTTCGGGCAAAAATTATTTGCACTGCCGTCAGTTTTCTGTAAGTTTGCCTCTACCCCTACAGAGCTATAAAATAGCCTGGTCCATAGAAAGCCAGTCAGAGGAGCACTCCCAGCATTACTCTGAAAGAATGCCCAATAATCTCCTTGGCCTATTTTCAAGTTTAGGATAATTTTTCTTGACAGTCTCCTCTACTGGGATCGTAAGTAATCTGCAAAGTTTAAGAGGTGCAGGGAGAGTGTTAAGTAACCCTAAAGGCTTCCTCAAGTTTGCTTTTCAAATCTAGAGCCATATAGTATTGGGCAACTATATGGATTAGGAATCTCAAATTGGACTTTATAAAGTCTCTATTATTTTCTTTCCTAGGCTTGAGGAACAAAACCCAAGAAACTATGTCCACCAGATTTAACATAGAGAACCTATCAATTTGGTAAATTCCTCTCTTCTTGAGGTCCTCTCAATTTTCAACTTTCTCAGCTTCGTGGCCTCCCAGGAAGTGACCTTCCTTTCTGTCTGTGAGGCTGGGACCTGTCAGCCAGGCAGCAGGCCAGTTTTCCTAGGAGAACTTTGTGGGCCTTGGCTCACTTACAAAGTTAAACCCTTAATAGAATGTTTATTGTATGTGACTGGGTCTAGGAATGGCTTTTAGTATACTGATGTGATAATTCTTTAATATTTCTCAGTGCACAGGAAAACCTGACATGCCTTGAAATCTTCCAGTTTCTACGTCTGTGAAAGAAACTGGATAATTTTCTATTTTGACAATAGTTCTAAAAATTTACATAACTTTATTAACAATGAGCAGTAAAAATAAAAGAAAATTTAAAAACTATTAATAACAATGATAATAATAATACATTTCAATCAACCATGATAAAGAAGAGAATAAACTAATGGTGGGGTCAGGACACACTACTGCAAAATACGTCACCTTGGCACATTGTATATTGTTGTCGAACCCAAGCTCAGTTCGTGTGCCTGACGCACAGTGAGGCCAAACCAGCTGAAACACTGGAGTTTGGAGCAGAGAAAGGTTTATTTCAGGGCCAAGCAAGGACAGTGGGCAGCTAGTCCTCAAAAAAACCCCAAACTCCTTGATGGTTTGTGGGGGAAGAGTTTTTAAAGGCAACATTTGGCGTGAGGGCTATAGGGTGTGTGACTTCCTTCTGATTGGTTGGTGGTGAGGTAACAGGGTGGTGCTCCAGGAATCTTGTGCTGTCTGGTGTTACCATCCTCCACCTGGGTGGGGGCTTTAGTTCTTGTAGCAGAACTCAAACACATTGTTATGTATATCCCTTGAGGAGGAACAAGGAGCCTGCTTTACTCTGCACTGTTTTTTGTTTTGTTTTGTTTTATTTGTTTTGACTGCTCCTCCTTTGCTTCTGCATCCCCTCCCTTCCCTGTCAGGAACTCAGGGAAGGTCAAGGAGGCTGAATGAAACCTGTTTCCTATGAACAAGAAGTGGGGGCCATGGAAAGGATTTGTACCTGGGAGAACCCCACAGGGTCCTGCTTCGTTTCAACATGAGCTACTCTGCTCATTCTAATTATTTAAATAGCCCTATTCTACCTGCCTTTGACTGTGAGTAGATGCATTTATATAAAAATTAAATCATAATATAAATCATATTTTGAGTAGAGAGGAAAGCGCTTCCATGTAGAGCTGTGCAGCAGCCCCAGCCCCTGCATGTGTGAGACCTTCCACATCTTTGCTACTCACACAGACTAGGGAAGCAGCAAGAACCCCAGCAAGTTTTGGGACTGGTCCCACACACTGCATATGCTTCCAGGTGGGAACATAAATAGCAGTGACCAGGGAGTGTTGAAAGGAGAGATCTGGGAACCTGTCATTTGAACAGACAGGGCAAAGGTCCTCAGCCATTTTCTAGCAATTTCACAACCTCTACGGAAGGAAGTCAGCATAATATTCTCAGCCTGGCCTGTGCTCAGGAAAAAGAAGTGATGAATATACCATCAAGAGAATTGTGGTTTGAATTCTCTCTGAACGTACATTTATTTCTTTTATCCCAGCTACATCTGTATGCACCTTGCTGTGAAACAGTGTAATTAACCACTGGGTTTCAGAGAGAGGTGATAATTTTCAGCTTATTCTCAGCTCATTTTCAGTCCAAATTTTAACTTGAAAATGTTTTTTCTTCTCCCTTTGGCAGCAGCTCTCAGAACTGGATTTTGCTGGAAGGCTTCTATTTTCATCATTTTGATTGCTTTATTTATGTTGCAAATCACTGATTTGGTGTTTGGAAATTGACATGTTTGGGGCAGCAAAGTTTTTAGTTAATGGATTGATGAGTTTTAAACTTGCTTATAAAATTTTTTTTTTTTAAATAAAGACTTGAAGTTCCAACTCATCATGCCTTATGTTCAGGATAGTGATAAAGAGTGACGTCTTGCCATTTACCTCAACCCTTTCTTGCATGAAAAAGAGTGGGGCACGAGAGGATTGTCATGTCCCAGGTCTCAGGTGAATCCTTGGGACAGCCGCCAAGTGTGGGTTCTTGGCTTCACATAGGAAACAATTCAAGAGCGAGCCAAAGTAAAGCGAAAGAAGATTTATTTGGGGAGATACACACTCCATAGACAGGGTGTGGATCATTTCAGAAAGTGAGAGAGAACCCAGGGTATGGGGTTGTCAATTTTTATAGGGGTGGGTAATTTCATAGGCTAATGAGTGGGAGGAGTATTCCAGCTATTTTGGGGAAGGTGTGGGGATTTCCAGGAATTGGACCACCATCCACTTTTTGACCTTTTATGGTTGACCTTTGAACTGTCATGGCACCTGTGGGTGTGTCATTTAGCGTGCTGATGTGTTATAATGAGGGTATACTGAGGCTCAAGGTCTAGTGGAAGTTGACTCATCCGCCATCTTGGACCTAGTTGGTTCTAACCAGTTTATGTCATGTCCTTGGGCCATATTATTCTTTAAAAGGTTGTTCCCTGGCCCCTTCCTGTCTCACCTTGTTATCAGATTAAACCTTGGTACTTGCCTTAACAACCAGGTTGGATAAACCAGTCTTTTCTCTAAACCAAATTCTGAATACCTTGTTCTCTCAATATCTGATCTTGTTGAATGCTATGGAATGAAGTAGCCATCAAAGATGTGTGCTGGTTTGGTTTTGCCTTGACTCAGTTATGTCACCATAGCTTTATCTTCCTTAGCTCTATTTCTAATTAATGAATTAAGAAGTTTGGATTACATGGATACTAAAGTTTTTTGCTGTTGTTTTCTTTTATACAACAGAGTTCTTCAAATGAAATTTTACTTGGAATTCTGATGTATAAAATCGTGTATTGGTTTCCTATTACTGTTAAACAAATCTCCCCAAAACTTAGTGGCTTAAACAAGTAATAATTTATTATGTCTCACAGTGTTACCTAACACAGGTTCATGTGCCTGACACACTGTGAGGCCAAACAAACTGAAACATCAGTTTGGAGCAGTGTAAGGTTTATTACAGGGCCATGGGGATGGGTGGCTTGTGCTCAAAAACCCTGAACTCCCTGATGGTTTTTTGGGAAAAAATTTTATAGGCAAAATTTGGGGTGAGGGCCACAGGGTGTGTGACTTTCCTCTGATTGGTCAGTGGTGAGGTAACAGGATGATGCTCCAGAAATCTTGTGCTCAGCCTGAAGTTAACATCCTCCACCTGGGTGGAGGCTTTAGTTCCTGCAGAAGAACTCAAAGGTATCCTTATGTATATTAGTTGAGGAGGAACCAGGACCTGCCCCAAGGCTGTACTATTGTTTCATTGACTGCTCCTCCCTTGTCTCTGCATTCCCTCCCTTCCCTGATTAACAACTGTTTAAATCTGTCCTTTGGAAGTCAGGGAAGGTCAAGGAGGCTAAATGAAGCCTATTTCCTGCACACGAGAAATAGGGGACACAGAAAGGACTTGTACCAGAGAGGGCCTTACAGGGTCCTGCTTGGTTTTAACAGTTTGTGTGTGTGAAGAACTTGGGAGCAAATTGGCTGAATGGTTCTACCTTGGTGTTTATAATGAGGTTGAAGTCAGTTGTCAGCTGAAGACTTGACTGGGGTGGCACTTCTAAGGTGGATTACTCATGCATCTGGAAAGGTGATTCTGGTTCTTGGGACAGGGAGGGGGTGGCGGGGAGGGAGGTGGAGAGGGCTCAGTTTTTCTTCATGGGAGCCTCTCCACAGGGCTGCTTGAGTGTTTTCACAGTACAGCAGCTCCCTTCCCACAAGACAGGTTTCTGCCCTAAGCTGGGGTAGAGTTTTTCTTCCATCCTTCCTCCAGATACATGGGTCTTTGTGCCCTGGAGACAGCAAGATTTACTGCCACTTCCACATCTGTGTAAGGCTTTTGTAGGAGACTCTGGTTCAAGGAAGGGAGAAGGGCCTTGTGCCTGCCCCCACTCCCAGTTATTGTAGACAGTTGTAGCAAGGAAGAACAGGATCTGACTCCATGTTAGATCTGTTTCTTTTACTTTATCTCTGCTTTTTGTTGCTTTTGTTACTATAATCACTAAAAGGATGCTCTCTATAGCCTAAACATACATAATGGCCTGCCTCGGGGAACCCTGCCCCTCCGCCTGCATGTTAAACTAAAGTGCCTTTGTTCAGCTCACAGGGAAACACCTTGACCCTGCCCATCTGTGAATGGCTGCAGGAAAGAAGAAATTAACACATCCCCTCCCTCAGGCTGGCCAAGCCAGGAGATACTTTGGAAGACTTATGGCCTTTTTATTTTACTTCCTCACCCACCCTCCCCCCCCCAATAAGATGGGACTCTAGGACATTAGTCTGCTATATTCTCAGATGCCTGGCTTTCTGAATAAAGTTGCTATTCTCTGCCACAACACCTTGTCTCTGATTTATTGGCCTGTCGTGTGGCAAGCAGAGTGAGCTTGGATTCAGTAACACAATAAGACCAGCTCACAGAGGTTTGCACCCCATTCCATTCTCTCCCAATTCCCTCCAGGCTCATCAGAGCCAGAAGGCAACAGCATTCTGGAGACCAGGGGTGGAGATGGGCTCTGTTCTAGGCTCCATACACCACCCTGATCAAACCCTTTGTTGTTTTCAGCTCTTTACTCTGAGAAAATCAGGGGCCACAGGTTGGGGTTGGGAGGATGGGCTCCTTGGTCTCATCCCCACACATCTGTTTTGTTTTAAGAAGGCCCACAGCCTGTGCCTGATTGATGGGAGATGCTTTCAGATACTGACCTTCCTTCAGGTCACATGATGAGCTCCCTGTTGCTTTTTCAAGTTGACTTGGGGGAAAGCGTAAAT
>NW_006788513.1:590583-592631 GCF_000442215.2 Lipotes vexillifer | reverse complement strand
GAAAGAGTAAATGGTGGGGAGGGCTTTGGGTTTTCCAGAGCAAAAGTAAACTGTCATCTGCTGAGCACTAGCTCTGCTCCAAGTGTGTTGTGTTTGCAATCTCCTTCGTAGAGCCCCGCTGTGAGCACCAGACTGAGTGGGGAGGAAAACTTCCCTTCTTTTTTTCTAGATCCTTTGGCTGGCCTAACAGTTAAACTGACATAAAACAGATTAAGAGGGGAAAAACAAATTTAATTTCCTATGTATGGGAGCCCTATAAAAATATGAGACTCAAAGAAGTAACAAAATCAGGAAGATTTTGTACATTTTAGACAAAGAAATAATACATTTGTGAAGAATTGACAAGAAAAGGGGTTTGGGCTTGGGGTAGTGAACTGGTGAAGGAGTAACAGCTTTGTTTATACAGGCTTCTGGGCCCTGAATTCCCTATTTCTGGTGTTGAGGGTGCCTTCTACCCTCCTAGCACTGGCGGGGGTACTTTTCACATGGAAGATTCACCTCCTGCTTTCAGAAGATTCAGAGTGTCTTGTACTGGCTGCTTCTCAAGTACCTTTAATTCAAAATAATAAATATGCCCAAATGGCATGTTTTGGGGTGACATATTCTGAATCCCCACAACTACTATCTCAATTCTACTGGCAAGGAAACAGGCATCAAGAGGTTGCTACTTTTGCAAGGACTCTCATCTTGTAGGTACTGGGGGTAAGTTTGAGCCCCAGGTTGCCTAGTCTTCCTGCTCCAGGCTGCTGCCTTCTACTCCAGGGAAGACAGCATTCCAGGGTGGGATGAGCTTCCTGTTTGCTGTGAGAAGTGGAAAGGGCCCCGTTACAGCTGCTTTTCCTCCCTGCCTGCTCCCTGTTATGGTGGGTGGGAAAGAGGCAGGTGAGGAAGGGGTGTCTGTTTTGATGAGGGGGTGGCCAAGAGGGTCAGGCCTCTGTCCCCTTACCTGCCTACCTCCTGCCACCCAGAAGAACTAAACAGGTTCTCTTCCAGGTGGGTGTGAGGGCTGCCGGTAAGGTCCTTAGGGGAAATGGTCTCGTGGGTGGACAGCTGATAAGTCTCCGTGCTTTTCTCCCCACAGGTGGGCTCCTCTGCAGACAGGTAAGACCTAGTCCGTTAATGCAGGAGCATTTATGTGTACTGTGGTTGGAAGAGGGAAAAAGTTAAGTCCCGGAAGGGCCCATTCATAGGCACGATTCCCTTCAGCCCTCAGCAGTCTTCTCTCTGCTCTCAAAGGCTGAGCCCAAGGGGAGGGGAAGGCAGGGGAAGGCAGCTCCAGGCCCAGAGAATGCTCCATGCCCCTACACACACACGTGCACACATGTATATACACACATGCACTCTCTTTCCCAGGTGACTTGCGGTGGGGCAGTGTCTCTCTATCTGATTAGTATTCTTTAAGGGACCTGGTCAGAGGGCATCCAGGCTCAGCCATTGCAGAAGCAGTGGACACCGAGGTGGAGGTACCTGGCCATTTTCCAATCAATCTGACCCAGCACCACCTGGATGTGTCAAGTCCTCCAAACTCCTGGCCTCCTTAGTATTTGGGGAGACTCTTGAAGGCACATGTTTCTCCCAGTTATCATTGCTCTGATTTCCTGTTTCTGCTGATTTCTGTATTCCATTCTGTCTCTTGTGGCCATTCCCTTCTTTTGGATGTGAACCACCCCCGCTGCAAGCACCAGCCCCTGCCTCCTTTCCCTGCTGCCCCCAAGCCACTCACACTCCTGTGAAGTCTCCGCTACCGATGATTTGCAGATCACCGTGGGGTTGGGGGTGTCTGGGCCAGTCCGGCTGGTCTGTAAACACCAGACATCAGGGATCCCTGTTCTTAGAAGTCCCCCAGCCACAGCTGCCGCCTGTGCTTTGCCCCTCGCTGTCCTACTGTCCAGCTTGACCTCCACTTGTCTCCTCCTCCCACTTCTCCATGGTTCCAGCCCCTTCACTCCCTCCCTCTGGGGCTCCCAGAGGAGCTTTACATGCACAGCTGATTGCATTCTTCAGTTGTGCCCTAGTTTGATCCAGGGAGTGTATTGAGGATTATCTTT
>NW_006788513.1:567631-590570 GCF_000442215.2 Lipotes vexillifer | reverse complement strand
CTTTCCCTAAATAAAATCAACAAACATAAATGTGTAGAAGCAAATACTGATCTGTATCTGTATTCTCCCTGAGGCTTCCCCTGCCTAATATTGAACTAGCAATCATCTCTTCAGCCCCTGCTAATTTGGGAAGGGCTGCATGGTGGGGACAGAGCCACGGGCATCATGGCTGTGCAGCAAAGCGCTCAGCCTCTGCGTCTCACCCAGGACGGCACATGCCTGTGTCTCCTGTTACTCCTCACACAGAGCACTTTGCTCTGACGCTTCTGGTCCCCAAATGTCTGGGCATTTCCCTTCACCAAGAGATTCTCTGTGACCAGCTGGGTATCCCACAATTCAGTTCAAGTCTGACTTGGAGTTAGCACAGACCCCGCAGTTTAGGGGCTCAGTTCCACAAGCATGTTAGATGCCGATCACAAGCAGTAGGTTTCCAGGTGACCCACAACTTCTGTCCAAACTGCCTACAAATCAGAGGTTCCCACAACCTCTTCCCTGGATTCCATCACTTGCTAGAACAGCTCACAGAACTCAGGGAATATGCTCATGTTTACTAGTTTCTTATATAATGACGGATATGATAAAGGATGCAGAGGAATGGCCAGGTGGAGAGATACATAAGACAAGGTCTGGAAGAGCCCCAGGTGCAGAAAATTCAGTACCTGTGGAGCTGAGGTGTGTTGGGGCCCAGGACAGGCTGCCCCCAAATATGTCTCAATAGTGTATTGATTGTTTTGAATTAAAGTTATTTAAGAAACAGCTGATATGAGAGCGACTTTTACCCTCCTCTCTGTCTGCTGAAAGCAGGAAACAAATCTCCCACATGAAAGGCATCCTCCCCATTCCAGGAAGTAGAGAGACATCCAGGGGCAGGGAATCCAGGGCCGAAAAGCTCATATAAACAAACCTTGTTACTTCTTTACTAATTAAGCACCCATACCTAAGTTTCTTTGTCCTTTCAAATTTACTGTTTCTTTGTTTAAAAAGTATAAAAGCTGCCTGCTTTGGCCACTTGGTAGGTGCCATTTCTATGTGACCTCTGTGCTCACTATTTAAACTGTTTCTTTTCTGCCTGTTAATCTGTCTTGTGTTAATTTCATTATTAGTCCAGCCACAAGAACCCACGAGAGGTAGAGGGAAAATTACGCCCTCCACCACAGGTGTGCCAACCCCCTGGTACCTGGATGTGTTTGCTAACCTAGAAATCCCCTATTGGGGTTTTTATGGAACCTCATCACATAGCCATGATCGATTAGGAACTCTGTTTCCAGCCCCCTCCTCTCTTTGTAGAATGAGGGGAGGGGCTGAAAGTTCCAAGCTTCTAATCATGACTTGGTCTTTCCTGTGACCAGCCTTCATCAAAGAGCAAACAGAGTCATCTCATTTGAACAGAAGATGTTCTTGTCTCCCAGGAAATTCCAAGGGATTTAGGAACCAGTATTAGGAACCAGGATCAAAGACTAAATATTAGAACTAAAGATTCTCCCAGCATCCCTTTTTACAAGGATTTTAGGAGCTGTTAGAATCTTGGGGCAGAGACCAATACATGTATTTCTTACTATCTCACACTCTGGACACAGAGAGACCCAGATTTGAATCTTAGCTCCACTACTTACTGGTTTTGTGACCTTAGGCAAGTTATTCAATCTCTCTGAACCTCAACTTTCTCATCTGTAAAATGGAGATATTAATGACAGCCACTTTGTAGGGTTCCCAGGAAGATTAAATGGGAAAATACATATAAATCTTAGTGTTTGCTGCTTCATGCACCCTCATTAGGGAATTTTTTTATGTGAATCACTGTGTGAAGTTGAATGGACAAGGAGGTTTTTGCCAAAGGAAGAATTATAATAATGTTATTAGCATATGCCATTCCCTCTGCCATGCCCTCTATATGCATTGGCTCAATTAATCCACACAATAACTGTCTAAATGCTACCAAACAAAAGTTCGTGTGCACACTAACACACAGTGAGGCCAAACAATACTGAAATGTCAGAGTTTGGAACAGAGAAAGTTTATTACAGGGCCACGCAAGGAGATGTGTGGCTCATGCCCCCCAAACCCTGAACTCCCTGAAGGGTTTCAACAAACATTTTTAAAGGAAAGGAAAGGGAGAAACGTGGTTGGTTGTTACAAACTTCTTGGTGTTGGAATCCTTCGTTCTTGCACCACATAGGTCAGGTCATAATGTTCCTGTAAACCTCCCACAGGACAAATGTTATTCTCTGTTCTGCAACTTTTTACCTCTATATGAACGGACTCTTAAATGTCAGAGCCTTGAGAATGTGCTGTCCTATATATTTCAGTCTATAGGCAATATTCTTTTACAAAAGGTAAAGAGCCAGCATGATTAAGCACAGGCAACAGAGCACAAAGTTCAAAGTAAAAGGAACAGATCAAATTCCCACTCCTGGGCATATACCCAGAGAAAACTATAATTCAAAAAGATACATGCACCTGTATGTTCATAGCGACACTATTCACAATAGCCAAGACATGAAAACAACCTAAATGTCCATCAACAAGTGAACGGATAAAGAAGATGTGGTATAGATATATACAGTGGAATACTACTCAGCCATAAAAAAGGATGAAATAATGCCATTTGCAGCAACATGGATGAAGCTAGAGATGATCATGCTAAGTGAAGTAGGTCAGAAAGAGAAAGACAAATACCATATGATATCACTTATATGTGAAATCTAAAATATGACACAAATGAACGTATCTATGAAACAAAAAATAGTTACAAATATAGAGAACAGACCTGTGGTTGCCAAGGGGGAGGGGTGGTGGGGGAGGGATGGACTGGGAGTTGGGTTAGTAGATGTATACTAGCATATATAGGATGGGTAAACAACAAGGTCCTACTGTACAGCACAGGGAACTATATTCAATATCCTGTGATAAACCATAATGGAAAAGAATACGAAAAAGGATATATTCAGTTATATATTGATATAACTGAAGTACTTTGCTGTATAGCAGAAATTAAACACAACATTGTAAATCAACTGTATTTCAATAAAATTAAAGAAAAAAAATGAACAGATCTAATATGGAGTCAGGTTTGTTCTTCCCTATTACACAAAGGAGAAACTGTTGTCTCTCTTTCATAGATGTGAAAATTTAAGTCCTTTACTGAAGGCCACATAGCTGGGAAGCATGAAGATTCAAACAGGGTTGACTCTGAAGCCCATGTCCTTACTCTGCTGTATTTTCTCCACTGGTCTTTCCACATAGACGCTTAGAGCCAGGAAGGACTTTGAGAGACTATGGAGTGTATTGCAGATTGGGTTCTCCAGAAGCAGAGACTGAGATGCAGTTTGGGGCACAGGATGTTTACTACAGATCAACACCCGTAGAAGGTGGGGGGAGGAGGCAGATGAGTTGGGATGCATGTCTGACAGAGTCATGGCCAGCCTGGCCCCTGGAACCCCTGGGGCATTCTGACATCAGAACATCAGAGTGTTTCTTTTGTGTGTGTGTGTTTCCATTCACTTTATTGAATTCAAACCAACTCATCCTCTAGGAAGTAAAAAGTATGAGTTCACTGCCAAAAGTTGCATGAAAAATTTGGCATTTCTTTTTTTAAAAATTTTATTTTATTTTTTATACAGCACATTCTTATTAGTTATCTGTTTTATACATATTAGTGTATACATGTCAATCAAAATCTCCCAATTCATCCTACCACCACCACCTGCCACTTTCCCCCTTTGGTATCTATATGTTTGTTCTCTACATGTGTCTCTATTTCTGCCCTGCAAACTGGTTCATCTGTACCATTTTTCTAGGTTCCACATATATGTGTTAATATATGATATTTGTTTTTCTCTTTCTGACTTCACTCTATATGACAGTCTCTAGATCCATCCACATCTCTACAAATGACCCAATTTTGTTCCTTTTTATGGCTGAGTAATATTCCATTATATATATGTACCACATCTTCTTTATCCATCGGTCTGTCAGTGGGCATTTAGGTTGCTTCCATGACCTGGTTATTGTAAATAGTGCTTCAATGAACATTGGGGTGCATGTGTCTTTCTGAATTATGTTTTTCTCTGGGTATATGCCCAGTAGTGGGATTGTTGGATCATATGGTAAATCTATTTTTAGTTTTTTAAGGAACCTCCATACTGTTCTCCAATTTACCAATTTACATTCCTACCAACAGTGCAAGAGGGTTTCCTTTTCTCCACACCCCCTCCAGCATTTGTTTGTAGATATTCTGATGATGCCCATTCTAACTGGTGTGAGGTGATACCTCATTGTAGTTTTGATTTGTATTTCTCTAATAATTAATGATGTTGAGCAGCTTTTCATGTGCTTCTTGGCCATCTGTATGTCTTCTTTGGAGAAATGTCTATTTAGGTCTTCTGCCCATTTTTGGATTGGGTTGTTTGTTTTTTTAATATTGAGCTGCATGAGCTGTTTATATATTTTGGAGATTAATCCTTTGTCCATTAATTTGTTTGCAAATATTTTCTCCCATTCTGAGGGTTGTCTTCTCGTCTTGTTTATAGTTTTCTTTGCTCTGCAAAAGGTTTTAAGTTTTATTAGGTTCCATTTGTTTACTTCTGTTTTTATTTCCATTACTCTAGGAGGTGGATCAAAAAAAATCTTGCTGTAATTTACGTCAAAGAATGTTCATCCTGTTTTCCTCTAAGAGTTTTATAGTGTCTGGTCTTACATTTAGGTCTTTAATCCATTTTTAGTTTATTTTTTGTATGGCGTTAGGGAGTGTTCTAATTTCATTCTTGTACATGTAGCTGTCCAGTTTTTCCAGCACCACTTATTGAAGAGACTGTGTTTTCTCCATTGTATAGCCTTGCCTCCTTTGTCATAGGTTAGTTGACCATAGGTGCATTGGTTTACCTCTGGCTTTCTATCCTGTTCTGTTTTTGTGCCAGTACCATATTGTTTTGATTACTGTAGTTTTGTAGTATAGTCTGAAGTCTGGGAGTCTGATTCCTCCCACTCCGTTTTATCCCCTCAAGACTGCTTTGGCTATTCAGGGTCTTTTGTGTCTCCATACAAATTTTAAGATTTCTTGTTCTAGTTCTGTAAAAAATGCCACTGGTAATTTGATAGAGATTGCATTGAATCTGTAGATTGCTTTGGGTAGTATAGTCATTTTCACAATACTGATTTTTCCGATCTAAGAACATGGTATATCTCTCCATCTGTTTGTGTCATCTTTGATTTCTTTCATAAGTGTCTTATAGTTTTCTGAGTACAGGTCTTTTACCTCCTTAGGTAGGTTTATTCCTAGCAGAATTATTTCTGATCCAACCAATGTTGCCCCAGGATGGAGGTCAGTACTAAGGGGGATGTGTCAGTTAGGGCCTGTATTTGCTAAGTATCAGAGACCACTCTGACCCCACAAGACAAATGAAGGACTGGATTTTTCTCTCACAGGAGGGAAACCTGGCCATCACCATCTCTATACTACACTTCATGATATGATCAGGGAGACTTTCATCTTTCTTAGTGCCCATCTTCAAAGTGCCCTCAAGTTCTAAGATGGTTGCTGAAGTTCCAGCTACTACATCGCATTCAGAGAGGAAGTAAGGGAACCAGGGAGGGGTAAAAAACTGTGTCCCCCACTGAAACCTTCCCACACCCAACCCAAATTCATATGTAGAACCTAATGCCCAGCCTAATAGTATTAGGAGGTTGGGACTTTGGGAGGTGTTTAGTGCCCTTATAAAAGAGACCCCAGAGAGCTAGATTGCTCCTTTCCCACCATGTAAGGGTACAGCACAAAGACACTGTCTATGAACCAGAAAGAGGGTCCTCACCAGACGCAATCTGCTGTGCCTGGCTCTTGGACCTCCCAGCCTCCAGAATTGTGAGAAACAAATTTCGCTTTATAAGCCCCATGGTTTATGGTATTTTGTTACAGCCACCCGAATGGACTAAGACAAGGTAAGGTGGAATACTGTTCAGCTTTAAAGGAATGGAATTCTGATACATGCTACAACATAGATAAAACTTGAAAACATGCTCAGTAAAATAAGCCAGACACAAAAGGACAAATACTATGTAATTCCAGTTATATGAGGTCCCTAGAGTCATCAAATTCAGAGAATATGTTGATGGTGGCCAGTGTCTGCAGAGAGAGGGGACCAGGAGTGACTGTTTAATAGGGTCTTATTTGGAAGGGATGCACAGGTTTTGGAACTAGATAAAGGTGGTTGTTGCACAGTATCGTGAATGTACTTAATGCCATTGATGTGTTCACTTTAAAATGTTTAATTTTGTCATGTGAATTTCACCGTATTAAGAAAAGATTTTTGAGACAAATAAAAAAATCCAGAAACCCACAATGAGATACCACTACACACTTATTAGAATGGTTCAACATAGAAAGACTGGCCACACCAAGTACTGGTGAGGGCATGGAGGAACTTGAACTTCAGACTAGCTGGTGGGAATAAACAAACGCTTTGGAAATCAAGTTGGCCGTTTCTTAAAAAGTTAGACATACATTTACCATATGCCTGGTATGTCATATGGTATGACTGGAATGGTATGTTATATGGTATGACAGGTATGTCATGTGACTGGCGACAGAGAGTAGAATAGTGGTTACCAGGGGGCAGAGGAGGGTGGGGAAGGTGTTTAATGGGGACAGAGTTTCAGTTTGAGTTGATGAAAAAGTTCTGGAGATGAATATTGGTGATGGTAACACTACAATACGAATATACTTAATGCCACTGAATTGTACACTTAAAAATGGCGAAAATGGTAACTTTTATGTTCATGTATCCTTTATTGCAATTTAAAAAAGCACCTCACCATCAATGACTGCTGCTTACACTCTTGTGATCACTGTCAGTTGCAAGTGAAGCTGGGAAATGTAGACTTTTGGGTTGTATGTTTTTGTACCCCAAATAAAATTAGGGTGCTGTGAGAAAAAATGGGTGTTGAGGAGGGTTCCAGTGGTCTCTGACACGTAGAACAAAAGTTAGAAGCACCTTTGCTGTCCTCACTGACTTGTACACAGATGTGCCCATGAACTTGGTCCATCTGTTTTCATTATATACACGTCAAAATCCTCTAAAGGTATAAATTTTTTTTTTTTTTTTTTTTGGTACGCGGGCCTCTCACTTCTGTGGCCTCTCCCGCTGCAGAGCACAGGCTCCGGACGTGCAGGCTCAGCGGCCATGGCTCACGGGCCCAGCCGCTCCGCGGCATGTGGGATCCTCCCGGACCGGGGCACGAACCCGCATCCCCTGCATCGGCAGGCGGACTCTCAACCACTGCGCCACCAGGGAAGCCCAAGGTATAATTTTTTTTTAAATTTATTTTATTGAGTATTGTTGATTTACAATGCTTTGTTAGTTTCTGGTGTACAGCAAAGTGACTCAGTTATACATATATATACATTCTTCTTCATATTTTTTCCATTATGGTTTATCACAGGGTATTGAATATAGTTCCCTGTGCTATACAGTAGGACCTTGCTATTTATCCATCCTATATATAGCAGGTTGCATCTGCTAACCCCAGACTCCCAATTCTTCCTTCCCCCACCCTCTGGTCAACCACACGTCTGTTCTCTATGTCTGTGATTCTGTTTCTGTTTCACAGATAAGTTCATTTGTGTCATATTATAGATTCCACATATAAGTGATATCATGGTATTTGTCTTGGTCTGACCTACTTCACTTAGTATGATGATCATCTCTAGGTCCATCCATGTTGCTTCAAATGGCATTATTTCATTCTTTTTTTATGGCTGAGTAGTATATCATTGTATATATGTACCATATCTTCTTTATCCATTCATCTGTCGATGGACATTTAGGTTTTTTCCATGTTTTGGCTATTGTAAATAGTGATGCAGTGAACATTGGGGTGCATGTATCTTTTCAAATTAGAGTTTTCTCTGGATATATGCCCAGGAGTGGGCTTGCAGGATCATACGGTAACTCTATTTTAAGTTTTTTAAGGAAAATATTTTTTTAAATGTGTCTAATCGAATCTTGTTATTTGCAGTCATGATATTCTATAAAGCTGCCATGGACACTAGATTTGTGAACATGGAACCACTGCTCCCAGGGGAAATGCAGGGTTAGGGTCCTGGTCTTCTGGTCATGGTGTTTTTATCAACTTATGGATACATACCTTGTTTAATGTGTGTTTCTGTTTAAAGACACCTTTTAATATATTTGGTTGATTCATTGGCATTGAATTCATGGCCAATAGCACTAGAACTTACGCCTGAATGAAGCTTATTTAACACGTGTATTTTCTCCGTAAGACTCATCACAGCCTTCTGCACTTAGGACCCTAGACAGCACTTCTGTACTAGGCTTGGAAAAGAGCAAAATCACCAACACAAAGCGCAAAAATGTATAAGCATAGCACTAAATAAAACTCAAAAAGGACCCTTGTTTACAGGAAGAGCTGAAGCAAGGAGGCTTCAGCCTCCCAGACCTTGGCTTGGAACATGGTGGCAGGGTCTCAAGGTTTTCCCTCCTCTGTGTCTGCAAATGACCCCAGGCCCACAAGGTATTGATTTTCCATTTACAGAGGAAGTTTAGTATGTAGGCGAATTCACAAATCCATGAATAATGAGAATCAACTGTATAAAGTCAGAGTTTTCACTTTTGCCACTTGGATTTAACATCACTAATGAACACTATTTATCCAAATGAGCTTAATTTTGCTTCGGTGGTTGCTACCAATTTTCATTCCCCTCCTCCTCATCCCTTTTTCCCTACAATGTCTGGGCCTTGACTGCAGGTGAGTATTGCAGATGATGAGGGTTATGAGGAACATAAAAACAGGGAGAGGTGATAGGTAACCTTCTCAAAGTGGGTGGTCAGGTGCAAGCTCTCAGAACTTGGGATCTAGTCCTCTGGTTGTAGTTTTCTAAAACCAAAGAAAAACAATGTGGAAGAAGGAAATACTCTGAAATCCCAACAGTGGGTGGGTGCATTTAGAGAGATGAGTGTATGATTTTTTTCCCCTTCTATTCTGTTTTACAAATTTTCTGTAAAATGCTTATATTTTTTAATTATGAAAAGTAAATATTACAAGAAAGAAGTATTTGTTTAAGAGATCCCAGACTCCCCTTAGGCACAGCATAACTCACACTCACCAAAAGGGATTTTTTTTTTTTGCCATTCACACTATTCTGGGGAAGGGGTAGGTCTGAGAGGCTAGAAACATTTTTATTCATTGAACGTTTTGGTTCTTCAGCCCCTGTTGGACAACACTGGGGTTAGGTGAACTCAGGAAAGGAAGGGGCTTTCTGCCAATGGTTTCAGCCCCTGGTGCTTCCAGCCCCTTCTAAACCAACAGCCTTCAGTAGCATCAGCTTACCCTGGGCCTTCCTCTCCTGCCAGCCCCAGTCTCCTCTGTTTGCCAAACTGAACTCTGGAAGCTTGCACAGGCCATGACATTTCAAGAAAGGTCACCTCCCTGAAGGCTTTCCCTGTAATTTTTCTATTCCAAAAATGGTTCCCCCCCACCAGGAAATGCTGGTTTGTAGCTGAGGGCTTTTGGGTTCATCTGAAGTCATGAACTTTCTGCCTCTTTTTGGGTAGTGACCCTCATTGCCCAAGTGGACAGGTCAAGAGCAGAAACACGGGCAGACACCTTGGCTGGAATCCACTTGCTGCTCCATACATATTTATTTGTCTTTCTGAGTCTGGTGCCCAGTCTGTGCTCCTGGCAGGCTGCTCACCAGCTTGCTGGCAGGAGAGGGAGAGGTGGGACCTCCTTATACTAGTTTACTGGGGAAGCTATGACAAACTATCACAATCTCAGTGGCTTAGAGATAAATGTAGTCCTCCAGTCCTGGGCCGGGGGCAGAGGTCTGAATCAAGGTGCTGGCAGGTTGGGCTTCCTCCGGAGGCTCCAGGAGAGAATCCATTCCTGGTCTCTTCCAAGCTCCTGTGGCTGTCGGTGTTCCTGGCCATGTGGCTGCATCCTCCGTCGTCACTCTGCTTCTCCTCTTTGCCTGTCTTCTCTTTGCCTCCCTCCAGGGAGGATGCATGAGCTTGCATTTAGGGTTCACTCCCATAATCCAGGACAATCTCCCCATCTCAAAATCCTGAACTTCGTCACTTCTGCAGAGTTCTGTTTTGCCACATAAGGTAACTTTCACAGGTTCCAGGGATTAGAACATGTGTATCTTTTGGGGGGCCGTTTTCAGTCTACCACACTCCCCAAGAAAGAATGCTTTCCTACTGCCACGTGGGGGCATTGACACTAGATGCTCTGAGACTGTGGCTTGAGCAGAAATATTTCCTTTATTAATACTGGAGATGTGTTTTGGGAAAGAGGCAGGTGCTTGCGGAGCTCGAAAGGAGAAGAATGGCCCCAAATAAGAAAAGAGCTGTTCCACATCGCAGGAGAGCTGCGAGTAGGGGCGGAAAGCCAGACGAGGCAGAGGGCTTGTGCGTCAGGAGGTGGGGCGAGTCCACGCCCGTCTAGCGTTGTGGGCGTGACAACATTGGGGGTTGGGTGGATATCCAGAGACCCGACCGCAACGCAACGGGGCTCTCTGCCCTGCAGGCAACGGCAGCACTAGGCTACTTGGTAGTGCTTTTTAATTAAATGAACCTCTTTCTAAAATATTGTAGAAGGGCTTATGAATGCAATGGTCCAGAACTTGGGGGATGAGGAGTAAGAGGTCATGCTCCCAAAAGGAATTTCTTTCTACCCCAGAGACGGGAAATGCCACTTTCTTCCACTGGAAACCAGTGCTTCTGAAGATGACCCCTCACTTCTGATCCCCTTTCCTCCATGTTTTCTCCCCCAGGACCTCTCAGTTCTGTCTCAAACCCCTCTTCCCTTCCCTATATGTTGCCCGGCTCAAATCGCCCCCGGGGGAATCGCCTGCCCGGTCTGTCCCACAGCCTGAGAGCATGTGTGAGCATCTGCAGTGGCCCTGCTCCTGAGCCTAACGTGAAGCAGCTCAACTGATGCTGTGAGTCTCTTCGGCCTCGTCCAGCGGCTGAGGCCAGGCCTGGGGGAAGTGAAAAGCTTGGCTTTGCATCCGTGAGATCCATGCATCTGAGGTAAGGCTTGTGAGCTAGAAGAATGGGAAATGGTGGTTCGAGAAGAGGGTGTACGGAATCAGAAATTATGAGACCCATTCCACAATTATATCTAGAGTGGCCACTGTGTGCCCGGAGAATTCTGTGATTACCCAAGTAATTGCCCTAGTAATCTCACCTAGAAGGAGGGAGGAATAGACCAAGGCTGGTGCTGGGAAAGCAGCAGCGGTCACTCAGCCAGGATAGGTGACTTGGTCACTTTGTGGCTTGGACGATGATCACAATTTGTCTGTGTTCATACGTGATTGTAGGGTGGTCTTTTTTGGTCCCCATCCATCAGCATCACAGAATGGCCTCCTCTGATGCTGATGGTCTGTGCAAGTGTTATATTCCACAAGAGCACCACAGCCCAGCAGAGAGCACCAAGCCAGCTCCCAGGTGTCAAGGACAGCTTTTCTCTTTTTCACTCTACACAACTGACCAGGCATGAAGAGCAAGAAAACTCCAGCTTTCAGTAAATTGGCCATGTAGGTATAACACCCAGGAGAAACAAAAAAGGCAGGGTTACCAAATTCCTCATCTCCCAGCAGCAGACATACAATGCCTTTTGAAGACTAATTAAAATTTCATGTCAAAACCATTTAAATGCAAGAGCAATGAAAAAATTTGAGCTTCAGTTAGTTACAGTCTAAAGACACATAGTCCCAGAATCTGACCTACTTTAAGCATGCGATAATCTTTGGGGGGATTCTTTCATGGATGCTAAATAATTTACTATGAAATTCCATTATATTTGCTGTGATTTTTTTAAAAATGACAACACAGTTTCTATTTTCATGACCTTGAATATACTGTGTTTTCTCTTCCCCATGTTATAGTTTTAGTAAACAAACATCTCTGGAATAAATGTATGGTTCCCAAATTCATACTATTCGGGAGAAAATCAAATAATAAAATGTTGATGCTGGAAGGAAGCTACCAGGGTCCCAACCAATACAAGGGCCCCAGCTAGAGGGGAAGCACGATCGCTGACCCTGGGTCCACTGGTCAATGAGACAATTCCCCCTCAGTCCTGAGAAAGTCAGCTCTGGGTGGTCAGAGACATTTTCTATCTGGTTTTCTGCTGGATTATCCAGGGTCCAGCATGGTGCTTAATGAATCGTAGGTGCTCAATAAATGAATAAGTTACTTTTTTGGATAAATAGAGACATAAAACACATTTCTGGAAAGTCAGTGCTATGGAGGTGTAGGAGACACCAGATTCTATTATTCAAAATATGGTCTGTGGACCAGCAGTGTCCGTGTCACCTGGGATCTTGTTAGAAATGCAGAATCTCAGGCTCCACCCAGACCCACTGAATCAGAATCTGCATTTTTAACAAGATCCCTGGATGACTGACAGGCATGTTGAAGTTTGAGATGTGCCACCCTAGACATCACCCGGCCAACGTTTCTCAACCTCAGCTGGCTGGCTACTGCTGGGGGGAGCTTTTAATACATATGGATATTTCGGTCCCATCTCCAGAGAATCTGATGTGTGGTCAGGGTTGAAGATCACTGATGGTAGCCCAGTATCCTGTGTGACCTCAAGTCAGTTACTTAGCTTTTCCAGGCCCAATTTTCTTATCTGGTAAATGTCAATGCCCTCCAGCCAAAGACCATCAGGAGTACATTGTAGTTGAACAAAGTGGATTTAATGACCTGCAGCAATGCTGGAAATAGCCATCCACATGGAGCCTCGAGGCTTTTCAGAAAGGGGCGGTTAGGAGGGGGCTGTTGCAGGATTTTAACTTGTGTTAGGTGATTTGGGAGAGAATTCAAAGGCAGGTGGTTTTGCTCTGACTGGGTGCTGTGAGCAGGAACAATTCTGCTAAACCTTAATAATTTTTATCCCTCAGAGGTGAGAGGAACAAAACAGAATAAAAGCTGTAATTGGTGAAGAAGTCACTTGTACTAGCTGGGAGTTGGGGCGTTTGGTCATTTTTATGGTCTGGACTGTGTTCTTGCTCTGTTTGTGCTCAGACACAATTTCAGTGATCATGTTTTTGTCCTGCTCCGTCATGGTCACAGAGTAGATTTTTTGGCTGTTGGCATGTATGAGATTGTCTGTGTCCAACATGTAAAAGATATAAAAATTATTTATTTATTTAAAAATTTTTGGCTGTGCTGGGTCTTCATTGCTGTGCACGGCTTTCTCTAGCTGTGGTGAACGGGGTGCGTGGGCTTCTTATTGTCGTGGTTTCTCTTATTGTGGACCATGACCTTTAGGTGCGCAGGCTTCAGTAGTTGTGGCACATGGGCTCAGTAGTTGTGGCTTGTGGGCTCTAGAGCTCAGGCTCAGTAGTTGTGGTGCGTGGGCTTAGTTGCTCTGAGGCATGTGAGATCTTCCCAGGGTGTGAATACAGGGTGCGAACCTGTGTTCCTTGCATTGGCAGGCAGATTCTTAACCATTGGGCCACCAGGGAAGCCCCTATAAAAATTATTAATGAAATGTGTTTTTCCTTTTTTTTTGGTACTGTGTCTTAAAATTCTAGTGTGTATTTTATGTTAACATTATATCTCAATTTATACACATTTCAAGTTTTCAAGAGTCACATGTAGCCAGTACTTTGGAAAGTACAACCTTAGAGAACTGTTTTTAAGATTAAATTAGGTAACAGAGTAATTAGCCCTAGGCCTGGCTCAATAAATTTCAGCAATTATTATCGTCACTGATGCAATAATGGCAGAAATGATAGGCACCTTATCTAGGATAAGGCTGGAATGAATCTTCCAGAAACAGCAAAGTATTAATTAATGCCTAGAAGAGTCCAGAGAGACCTTTGTGCTACGAGGGTGTAATGGTTCCATAAATACCCATTAGATTAAACTTGTTAATTGTGTTGCTCAAATCTTCTATGTCCTTGTTGATTTTGGTCTGCTTCTTTTATCACTTTATTTTAACATACCCGATAAAGATATGTTAACATTTTCTACTCTAATCATTGATTTGTGATTTTTTCCCTTGAAATTTTATTTTTATATGCTTTATATATTTTGAAGTTAAATTGTTAGGAGCATACCATTTCATGATATAGCAATCCATTCTTATTTCCTTTTGGCCTGTTTTTATTTTGTCATTTCCTACCATGTTGAATAAAATTTATAATTTTAGTCATCTCTTTGAGCATCCTAAAGACATTAATTTTAAGATCTTTGTTGAACTGTTTATAACTTTCAAGTGGAGAGAATTCATTCTGATTGTTGGTTGTTTTGGCTCTTTCTTAGCATTTGATTTCTTTTTATGGTAAAAACAACATTTTGAAAAAGAATTTTGTTTTGAATGGGAGATATTTTGTTTATTTACCCATAAAAATGTATTTTCTTTTTCTCTTTTTGCCTCGTTGCTCATCTGTCTTCATCTGATGGTTTTTTAGTTGCTTCTACCTGGCTCCTGGACCCTTAGTCCAGAAGGATTTCAAAAGATCCTGATCTCTGGTAATAACGAAGACTTTGCAAATCCAGTTACTGAGCCAGCAGGAACTTGGTTTATCTCTGGGTAATAACATTTATTAATTGGATTGGCTCAGTTTGGATTTTAATCTAAAAACAACAGAAATCATTGCAGGGTTATAAACAGGAAGGGCAATATATATATATATGTATTTTTTTAAAATAGAAATATAGTTGATATATAATGTCATAATAATTTCAGGTGTATAGCCTAGTGTTTCAGTATTTTTACAGATTATAATCCATTAAAAGTTATTATAAGATAATGGCTATATCTGTTTATATATTAAAAATAAATAAAATAGTTTATCTATTTTATACCTTGTAGTTTTTATCTCTTAATCCCATACCCCTAAATTGCCCCTCAACACTACCCTCTCCCCTCTGGTAACCACTAGTTTGTTTTCTATAACTGTAAGTCTGTTTCTGTTTTGCATATACATTCATTTGTATTATTTTTTAGATTCGACCATATAAATATCGTACAGTATTTGTCTTTCTCTGACTTATTTCACTAAGCATAATATTTTCTATGTCCAACCACATTGCTGAAAATAGCAAAATGTAATTTTTTTATGGCTGAGTAATATTCTATTGTGTGTGTGTGTGTGTGTGTGTGTGTGTGTGTGTGTGTGTGTGTGTATGCTTAGGCCAGTAAATGACATAGACAAAAGTTTTTTTTTTTTCCCCTTGTCTTCATTTGGTGAGCATATTGGGATGGTGTAGCCCTTCCTCTGGCTTGGGTCTTTTTTTGCTGTATGCGGGCCTCTCACTGCTGTGGCCTCTCCCGTTGCGGAGCACAGACTCCGGACGCGCAGGCTCAGCGGCCATGGCTCACGGGCCCAGCCGCTCCACGGCATGTGGGATCTTCCCAGACCGGGGCACGAACCCGTGTCCCCTGCATCGGCAGGCGGACTCTCAACCACTGCGCCACCAGGGAAGCCCGGTCTCCCCTCTTTAATCAAGCATTTTGGCCCCTTTAACTCCACTGCCACAATTTTTTTTTCTCACCCATGTCTTAAGAGGCTTGTGCTTCAGTTTGTTCTCTGCTTTACATAGTTTTCCTTTTCTGGTTTATTTGTTGTGGAGCCTGGCTATGTCTATTTACATATCTTGTCCATCACTGTTATGTTTTGGAGCAGAGGGGGTGCAAAAAAGTGTGATCTCATTTTACTTTGCAGACGAGAGGTCCCAACTTGCCATTTTTAATATGACTCTTTGTTATGTATTCCTATGAGTGTGTAAGCTCTTTGGGGCTTTGAGGGACACATCTTGGTCTCCCAAGAATAGCATTTTTGTCCAGAACATGGGAGAGGCTCCTCTATAAACGTGGGTTTAAGTAAGTATGTAAACTTGCTAAGTGCCAACCTTCTTTTGCAGCCCCATGTCTCGAGAATCCATCATCATAGTTTTTTTTTTTAATACTTCTCCTCAGAGAGATAATATATGCTCGTTTATTTCTTATCTTACAGATATGACTTTCTTCAGTTCTATACTTGTGCATTAAGAAAAAAAGACCAAGCCAGTCTCAAATGAAAGCCTCACCAACCTAAAAGCTTACATAAATGGTTGAAGAAGGGAAATTAGTAAGTAGGCTGTGTAATCCTCTTCCTCTCCAACTCCTATATTTCCTTTCAAGCCTCACCTCAAGTTTCCTGGAGATCTTTCCTAATCAACATCTCTGCCAGTCCTTCTCCGACTTAGCATTTCTTGCACAGCGACTGTATCATTCTGTTGTGTGTAGTCCTATGGTGATTTAGAATAGCTTGTTTCATTTGTGAAAGTTCTGAGGCCAATTTTGAAGTAGTTTTTCTTGGTCCCATTTCATTACAAATGCAATTTCATTGCATTCCTCATTTTCTAGTCCTACGCTTTCATACACATGACTTGTTCTCAACCACAATTAATAAAAAAAATTTTAAATTAAATTTATAATTGAGGCATAGTATGCATATGTACACAAATTTTAAGCAAACAACTCAATAAATGTTTACATATAAACATACAGTCACGTAGCCATTACTGAGATCCAGGTATAAAATATCTCCAATACCACACCTGACTTCCTGTGAGCCCCACCCACTCAGTACCTCTATAGTAGTTTTGTCTACCTTTTTTTAATTTTATTTTCTTAATTATTTATTTGGCTGTGTCAGGTCTTGGTTGTGGCACGCAGGATCTTTGTTGCAGCATGAGGGATCTTTCGTTCCGTGCCAAAGCGCCCAGGCTCAGTAGTTGCAGCACATGGGTTCTCTAGTTGTGGCACGCAGGCTCAGTAGTTGCGGCATGGAGGCTTAGTTGCCCCGCAGAATGTGGGATCTTAATTCCCTGACCAGGGATCAAACCCACATTCCCTGCATTGGAAGGCAGATTCTTAACCACTGGACCACCAGAGATGTCCCAGTTTTGCCTATTCTTGAACTTTATATAAATGGGACCATAACTGTGTGTATTCGTTTTTCTTTTCTTTCTTTTTTTTTTTAGTATTTTTAAATTGTGGACATATATATATATTTTTATAAATTTATTTTTATTTTTATTTTTGGCTGCATTGGGTCTTCGTTGCTTCATGTGGGCTTTCTCTAGTTGCACTGAGCGGGGGCTACTCTTCATTGCAGTGCACAGGCTTCTCACTGTGGTGGCTTCTCGTTGTGGAGCATGGGCTTTAGGCACATGGGCTTCAGTAGTTGTGGCATGCAGCCTCAGTAGTTGTGGCTCGTGGGCTCTAGAGCACAGGCTCAGCAGTTGTGGCACACAGGCTTAGTTGCTCTGTGGCATGTGGGATCTTCCTGGACCAGGGATCGAAACCATGTCCCCTGCATTGGCAGGCAGTAACCACTGCACCACCAGTCCCAACTGTGTGTATTCTTAAAACAAAAACAAAAACAACAAAAAAACACTTTTTATTTGGAAATAATTTCAAAGTTACAGAGAAGTTGCAGTAATAGTTCAAAGGACATCCATGTACCTTTTACCTAGATTCACCTATTGCTAACATTTTGCACCCATTTGCTTTATTATCTGTCTACCTATTTTATATAAATATTTTCTCCTGAGTCTTTTCCTGAACTTTTGAGAGTAAGTTGCACTCCCTGTGACTCTTTTCCTCTGGACACTTCAGTGTGCCTTTTCTAGAAATAGGAATTTCTCTTACATAACCACAGTAGGGTTGTCAATTTAAGTAAATTTAACATTGATACAATACTTTAATCTAAAGTTCATGTTCCAGGGGAGGGATAAATTAGGAGTTTGGGATTAACATATACATACTACTGTATATAAAATAGACAACCAACAAGGACCTACTGTATAGCATAGGGAACTATACTCAATATTTTGTAATAACCTATGGGGAGAAGAATCTGGAAAAGAATATACATATATATAGATATGTATAATTGAATCACTTTGCTGTACACCTGAAACTAACAACATTGTAAATCAACAATACTTCAATAAAAAAAATATATAAAGTCCATGTTCCAATATTAGCAATAATGTACTTCCTAGCATCCCTCCCCACCTCCAATACAGGATCTAGTTTAGGATCAGGTATTACATTTGGTTGTCATGTCTCTTTAATCTCTTTTAATCTGGTATCTGTACCCAGTCTTTTTTTTTTTTTATGCATTTGACATTTTTTGAAAGCGTTCATTCCCTTTTTCTTTGGGGGGAATTGCCTGACATTCCTTAATGACTAAATTCAGATTATACATTCCAGCTGGGATATGATAGAAGTGACATTTTGTCTCAAAGTATTATATCTGGTTTCACGATATTCATCTGTCCCATATTGGTGCTATTAATTTTGATCACCTGGTAATTACTGTGTAGTTAGTGTTTTCCCCTTTTAACTAGTAAGAAATCCATGGGAAGACACTTTATTTTTTTTCCATTATGATTTGTCACAGGATATGGAATACAGTTACTGTGCTATACAGTAAGACCTTGTTGTTATCCATTCTATATATAATAGTTTGCATCTGCTAACCCCTAACTCCCAATTCGTCTCCCTGCCCTCCCAGCAACCACAGGTCTGTTCTCTATGTCTATGAGTCTGTTTCATAGGTAAGTTCATTTGGGTCATACTTTAGATTGCACATATAAGTGATATCATATGATGTTTGTCTTTCTCTGTCTGACTCACTTCGCTTAGTATGATAATCTCCAGGTCCATTCCATGTTGCTGCAAATGGCATTATTTCATTCTTTTTATGGCTAATATTCCAGTGTGTGTGTGTGTGTGTGTGTGTGTGTGTGTGTGTGTGTGTGTGTGATGTGTGTGTGTGTGTGTGTGTATATATATATATATACCACATCTTTATCCATTCATCTGTTGATGGACATTTAGGTTGCTTCCATGTATGGGGAGATACTTTAATACTATGCAAATATCCTGCTTACCATCAAAATCTGTCCCTCCCTCCCCCTTGATTTAGTATCCACTGATGATTCTTGTCTGTACCATGATGGCTGCAGAACAATGATTTTCCAACTCTAGCACCCCTTCCACATTTGTCATCTGGGCAGTCAACATTCCATTGAAAGCCATAGTCCTCCCTTCTCTCCCACTTATTTATATGTATTATTGTATGGAGTTATGGATTCCTGTGTTTCAAATATCTTAAAATTAAAAAACTGACTACTTGTAAAAGCATCTTTCTGTACTTCTATTTTTTTTTTAGATCTACTTATTCGTGTGCCAGTACCATATGGGCTTTGTTCATTCTTTAAGCAGTGTTTATGGTTTAGAGTTTGGAAAGATAAATCTTTCCCCATTTACTTATTATCTTTAGAATTTCTTTTGAGATTTCCTCTATCTTATTATTCTGGATGAATTTGAGAACCATTTTTACAGAATTATACCCTCATGCTTTTTCTGTTCACTGCCTTCCCTCAACTCTGGAGGGATTATGATGGAATGGCCCTGGACCTTTAGGTACAATTTAGAAATAACAGGCAATTTTATGAAATGTAATCTTTTCACCAGGAACAAGTCTGCCCTCCACTTATTCAAGTTTTAATCTGACCATTAACATCTAGAAGCATAGGGTACATAAATGTGTGATTTGCCCTGTGGGCCTCTCAAATGGTTTCAGACCTTTACAAGAATGTCACTATGGTACTTGGAGTCAACCAAGAGAAAGGCAAATAGAATAACTAAGGAAATTGAAAGACAGAAAAAAAAAAAAAAAAAAGAAGATGCTCCAGTATGTTCATTTCATTCACTTACCAAATAAGCCTTCTGGAGGTTCTGCCTGTCACCTGCCAAGCACTATGCTGGTCAGCGGGCCACAGAGGGGAAGCCAGACTAGAGGAAAGAATAAGGTCAAATGAATAGAAGGAAAAACAAAATCTTCAATATGCTCATTCCATTCTCTTCTCATGTGTGCCTGTTGGAGGCCTTCCCATGCCACCTGTGAAACCTGCCCCTGGGAGTTCACAGAAGACTAAAGCTGATGTCTAATGAAGTAGGCAAGGAATGATCAAGAATCTTCCTATCAAATTTCAAAAGTTTTGACCACCATGCAGCCTCTTAGAGCTTGAAGAAGGGTTTTTAGGATAGATAATAGGAAGTCCTGCTTAACACAGCAGGTAATAAAGTGCTGGCTGGACAATTACTAGTAGTTTGATAATGAGTTTTGATTAAATGTAATATGATTAATTCATCATGTGTTAACCTACAGCCTAGGGGACTGCACACACATGGGGCAGAAAGGAGAAAGGAGAGTTTATATGTATATCTGACCTTTGCTTTTTTACATTTTATTGAGAAAAATATAACTTAAAATCTGGAAACTTTTCCTGAGAGCTTCACTCTTTACCTCCTGCACCAGGGGACAGAGCTGCCTAGAATGGCAGACACTTCCAGTGGTGTCACTTGGCAGCATTTAGATCCCAGTTTTCTGGGCTCCACAATTAAGATCATGGGCTCCACTGGCAATGACAGTGAATGGGTCTAAGAAGTGCTCATCAAGTCTCTTCAGCTTTTATCAGCTTCTCAGCACCGTTTAGGAGACTGTCAGCTCCTGGGACGTGGCCCAAATCACTTGCCATGCTGTCAGGCCACGCCTGAGCCCCCAGAGCAAGCATCGTGCCCCTGCTGGGAGAGCAGCCAGTGTCACCACCCTGCAGTGATTCCAGGCTTGGGCCCTCCCTGTGGTTTAGGAGATGCTCTCAGGCCATAGCTCATTTCTCCCTCCTTCTCTTCTCCCTTCGTCCTTCCTTCCATCCCCTCCCTCCATCCCCTCCACAGGTATCTGGGAAACACTCCTTCAAGTGTTCTCCTAACTCCTGAATTTAAGTCTTTAGTAAACAAGAATTTAACAATTATTTATTATGTCCCTCTTGTTCTGGATAAATGGAAGGGAATAAATTCCTTCCAGTATTTAAGTAAATTAAAGTGGAACTCAAGACTCACAGTTAAGTTTCAAATCTGCCACTCAGAAAATCCTCCAGGGGACCTCCTTCCCTTCCTACCTCCCCGCTTTCCTTCCTTCCCTGTGAGAGGTGGTGTGACTTACTATAAAAGCACATACACTGTAGGACCATATATACCTGGAAATACAGACCTAAATATTCTTTGCAGGCAACACAGATAGGAAAGATGGAGTGAGGAGAGATGATTACACCAGAAATGAGACTAAGAATAGTTGGTTCACTTTTACTTTGCTTTCAAGGAGGCAGGTAGGATTAAATACCTTTGTTTACCTGAGTCAATGAATCATACTCTTTTTCAGAGGAAAGACAGCTCTTCCTGACATTACTCCCTGAGAGGATTGAGTTGTGCAGCCCCTGGTATAAGGAACATGGACAGTGTCCTCAGCAGTAGGGCTCTGACAACACCAGCCCTCTCTTGCCCTCACAGAAATGGTTTACTGGAGACAGACACAGCTATGGTGTCAATGTTAATATCATTCCCATCCTGCCAGCCGAATCACCACCTCCTACCAGGCAGGCCATGTGGAGTCAGCCTCCTTCCTCCGTTGCCATGTAACAGCCCACTCTTCCCAGGTCCTGATGAAGATACTTGGACCCATCCAATACCCACAAGCTAGAGTCATATGTGCTTTTGCATTCCTTCCTGCTTTCCACATAATGGCCTAATAATTTTACCCAGGGCATTAGCTCCTCTCTGAGATCTTGGGAATTCCAAGATGTTATTAAGGGTCCTTGCTTGGCTCACTGGGGTGATAAATCCAGTCCTAGGAGTGGAGAGAGAAAAGGGAAATAAGGGAAGGGTGAGCATTGACCCCTCAGGAACTTGTTAAAGGAAAGAAAAACAGCGATATCCTCAGTTGGAAGCAGGGGAGGAATTACTGGTAAGTGGAGGAGGAAGCCTGTGCACACCTCTCAGGGAGAGCCCAGCTACTCTTGTCTTAAATAGAGGAGATTTTGAACACATGTAACTTGGTACAGTCTTTCTGAGGGGCAATTAGGTATTCCATATCCTTTGATCCAGTCATTTCCTTTTCAGTAATTTACTTAAGAATAATTAATGATGTCCACAAAGGTTTAGCTATAAAGATGCCCATCATACGCCTGTTTCCAACTGAAAAACCAAAACCCCCTAAACTTTAAGACACTGAAGGATATATTACCAATGGAAAAAGACTATGAAACAGCATGCACAGTATAATCCTATAGAAACATACACATGCATAGGCACAGAAGTTCTAGAAGATAACAGTCTTAGTAACTCTACAAGGTGGGATCATGAAGTGTTTTTCATTTTTTTCTAAACTTATATAATAAACAAATATTACTTTTATAATACAGTTTATTTTTAAGTTTTAAAAATCAGTTACTCCTTTTCTTTCATGTCCTCTTAAAATCCAACTGGATGATTGACCCATAATGATTTTTCCCTAATTTTTATTTATTCAGTCAGTGGGTTCTCTGAATGTCTCTCTAATTTCAGTGAGACTAGGAAACACCCCTGGCTCAATGTAGAATCAACAAACAAACAGTTCAGGAGGTAACAAAGAGGAATCACACCCCCTCACTGTGGCCAGACCAATAATTAAACACAGAGATGGGCAAATAAGAAATGGTGGGATCTCCATGCCTGGGAGCACCAAGGTCCTAAAAAGCTCAGGCACTTTTCTGACTGATGGTGAAATAGAAGGGTCACTAGACAATGTCTCAAAGTTGGCATGATCGTTGACCTTCTGTGTTTGATAATTAGGTCAACCTAACTTACCACATAAATAGAAGAAATGACTAATCCACAGACATTCTTCATAGGCCTCCCATCCATGAAGAGGCACAGAGTCCAAGAGTGACTACCTGTCTTGTCCAATGCTCCTTCCCACCTCATTAGATGGAGAAAAAATTGAGACAACGTCCTTAAAAAGATGCAAGAGTTCACTATTCTATTACATTTTGAATCAATGCTTATTTTTAAAGAAGTTGGTTCAGCA
>NW_006788513.1:540180-567507 GCF_000442215.2 Lipotes vexillifer | reverse complement strand
TCAGCAGTTTTAGCTGGTATGACTTCTTTGATATTCTGGAAACTCAGGATTTTTTTAAGGCAGTTTTTACTGCCTAAATCTATTTGCAAGTCTAATCAATATCTACTAGTCAGGCTTAAGACCCTTGCTCAGGTTAAAACAATAACTATGGAGTTGACCAAGAGGGTAATATAACTATTTAGACTTGTAACGTGGAGTGAAGGGCAGATGTTTTCATCCTTACTTTCTATTCACCACTATTAGCACCTGACCCCTCAAATACATACTTGGTCCTCTTGCTCTGGATGGGAAGCTAAGTTAGCCCTGCCAATAGAGCAGTTTCACTTGGTTGTAATACAAGTGACATCAACCAGAGCTCCCCAGTCTGGTGGTAGGTGATCCCACACCCAAGGCCAGCCCTTCCTCTCACACTCACTCCCATCCAGTTCTCATCAGGCCTGGCTCTGGCAAACCAGTCTTCTTTCCGCTCCCTTCCCATTTCAGGTGATGGGAGAAGAGGTGAGAAGTGGTGAATCTAAGGGACATGACACCCACCTTTTCTTCTGCAGACTTGGGAGAAACTGCCTCCCAGAAAAGTTGTCTAAACCACATCTACAGATGTGCCCTGGGGAAGGGGGCTCCTGTTTCCCCACAGCTGAAGAGAGGGCTCTCCACCAGAACAGTTAGGAAGCTGGGGCCCTGCCCAGAATGTGTGACCAGGAGTCCAGAGGGGCACGACCTTCAGTTCTCACCCAGCTTGGCCATTCACTGGGTATTTGACTTGGAGATGTCACATAATCTCTGAGTTGCAATTTCCTCATTCTGTAGAGATGATAACCAACTGACTCACAGGGTGGTTGAGGATTAAATGAGAGACTGTGGGTAAAACGTCTGACACTTGGGGGGTTTCAATAACTGTCATGCGGTTATTACCTTCAAGTCCTGAGGGAGAGGGGCCCTGATGAGGCCTGAGAGGGGGACTCATTGATCAGTAAGTTAGCTTCACCCCCACTAGAGACCCTACAGCTCCACAGCAGCTTCTCTAGGTTCTTCTAAAGCATTCAGTCAGGAGAAGAACAGTCTTCATCTATCCCAGTTTGCATCCAAAGAAACTAAGTTAATAGATAAAGTTTTCTCCACTTTCCATTTTTCCTCTCAGTAGTTTTTCCTAAACCTCTGATACTTGCTGCATGTGCAGGACAAGTAAAAAAATACAATTGTAAATATTACAACAACAATAACAAACTTTGAAAACTTCAGAGGAGCTAAAATTAGTTTGTTTCACTTGTGATCTTATCATGGAGATACTAAAGCAACATATTTCTAAGGCAACTTAGAGCAATTTTTAATACGTTTGTACATGAGGCTAAATAACAGTTCATAATAGAGGAAACCAAATATATCAATCTTTTAGGGAGATCTTCAAAGATAACTATGACTCCCAAGTTGTTGTAGAGAGGACACAGGAAAGTCAGGGACCCAATTTTGGTAAAAGGTCTGCCAGCCACTTGTTTGGTGAGAACTGACCGAGTCCCAGGCCTCTCATTCTGCTCATTTTCTCAGTGATCACACAGGCTGATTACTTCTTTTTTTTTTTTTTTTTTTTTTTTTTTTTTTTTTTTTTTTGGCCATGCAGCATGAGGGATCTTAATTCCCCAATCAGGGATCAAACCCTTGCCCCCTGCAGTGGAATCACAGAGTCTTACGCACTGGGCTGCCAGGGAAGTCCCAGGCTGATTACATCTAACATTTGTGTAGTTTTACAAGATGCGAAGCATTTTCCCAGGGGGCACTCTCACAAGGACATAAAAACACTTTATAATATAAAGTAGTACTATGCGCATATACACATTATTATTATTACAATTTAATAAAATTTTCTCCCATGTGAATTGCTCTAGGGAGGTTCCCAAATAACTGACCCAGGTGCCCTACATGACTTGCCCGTCTGTACATCATGCTGTTTCAGACCAGTGGTTCTGAACCTTCACTGAGCTTTAAGAAACACTGACATCTGGGAACCAGCTCCAGAGATTCTGAGGATACTGGACTTAGGTTTTAAAAGCAACCTGTGTGGTTCTAATTTGCAGCCAAGGTTAACAAGCACTGTGTCAGGTGAGGGTAAGACTTGCCTTTGTAAACCATGGTGAGAATTTCCTGTGTTTGACGTGGTTTGGATGGGCCTCCTCATAAACGCACATCTCAATGGCTCCTGGGCCACAGAACCTTGAGCCTCTCTCTTTATGGGAAATGGCATTTAACAAAGGGCTTTGGGTCATTAAATCACAATATTCTTCCCATGGCAAAGGCATCCTCATGGTTACTGGCTAGAGAAAGGAACCATGTAAGCAGGGAAGAGATGCTGCCGGTTCTAATTTTACAGGTTGAAAAAAGTCTAGAGTTTTTATAGAATAGATCTTTTCCTTATTTACTTCCTTTTCATCAGTTCTTTTTTCTTTGCCTACTTCCTCTGCTTTGACTCATGTTTTCCTAAATATCCATGTCCTCTGTGGATACTGTAACCTCAGTTGTGTCCCTTATGGTGACATTTTAGCAGCAGGCTGGTTGTTATTGGCAGCTGGTAAAACTCTCTGTTGGAGGAGAGAAGGGGCCCCCTCCTTACAATCACCAGTACTTGTGAGGTAAAGCATCATGTTCACTGTTTCTACAGTTAGCAGAAAAAAATGGACAGTCAGCCAACAGTTCTATTGTCATCTTTGCTTCATCATCTCAACATACCATTTTAGATAAGGACATTTATGTTGGATGCCCAATGAATATTATTATTCATTCTGACAGAGTCCCATTAATATCTTTGTTAGGACTTTTGTGATGCAGTTACTTCCTTCTCAAATAAAGCAAATTCAATGCAGTGCTGAACTTGATGGATATCTTATCCTTTCTCTTTAAAAACAACAACAAATTTTCTAAATGCCCTGACACATACTCGATGCTCATAAAAAGTCTTCTTTAAGAGAATCAAGATCACGACTGTCACTTTCACTCTTCCTGTCAAATGTCAGGAAGGAAAAATTAGGCGTCTCCCATGCCAAAAAGATTCTTTGGCAAGCAGAGTTAAAGTCACTTATTTGCTTTTACGGTGTTATGGGTTGCATTCATTGAGATTAATTTGGCTCATCTAACTTGAGCAGGTCACCTCATTAATCTAAAAAGAATGAAAAACAATGCATGGCAGGGACTGCTGTAAGTTCTTTGGAAACAACATTTAAAAGCAGAAAAGCAAATAATGGGATGGAGGCTGGCAACCATGCACACGCAGGACTCTGGCTGTTTTCCGGAGGGGACGATGACACTTTAATTAGGTCCTCTCACTTCAGGGAATCCTGGGCAGTAGCTAGAGGCAGGATGTTGATGGCAGCTGTCTTGTACTGCATGCTTTGTTGTTTCTGGGGCTCAGTTCCCACTAGTCCTCAGGAATTACGACTGGAAGCTGGCGGATGTGACTTTATAGCAGATACAGCAATAACACTGGAAACTGAAGGAGAAATGTCTCTGGTTACAATGAAGTCAACTTGATAGAAAATTTCTGAAAGCAGGGGAAACTTCTTCCATCGTTAGTCAAGTAAACTCTTCTGTGAAGAACCAGTTCCTGTACAGAAGACAAGTAGCCACCAAGTGACATGTGATAAGGAAGCTCCTAAAGACGTTTGCCCAAGCGGGCCTCATAGCATGAGACTTACTTCTGTCTGTCTGTATTTACATGCTCTGGGGGCAACATTTCAGTAACACCGGTATCAGCAATGTGCCCCACATCATCACAAGAACACTCCATTATGAAACAATATATAGAAGCAAGATAAGCACCACCAGCCCATTCTCCTGCCATACTTCCTGCAAGAGTAGGGGGAACTTCCAAAGCAGTGACCTTCAGCCAATGTGGGCACTAATGGGCATTTTTTTTTTAAGTGTATTTTATTGTATAGTTGATTTACAATGTTGTGTTAATTTCTGCTGTACAAAAACGTGATTCAGATATATATATATATACTCTTTTCCATTATGGTTTATCACAGGGTAATGAATGTAGTTCCTTGTGCTATACTGTAGGACCTTGTTGTTTAACCATTCTGTATATACTAGTTTGCATCTGCTAATCCCAAACTCCCAATCCAGCCCTCCCATGCCGCTCCTCTCCCTTGGCAACCACAGTCTGTTCTCTATGTCTGTGAGTCTGTTTCTGTTTCGTAGATAAGTTCATTTGTGTTACATTTTCGATTCCATATATAAGTGATATCATGTGATATTTGTTTTTCTGCCTGACTTACTTCACTTAGTATGATAATCTCTAGGTCTACCCATGTCGCTGCAAATGGCATTATTTCATTCTTTTTTATGGCTGAGTAATATTCCATTGTGTGTGTGTGTGTGTGTGTGTGTGTGTGTGTGTGTGTGTGTGTGTGTGTAAAACATATTCTTTATCCATTCATCTGTTGATGGATATTTAGGTTGTTTCCATATCTTGGCTATTGTAAATAGTGCTAAAGCAGGTATGTCTTGACCAGTTGGCCTTACTGAGGCCTACAGAATTTATATGAGGCCCAATATTTACTTATTTTATAACTAATAGCTAATACCAACTAAGACTGGAAGAAATGTCTAAACTGAATGAAGTTTGGTTACAAAAATTTCCTCATTTCAAGACAAAATCTAAAACAGTGGATCAAGTTCAAGCCCATTTGAACTCCATGCCTTTCCATCTGCCAACACAGCTCAGGAGTCAGCCACTAGTATTGCATAGGCTCCAAACAGAAAGGTGAGTGACACATGTCCAGACCATGTACTGCTTATCCATTGTAGGCAGAGTTCCATTTTCCTCGAGTTGAATATTTGATGACAAGAGCTGGAGCCAGAAAGTGACCTAAGATTCTTAGCAAATCACAGGTGTTTTGCTTAGTGTCTGTTGGACCAGGCAGACTTTGGCTTTTGTACCCTGTAAGCATAGAGAAGGCATCCTCTTTTCCCACCTGGCTCAGTAGAAGTCAGGTCACTTCTTCTGGGCCACTGAAAAAGTTTGCGGGAACGGGGTCCTGATCCTCTTCAAAAATAGGGAGCTGTACAAGGTGCTGGTGGTGGGGAGTGGGGGTGAAGTGGATTGTCTGCTCCCTGTCTGGCTCTAAGTGACAGGGCTCACACTTGTGATCCTAAAAGGTGATCAGAAAATTTCTCCTTCAACCTCAAATGCAGACACACAGTCCCTCTGCAGATGTAATGGGAAAGAACCTTTGTATTGTATTATAAGTTAATCACTAAAGGGATGTTGCCGATAAGCTTAAATTATACATAATGGCCCATCTTTGGGAACCCTGCCTCCCAGGTAATGAGCATTAAGCTAAAATACCTTTGTTTAGGGTACCCTATTGGAGAGAGGAAAGAGTTGTTGGACTTTTACTCAATTTGTGAACTGGTTTGTTTGCTTCTTTGGATGCTAGCATTTATATGTGCCATTTGTGTTTTGTCTTTAAAAATGGGGAATGTTTTAAATATCCCTTAAAGAAAGTCCTCTGAGGTAGGTTTTGGATAAGTGATCTGATTACAGCCATGAACCCATGAGTGAGAAGAAGATGATATTTTACTGTAAAAATGTGTGACCACTGTACCTGTCCGGATCTCCACAGGGGGTTTAGTCAGGGTTATCTTGGGACCCTGTGCACCATGCACCGCTACCCTTGCTGTGTTAATTACATCATTTATGGTCTCCTGTGTCGTTGTATACGTAAAACTCCAAGACCAAACTTGAGGATTTACTGTTTGTCCTCTGAGTTTTTCATTTCATTTTGTTTGGTATTGTTTCTTCATTTACAGTCAAATCAATTTTGTGATAGTTAAAACTTTTACTGATGTCAAATGGAGAAAAGGAATGTGGGGGGGAATGGCGTGTCTGTGGGACATTCCTAGGGAGAAGAGAAAAAGATTCCACTTGGTTCCTAAAATCACCAAAACCCTCAGACCAGAATTCTCCCTGTTTGGTTGATGCCAAGGCAAAAAGTCATCCTTTAAAGGTTAGAGATGATCAATTACTATTTATGGCTATTCTGTGAAGAAGCAGGGAAGAATGATGAAATCCTTTATGAGCAAGCATTTGCACTATTATATCAAGGAAAATAAGAAAAGGAAGAGAATGAGAGTGAGAATATGTTGCTTCAAATCTTAACTCCTCCATTCTTTTTTAATGGCTAAGTAATATTCTACTCTGTGTGTGTGTGTGTGTGTGTGTGTGTTTGTGTGTGTATATATATATATATATATATATAAAACACATCTTTATCCATTCACCTGTCAATGGACGCTTAGGTTGCTTCCATGTCTTGGCTATTGTAAATAGTGCTGCAGTGAACATTGGGGTGCATGTATCTTTTCGAATTAGAGTTTTGTCCAGATATATGCTGAGGAGTGGGATTGCAGCACCATTTGCAGCACCATGGCTGGACCTAGAGATTATCATATTAAGTGAAGTAAGTCAGGGGAAGACAAATATCATATGATATCACTTATATGTGGAATCCAAGAAGAAATGATACAAATGAACTTATATTCAAAACAGAAATAGACCCAAAGACATAGAAAGCAAACTTATGGTCACCAAAAGGGAAAGGAGGGGGAGGGATAAATTAGGAGTTTGGGATTGACATATACAGACTACTATATACAAAATAGATAAACAACAAGGTCCTACTGTATAGCACAGGGAAGTATACTCAATATTTTCTGATAACCTATAAGAGAAAAGAATCTGAAAAAGAATATATATATGTATATACAGTATAGCTGAATCACTTTGCTATACACCTAAAAGTAACAAAACACTGTAAATCAACTATATTTCGGACTTCCCTGGTGGTGCAGTGGTTAAGAATCCGCCTGCCAATGCAGGGAACATGGGTTCAAGCCCTGGTCTGGGAAGATCCCACATGCCACGGAGCAACTAAGCCTGTGCGCCACAACTACTGAGCCTGCACTCTAGAGCCCGCGAGCCACAACTACTGAGCCTGTGTGCCACAACTACTGAAGCCTTTGCGACTAGACCCCGTGCTCTGCAACAAGAGAAGCCACCGCAATGAGAAGCCCACACACGACCATGAAGAGTTGCCCCTGCTCTCCGTAACTAGAGAAAAGCCTGTGTGCAGCAACGGAGACCCAAAGCAGCCAAATAAATAAATAAATACAATTTTAAAAAATCTATTATACTTCAATTTAAAAAGTCTAATTCTGGGGGGAAGATAAAAAACTTTAACTCCTCCAGCTGTTATGCCAATATATCCACCCCTTCCACCACTTTCCCTTCCTATCCAACCCCAATTCCTGACACTGGGGCTCAGAACTGCCCCTCCTTATAGGGATCAATTAGAAAATCCTGTGTTAGTTCCTGGGGCACAGGGATTTGGTCTAGTACCACCATCTAAGACCTGACAGGGCACCCAGTTTGGGCCCCTCCCAGGGCAGGGCAATTTCCCTTACACCTTTATCTCATGTGGGAACTAAATGCAAATGATCAGTCAGCTGTGTTTCTCAGACTTCTTTAACTGGAAAGATTGCAACCCTCCTTCGTAAGGAGGGTCCTCTATAACTGGAGCCCACTTGGCATCACCCACAGCTGAACTAAAATGGGACCCCGATGAGGGAGGAATGCCCTTATTTATAATACTACTTATTAGTGCATCTGGGCAGGGCTTTGAAAAGGGGAACCAAAGCAAAATAGTTCAAATCAAATTCAAGAAATTCAGCAAAAAAACAAATCCCTCTGAATTTTTGGAAAAGATGTATCAAGCCTATGGACATTATACTAATGCAGATCCTGAGGCCCCTGAAAATATTAGAATGATAAATTTGATCTATTTTGGGCAAAGTGTCTCAGATTTTGGGATAAAGTTGTGAAGATTAGATGGTGCATTTGGAATGAATCCTTCTCAGTGGGTAGATGTTGTTTTTAAAGTGTTCAACAGGGAACAGCAACAGAAGAATGAAGATGTAAAACAAAATGCCACTTTTTTGGCACTGGATTCCCGAAAGGGGAGTAACTGGAAGAGAGGTAAGCCACTACTGGGGGAGAAAAAATGAGCTTTCACCCTTAAGATTTTCTTCAGAACGGTCTGACATCAGAGTCCCACGAGAACACTCTTTAAGCCTACAGATGGTGCTCATGAAAACCCCAGGAGATAGAGCTCTCCTCCCCCTTCCCCCCCATCCCAGGTCTATGAAAAGGTAAGACCAGGGTGTGTGCTAACAGCACCCCAGGGAAGGCCAAATACACATGGCCAATAGACATTCCCTTAAAAAGGGACGCCTGGGACACCTAACCTAAAGCAATATCCTCTGAGGCAAGAGGATCACTTCTCCCACAGACTGACTTGTCAAAATACCATCCAGTATATTCAGAAAAGGACAAAGAGAGGGTCGAGGAGTGGGGTTTCACTTGGATTGCACCTTGCCTGGCTGGAAATGTAGTGCACAATTGTTTTGATTCCTGAGGTGATCTTGGACTCTGTGCTGCAGCACATTCATATTAGTACCCATTACAGGAGTGATGCCACCTTACAATGGATTCAAATATATATAATGGGGCCTAACCTATAGAAGACCATACAGCGAGTCACTCAGAATTGCATGATTTGTGCTAAAAACAACTCAAAGACTGCTGTTGGACCTTCCCAGATGGGGGACCAACACAAAGGAATCTGTGCCACCAACGACTGGACACAAATGCCTTGAGCTACAGGAAATTTCAGATACCTGCTAGTGTTTGTGGACACTTTTTCAGGATGGGTGGAAGCAATCCCACCTGGACAGAAAAAGTCTCTGAAGAGGATTGCCTGGGTCTTGGACAAACTGAAAGCTGAACATGAGTGTGGTACCACCATCGATATCTCCCTGTGGGAATTTGAGACCATAAGTACTACGTGACTATTACTGATGCCTCAGGACACAGAGACTTTATCAAAAACATGCTTCCAGGCACATCCCAGTCTGACCGTGATGTCCTCATTGTTGCTGCTGATGCTGGTGGATTTGAAGCAGGTATCTCCAAGAATGGGCAGACCCATGAGCATGCCCTTCTGGCTTACACTCTTGGTGTGAAACAACTAAGTGTTGCTGTTAAATGGATTCCACTGAGCCACCCTACAGCCAGAAGAGGTATGAGTAAATTGTTACGGAAGTCAGCACTTACATTAAGAAAATTGGCTACAACCCCAACACAGGAGCATTGGTGCCAATTTCTGGCTGGAATGGTGACAACATGCTGGAGCCAAGTGCTAACATGCCTTGGTTCAAGGGATGGAAATTCACCCAAAAGATGGCAATGCCAGTGGAACCATGCTGCTCTGGATTGCATCCTGCCACCAACGCTTTGAGTCTGCCCCTCCAGGACATCTACAAAATTGGTGGTATTGGTACTGTCCCTGTGGGTTGAGTGGAGACTGTTTTCAAACTTATCGTGGTGGTCAGCTTTGCTCCAGTCAATGTTACAACTGAAGTAAAGTCTGTTGAAATGTACCATGAAGCTTTTGTGAAGGCCTTTCTGGGGACAGTGTGGGCTTCAATGTCAAGAACATGTCTGTCAAAGATGTTCGTTGTGGCCATGTGGCTGGTGACAGAAAAATTGACCCACCGATGGAAGCAGCTGGCTTCATACCTCAAGTGATTATCTTGAACCATCCAGGCCAAATCAGTGCTAGATATGAACCTGTGCTGGACTGTCACACAGCTCACATTGCTTGCAAGTTTGCTGAGCTGGAGACCGATCATTATTCTGGGAAAAAGCTGGAAGATGGGCCCAAGTTCATTTTTATTTTATATTTATTGTTATTTTTTAAATTTTTGGCTGCACTGGGGCTTCGTTGCTGCGTGCAGGCTTTCTCTAGTTGCAGCGAGTGGGGGCTACTCTTCATTGCAGTGCACAGGCTTCTCATTGTGGTGGCTTCTCTTGTTGCAGAGCACAGGCTCTAGGTGTGCAGGCTTCAGTAGTTGCAGTGTATGGGCTCAAGTTGTGGCATACAGGCTTAGTTGCTCTGTGGCATGTGGGATCTTCCCAGACCAGGGATTGAACCCATGTCCCCTGCACTGGCAGGTGGATTCTTAACCACTGTGCCACCAGGGAAGTCCTGGCACCAAATTTTTGATCTGGTGATGCTGCTACTGTTGATACGGTTCCTAGCAAGCCCACATGTGTTGAGAGTTTCTCTATCCTCCTCTGGGTTGTTTTACTGTTCATGGCATGGATAGACAGTTGCTGTGTCATTAAAGTGGTGGAAAAGAAGGCAGCTGGAGCTGGCAAGGTCACCAAGTCTGCCCAGAAAACTCAGAGGCTAAATGAATATTATCTCCAATACCTGTCACCCCAGTCTTAATCAGTGGTGGAATAATGGTCTCAGAACTCTTTGTAAAAAGACTGATTAATGATAACAATGAATTGTATAAACTTCAGAAGGAAAGGAGACTGTTTTGTGCACCACTGGTCTCGTGTGTGGCAGTTTAAAATTACTAGTTTTTAAAATCAGTACTTTAAAAATTATTTTATTTTGTACTGGAGTATAGCTGATTTACAATGTTGTGCTAGTTTCAGGTGTACAGCAAAGTGATTCAGTTACATATATTCTTTTTCAGATTCTTTTCCCACATAGAATACTGAGTTCCCTGTGCTATACAGTAGGTCCTTGTTGATTATCTATTTTATATATACTAGTGTGTATATGATAATCCCAAACTCCTAATTATCCCTCCCCCCAACCTTTCCCCTTTGGTTTTTTAAGTCGTGTTTCTGTTTTGTAAATAAGTTCATTAAAATCAGTACTTTTTAATCAGTTAAAGCCCTCAAGGAAATTATCCCGATTTGGTTTAAGGCATTGGAACTACATTAATCCCGGAGACCACAATCAACAGGAAAAACTGAGAAAATGAATACTAACTTAACTTGGGATAAGGCCTTGTCAATTGCCCTGCTATGGATTAGTGGCTCCCAGAAGCAGGCTTAAATTAAGCCCCTTTGAAATACTGTATTGTAGTTCATTCTAGGTGTCTACCCAGGCAGGAGAATCTATAAATGCTCTGAAAGACGTAGCAGTTGCCAGTTATGCTAAAACTTTGGGCATTATACTAAACCCTGTTCATGAGTTTGACTCCAACAGGTCTGCCTATTGAACTTAAGTAAATGGTGATATCATTATGGCCAGAAAGGGGTCAACCTATTTAATTTTTTCCAAGTAAACAGCATAGGAACTTAGTATATGTATTGGGAACTGGAACTGAACCCCAACCCCAAGTTCAATTACAAATTAGACAACAAAGTGCTAAGGAGTTTCATCAGGTTCAAATGGTTGTAGATAAAAAAGGAAAGAGGATTTTACTGCTAAACATTCTAAAGAATATTCATTGCCCCTGTTCAGAAGGAAGTAGCCAGAGCAGTCTTTGTCCCTTTCCCCACAAGGCTGTGGAATGGACATTGGCAATGGGGAATTGTAATAGGGAAGAACCTTTGTATTCTATTACAAGTTAATCACTAAAGGGATGTTGCTTACAAGCTTAAAGTATATGCAATTCCCATCTCTGGGAACCCTGCCTCCCAGGTAATGAGCATTAAGCTAATATACCTTTGTTTAGCTCACAGGAAACATCTGGACCAGGCCCACCTGTGAATTAACACAGCCCCTCCGGAGGCTGGCTGGAACCAGGAAATGTTTGACTTTACTCCCTCTGATTTTATTATATAAGAAACTTGAATTCTAACTCAGACAAGATGGTTCTTTGGGATATGAGTCCACCATCTTCTTGGTCTGCTGGCTTTCCTTGCCCCAACAGCTTGTCTCTTGATTTACTGGCCTGTCGTGGGGTGAGCAGCACAAGCTTGGACTTGGTAACACAAACTCTAGAGGAAGATGGTGATGGGTCTGGGGCAGGCTCTCTAGTGGAGAGGACTCCCTGCCTTCTTCAAAACACCATATGTCCTGGCTCTCCTTCTGTCATCTGGCTACTTTCAGATATGATTCCTTTCCTGCACTGTGTAAAGCATCTTTCCTGAGTAATGATTCCCCCCATCAATGACTTCTGGGCAATTAAACACAGTTTTTCATGCAGAAGAGGTTGGGGACTCCTGATACAAACCTCTGCAAATACCTTATTCAGAAACAAGAGTTTATGTTCTCCCAGCAATAACTGTTCATTTGTTTTGCAAGGTAACAGCTGCTTCCCATAACTTCAGCAACCTTGACATATCTATAAGTTCACTAAAATCTTTTGGTCAAATGCAGCTAATTAAAGCAGAATTGATGCATACAGTATTCAGAATTTCAAAGTTAAATACACATAAACAGTCCCTAATCATAGTATGGGGCAAACCTAACTAATGGGTACCATTTTAAGTTTTGGTTATTCTTGAATTTACACATCAATTTTAGAATCAGTTTCAACAGTTCTATGGTAAGTCCTGTTGAGATTTTAAAAATATGATTGAGCTGAATTCTTTACAATATTAAATCTTTTCATTCACAACTTAAAAAATGGAAAGGACTATCTTGGTTATCTTTTATGTCCTTCAGTAACATCTTATCTTCTCCAATAAGACCTTAGAATATTTGTCAGGCTTTTTTTCCTCAGTAACCTTTTAAAAAATTGCTGTTGTGGATGGTATCCACTTTCCTCCCATAGAATTTCCCAATATTGCTATTATATCTTTGTATATTGATGCTGTATTCAGTCACCAGAACCATTAAAGTCACAAGTCTTTAATGAAAAGAGATGAAGTATAAATGAAAACTTTAAAAGCGATGTGGCTACAGTTGGATTTAAAATTAAGAATGAGAAATGCAATGTGGGCCGGAAAATACTGTTAGGTGTTTGTGTGATTTCCTGATAACTAACGGATTTGTTATTAAAAGGTCTAACACTGTGGTTATTAAGTTTCTTGGGTGGCCATGTGAATCAAGTCTCAGAAGATACCTGGAGTTTAAAAAGTTAGACTCTGTGGATCCTCAGGAATCTGGTCCAGAGGAAATCCAGTAGTTAAATGAGGCCTGCTTATACTTAACATTTTTAAGCTTAATTATCTGTTATAAGTAGCCATTAGTAAACATTAGTAAACATTTTCATTCCATACAATGAAGAGAAACCCAGGAGCTATTAACATTTTGAGTAATAAGTGATTAATAAGTTTGGTGAGGGACTTCCCTGGTGGCACAGTGGTTAAGAATCTGCCTGCCAAGCAAAGGAAACCATAATCAAGACGAAAAGACAACCCTCAGAATGGGAGAAAATATTTGCAAATGAAGCAACTGACAAAGGATTAATCTCCAAAATTTATACGCAGCTCATGCAGCTCAATAACAAAAAAACAAACAACCCAATCCAAAAATGGGCAGAAGACCTAAATAGACATTTCTCCAAAGAAGATATACAGACTGCCAACAAACACATGAAAGAATGCTCAACATCACTAATCATTAGAGAAATGCAAATCAAAACTACAATGAGATATCATCTCACACCAGTCAGAATGGCCATCATCAAAAAATCTAGAAACAATAAATGCTGGAGAGGGTGTGGAGAAAAGGGAACCCTCTTGCACTGTTGGTGGGAATGTAAATTGATACAGCCACTGTGAAGAACAATATGGAGGTTCCTTAAAAAATTACAAATAGAACTACCATACCATATGACCCAGCCATCCCACTACTGGGCATATACCCTGAGAAAACCATAATTCAAAAGAGTCATGTACCAAAATGTTCATTGCAGCTCTATTTACAAAAGCCTGGAGATGGAAACAACCTAAGTGTCCATCATCGGATGAATGGATAAAGAAGATGTGGCACATATATACAATGGAATATTACTCAGCCATAAAAAGAAACGAAATTGAGCTATTTGTAATGAGGTGGATAGACCTAGAGTCTGTAATACAGAGTGAAGTCAGAAAGAGAGAGACAAACACTGTATGCTAACACATATATATGGAATTTAAGAAAAAAAATGTCATGAAGAACCTAGGGGTAAAACAGGAATAAAGACACAGACCTACTAGAGAATGGACTTGAGGATATGGGGAGGGGGAAGGGTAAGCTGTGACAAAGCGAGAGAGAAGCATGGACATATATACACTACCAATAAGGTAGATAGCTAGTGGGAAGCAGTCGCATAGCACCGGGAGATCAGCTCGGTGCTTTGTGACCGCCTGGAGGGGTGGGATAGGGAGGGTGGGAGGGAGGGAGACGCAAGCGGGAAGAGATATGGGAACGTATGTATATATATGTAACTGATTCATTTTGTTGTAAAGCAGAAACTAACACACCATTGTAAAGCAATTATATCCAATAAAGATGTTAAAAAAAAAGAATCTGCCTGCCAATGCAGGAGACACGAGTTCGAGCCCTGGCCTGGGAAGATCCCACATGCTGCAGAGCAACTAAGCCCGTGTACCGCAATTACTGAGCCTGCACTCTAGAGCCCGCATGCCAGACTACTGAAGCCTGCACTCCTAGAGCCCATTCTCCGCAACAAGCCACAGCAATGAGAAGTCCGCTCACCACAACAAAGAGTAGCCCCCACTTGCTGCAACCAGAGAAAGCCTGCGTGCCACATGGAGACTCAACTCAGACAAAAATAAATAAATTTAAAAAAAAAAGAAGTTTGTTGAATGTACACCCAGGCCATTTCAAATCTCTTTTGGAAGGCATCAAGGAAAAATAATTACAGGACTTCCCCAGCAGTCCAGTGGTTAAGACTCTGAGCTTCCACTGCAGGGGGCAGACTGGATCCCTGGTCAGGGAACTAAGATCCCGCATGCTGCAGGGCATGGCTGAAAAAAAAGGAAAAATAATTACACCTGTTAGTGATCTAACTAAAAAATAACTATACCTCCCAACAGAAGTGTAAATAAGACCCATAATTTATGATCTTATTGTGTCAGGCCTTTAACTATGACATAAACATTTCTATAATCTAGATAAAAATCTCAATTCCTTTTTCTTTTTAGGACTCAGGAAATAGTTTCTTTTACCTAAATAGGTAACACCATAGTCCCCATATGATTTGACACTGTTCCACAACCACCCTTTCACAAAGACAGACAAGTCTTTAGTAAAAGAAGCTAAATTTATAAACATTTAAGATAACTTGAGAAATACATAGTAAAAAAAGGACAAAGCCCACAAATTACAAAGATTTTACTAGTATGCAAACTGCTGGTCCATCTAAATTTGGCATATTCAATCTACTTAACCGATTTGCTTAATGTGGTAATTTTTTAAATGAAATTCAGTTGGAGGATGAATGATAAATTTATGCCCTTGACAAAGATAACCAGTGTGATATGTTGTTACTAAGAAAAGAAAACATAATTCCTGGTTATATTATTGTTCTGGCTCATCAGAATTCACAGGACATGTGGGACTCTGTCATGTCCAATGAGGTCAGGCAAATGTAATAGAAGGTGCCCCAGGATGACACAAGTCTTCATCAAACAAATCTTCTGGTAGCCCCTCTTCATCTCCATCAGGGAAATATGTTGGGAATGGTAGATTTTTACAGAAATCCTTATATGCAGGCAATTTAGAATCTTTGATCTGGGGGGAGGAAGCAAAGATCTTATTAATAAGTGATACCAATTAAGTTATTTAAAGATAGTCTGGTTTACTTATTCATAATCAAGGAACAGCTCTTCCTACACTTCCTTTTTCTTTGTTTTTTGTTCTTTCATTTTCTAATGTGAATAACACAGCTGTTATACACTGAGTTCCTTTTACTTTATATATGTATTTTTATTCCAATAAACTTAACTAATTCAGTGACAGAAATATAACCTTCCTGAAGTTAATCAGCTATCTCATGAGAATAAAATTACTCTGATTATATTTTATCCATAAACAGAACTGCCCAACAGAATAAATTATATTCTACAATTACTACATAAATATCAATTATACCCAAATTGATTTTTCAAATATAAATAACTGATATAAACTATATACCTAAAAGGTATTACTATTTACATCTCAATTATTAATTTTATTACCTACTCACATTTTTATTATTCTATATTCTACCAGAAATTTTTTGAGCTTGGGTTAAAAAATATAAAATTTACCTAGTATTTTTGTTAGTCTTAATTCTAAGAGCACATAACCCAAAATATCAAGTTTTGTTAAGGAAGTTAGCTTATATTTAACAAGTAGTGTTCTCTTTGAGAAGCTAAAGACAGGATAGTATTTAGCAGAAATAATAATAAACCCAGAAGTCTTGAAAACAGCTGTATTTTCTAAAATACAGCTTTATAATTTTCTAAAAAACAGCTTTATATTCTAAAAATATTCTAATTACATTTGTAAATTCATTAACTGAGGAATAGTACAGATATTGATATGATCTAAAATGTTGGGTTACATTTTTGGAAAACACTGGGTTCTTTAAAGCTTCTGACTCATTCTACAGCCTTCATTCAGAGAGAAATAAAAAAAACAATTACACAGGGGCTTCCCTGGTGGCGCAGTGGTTGAGAATCTGCCTGCCAATGCAGACAACACGGGTTCGAGCCCTGGTCTGGGAAAATCCCACATGCCATGGAGCAACTGGGCCCGTGAGCCACAATTACTGAGCCTGCGCGTCTGGAGCCTGTGCTCCGCAACAACAGAGGCCGCGATAGTGAGAGGCCTGCGCACCGCGATGAAGAGTGACCCCCACTTGCCACAACTAGAGAAAGCCCTTGCACAGAAATGAAGACCCAACACAGCCATAAATAAATAAATAAATACATTGTGTATTAAAAAAAAAAAAAAAAAAAACAATTACACAAACAGATTAAAATAAGGCATACTCATTTTGGCAATAAGAAATGAATAATATGGTTGAAGTAAGTATACAGCTGCTAGGAATAGCTAAGTACAGAAAAACACCTATATTAATTTTTCTCATTAAAATTGTTCCAAGAAATTATCAGTAAGTTGCCCAGAAGAAAATACACTTGTTTAACCTTTTTTTCCAATCCACTAATCTTGAGTTGAACTTTAACTTGGGGAAAAAAAAGTCAAATTCTTACCAATTCAATTGTCTCAGAATTTGTAACTGAAAATAAAACCCAAGCAGATAAACAACAAAGCAAACAACAAAACTTTCTGTGCAAATTTCATAACTGTGAAAATTTAGTTATAAATTGCCTAAACGGTGAATTCTCAGGTACTTTCAAATTTTTATAGATCTATTATACCCAAGAAACAGCAAGGGGATTCAGTTATACATATATACATATTCTGTTTCATATTCTTTCCCATTATAGGTTATCAGAAGATATTGAGTATAGTTCCCTTTGCTATACAGTAGGTCCTTGTTGGTTATCTGTTTTATATATAGTACTTTGTATCTGCTAGTCCCAAACTCCTAATTTATCCCTCCATCACCCCTTTCCCCTTTGGTAACCATAACTTTGTTTTCTATGTTTGTGAGTCTATTTCTGTTTTGTAAATAAGTTCATTTGTATCATTTTTTAGATTCCACATATAAGCGATATCATATAATATCTGTCTTTTATCTGGCTTTCTTCACTTAATATGATAATCTCTAGTCCATCCGTGTTGCTGCAAATGGCATTATTTCCTTTTTTATGGCTGAGTAGTATTTCATTGTATAAATGTACCATGGCTTCTTTATCCATTCCTCTGTCGATGGACATTTAGGTTGTTTCCATCTCTTGGCTACTGTAAATAGGTTTGAGATGAACATTGGGGTGCATGTATCTTTTTAAATTATCGTTTCCTCTAGATATATACCCAGGAGTGGGATCGCTGGACCTTATGGTAACTCTGCTTTTAGTTTTAAAAAGTCTCCATACTGTTTTCCATAGTAGCTGCACCAATTCACATTCCCACCAACAGTGTAGGAGGGTTCCCTTTTCTCCACACCTACTCCAGCACTTAGTATTAGTAGACATTTTGATGATGGCCATTCTGACTGGTGTGAGGTGATACCTCATTATAGTTTTTTTTGATTTGCATTTCCCTACTAATTAGCGATGTTGGGCATTATTTTTCATATGCCTTTTGGCCACCTGTATGTCTTCTTCGGAGAAATGTCTACTTAAGACATTCAGTGTCTTTTGCCTGTTTTTTGATTTGGCTGTTTGTTTTTTTTGATATTGAGCTGTATGAGCTGTTTGTACATTTGGAAATTAATCTCTTGTTGGTAGCATCGTTTTGCAAATATTTTCTCCCATCCTGCAGGTTGTCTTTCCATTTTATGGTTTCCTTTTCTGTGCAAATGCATTTAAGTTTAATTAGATCCCATTTGTTTATTTTTGTTTTTATTTCCATTACTCTAGGAGATGGATCAAAAAAGATATTGCTGCAATTTATGTCAAAGAGTGCTCTGCCTGTTTATTCCTCTAGGAGTTTTATAGTATCTGGTCTTATATTTAGGTCTTTAATCCAGTTTGAATTTATTTTTGTATTTGGTGCTAGAGAATGTTCTAACCTTGTACATAGAGCTGTCCAGTTTTACCAGCATTACATATTGAAAAGACTGCCTTTTCTCTATTGTATATTCTTACCTCCTTTGATGTAGACTGACCATAAGTGCATGGCTTTATTTTTGGGATTTCTATCTAGTTCCATTGATCTGTATGTCTGTTTTTGTGCCAGTACCATACTGTTTTGCTTACTGTAGCTCTGCAGTCAGGGAGCCTGATTCCTCTAGCTCCATTCTTCTTTCTTATGATTGCTTTGGCTGTTTGGGGTCCTTTGTGTTTCCAAACAAATTTTAAAATTTCTTGTTCTACTTCTGTGAAAAATGCCATTGGAAATTTGATAGGAAATGCATTGAATCTATAGATTGCCTTGGATAGTATGGTCATTTTAACAATATAGATTCTTCCAATCCAAGAACATCCTATATCTTTCCATCTGTTTGTGTCTTTAATTTCCTTCATCAGCATCTCATAATGTTCAGAGTACAGGTTTTTTGCCTCCTTAGGTAGGTTTGTTCCTAAGTATTTTATTGTTTTTGACGTGATTGTAAATGGGATTGTTTCCTTAATTTTACTTTCTGATTTTTGTTGTTAGTGTATAGAAGTGCAACAGACTTCGGTGTATTAATTTGTACCCTGCAACTTTACAGAATTCATTGATGAGCTCTAGTAGTTTTCTGATAGCATCTTCAGGATTTTCTATGTATAGTATCAGGTCATCTGCAAAAGTGACAATTTAATTACTTCTTTTCCAATCTGGACTCCTTTTATTTCTTTTTCTTCTCTGATTGCTGTGGCTAGGAGTTATAAAACTATGTTGAATAAAAGTGGCAAAAGTGGGCAATTGTCTTGTGCCTGATCTTAGAGGAAATGCTTTCAACTTTTTGCTGGTGATTATGATGTTAGCTGTGGGCTCATCACATATGGCCTTTATTATACTGAGGTAGGTTGCCTCTATGCCCACTTTCTGGAGTTTTTTTTTTTTTTCTTTTTATCATAAATGGATGTTGAATTTTATCAAAAGTTTTTTCTGCATCTATTGAGATGACCATATAATTTTATTCTTTAACTTGTTAATGTGGTGTATCACACTAATTGATTTGCAGATACTGAAAATTCATTATACCCCTGCGATAAATCCCACTTGATCATGGTGTATGATCCTTTTAATGTATTGTTGGATTCAGTTGGCTAGATTTTCTTTTTTATTTGGTTTGATTTTGTTGAGGATTTTTGCATCTATGATCATCAATGATATTGGCCTGTACTTTTCTTTCTTTGTGATATCTTTGGTTTTGGTATCAAGGTGATGGTGGCCTCATAGAATGAGTTCAGAAGTGTTCCTTCCTCTGCAATTTTTTGAAATCATTTCAGAAGGATAGGTGTTAACTCTTCTCTAAATGTTTGGTAGAATTTGCCTGAAGCCATCTGGTCTTGGACTTTTGTTTGTTGGGAGTTTTAAAATTACTGATTCAATTTCAGTACTGGTAACTCGTCTGTTCATATTTTCTATTTCTTCCTGGTTCAGTCTTGAGAGATCGCACCTTCTTAAGAATTTGTCCATTTCTTCAGGGTTGTCCATTTTATGGCTATATAGTTGCTCGTAGCAGCCTCTTACGATCCTTTGTACTTCTGTGGTATTGGCTGTAACTTCTGCTTTTTCGTTTCTGATTTTACTGATTTGGGCCCTCCTTTTTTTCCATAATGAGTCTGGCTAAAGGTTTACCAATTTTGTTTATCTTTTCAAAGAATCAGTTTTTATTTCATTGATCTTTTCTACTGATTTTTTTAAAGTGTCTATTTCATTTATTTCTGCTCTGATCTTCATGATTTCTTTCTTTCTGCTAACTTTAGGTTTCAACTGTTTTTTCTCTAGTTGCTTTAGGTGTAAGGTTATGTTGTTTATTTGATATTTTTGTTTCCTGAGGTAAGATTGTACTGCTATAGACTTCCCTCTTAGAACTGCTTTTGCTGTGTCCAATAGGTTTTGGATCATTGTGTTTTCGTTTTCATGATTTTCTAAGTATTTTTTGATTTACTCTTTGATTTTTTCAGTGATCCATTGGTTGTTTAGTAGCATACTGTTTAGCTTCCACGAGTTTGTGTTTTTTGCAGATTTTTTTCTTGTGGCTGTTTTCTTTTCTTTCTTTCTTTCTTTTTCTTGGGCTGCATCCGGCGGCTTGTGGGATATTAGTTCCCTGACAAGGGATTAAACATGCACCCTTGGCAGTGAAAGCATGGAGTCCTAACCACTGGACCGCCAGGGAATTCCCTGGCTGTCTTCTAAACTGACAGAGTTGTGGTCTGAAAAGATGCTTGATACAATTCCAATTTTCTTAAATTTACTACAGCTTGCTTTGTGGCCCAACATATGATCAATCCTGGAGAATGTTCCATGTGCACTTGAAATGTGTATTCTGCTTTCAGATGGAAGGTTCTATACATATCAATTGAGCCCATCTGGTCTAATGTGTCATTTAAGGCTTGTGTTTCCCTTAGTGATTTTCTTTCTGGACGATCTGTCCATTGATTTAAGTGGGGTGTTAAAGTCCCCCATTATTATTACTGTCAATTTCTACTTTTATGTCTATTAACATCTGCCTTATATGGTGAGGTATTCCTATGTTGGGTGCATATATATTTACAATTGTTATATCTCTTCTTGGATTGATCCCTTGATCATTATGTGGTGTCCTTCTCTCTTGTAACCGTCTTTATTTTAAAGTCTATTTTGTCTGATATGAATGTTCCTATTCCAGCTTTCTTCTGATTTGCATTTGCAATGGAATACCTTTTTCCATCCCCTTACTTTGTGTGTCTCTAGACCTAAAGTGGGTCTCTTGTAGACAGCACATATACGGGTCTAGTTTTTGTATCTGTTTAGCCAGTATATGCCTTCTGATTGGAGTATTTGATCCACTTATATTTACGGTAATTATCAATATATATGTTCTTATTGCCATTTTGTTATTGGATTTCTGTAGGTCTTTTGTCCCTTCTTAGTTCTCTGCTCTTGTGATTTGATGACTATCTTTGTGTTATGTTTGGATTCCTTTTTCTTTATTGTGTGTATACGTATTATAGATTTTTGGTTTGTGGTTACTATGAGGTTTTAGTATGGCAGTGTGTGTGTATATATATACAAATATAAATATATATGATTGTTTTAAGTTGCCGATCTCATTTCAACTGCATTTTAAATACCCCACATTTGTACTCTCCTCCCTTCACAGTTACTGTTTTTGATCTATTTCTTTTTTCCTTTAATTAATTAATTATTTGGGGGGACTGTGTTGGGTCTTTGTTGCTGTGCACAGCCTTTCTCTAGTTGCAGTGAGTAAGGGCTACTCTTGGTTGCAGTGCATGGGCTTCTCATTGTGGTGGCTTCTCTTGTTATGGAGCATGGGTTCTAGGCACGTGGTCTTCAGTAGTTGTGGCACGTGGGCTCTAGAGCGCAGGCTCAGTAGTTGTGGTGCACAGACTTAGTTGCTCCACAGCATGTGGGATCTTCCCGGACCAGGGCTTGAACCCGTGTCCCTTGTACTGACAGGCAGATTCTTAACCACTGTACTACCAGGGAGGTCCCTGATATCATATTTCACATCTAATTGTTTTGTGTATCCCTTAACTGTGCATTGTGCATACAAATGATTTTACTACTTTTGTCTTTTAACCTCCCTACTAGTTTGTGTGTGGACAATTTACCTTTACCATGTTTGCCTTTACCAGTGAGCTTTTCCATTTCATAATTTTCTTGTTTCTAGTTGCAGCCTTTTCTTTTCCCCTTAGAAAAGTTCCTTCAGCATTTGTTGTAAAACTGGTTTAGTGGTGCTGAATTCTTTTATCTTTTGCTTGTCTGTAAAGTTTTTGATTTCTCCATCAAATCTGAATGAGGACCTTGCTGGGTATTCTAGGTTGTAGATTTTTTCATCACTTTAAATACATCATGCCATTCCCTTCTGGCCTACAGAGTTTCTGCTTAAAAATCAGCTGACCATCTTATGGGAGTTCCCTTGTACATTATTTATACCTTTCCCCTTGTTGCTTTTCATATTTTCTCTAACTTTAAGTATTGTCAGTTTGATTACTACGTGTCTTGGTGTGTTTCTCTTTGGGTTAATCCTCTATGGGACTCTGTGCTTCCTGGACTTGGGTGATTGTTTCCTTCCCCAGGTTAGGGAAGTTTTCAGCTATTATCTCTTCGAGTATTTTCTCAGGCCCTTTCTCTCTCCTTTTTCTAGAATCCCTATAATGGGAATGTTAGTGTGCCTGATGTCCCAAAGTTCTCTTAAAGTGTCCTAATTTCTTCTCATTCTTTTTTATTCTGTTACACGGCAGTGATTTCTACTACTATGTCTTCCAGTTCACTGCTCTATTCTTCTGCCTCATTTATTCTGCTACTGGTTCTTTCTAGTGTATTTTTCATTTCAGTTATTATATTCATCTCTGTTTGGTTGCTCTTTATATTTTCTTTGTTAAAAACTTCTAACTTCTTGCTCTGTGCATCCGTTCTTTTCCCAAATTCCTGGATCATCTTTACGATCATTACTCTGAACTCCTCGAGTACACTGCCTACCTCCACTTCACTCCGCTGTTCTTCAGGGATTTTATCTTGTTCCTTCATCTGAAACATATTCCTCTGCCACCTCATTCTGTCTAAATTTCTACTTGTATTTTTATGTGTGTGGTAGGTTAATTACATTTCTCAACCTTGGAGAAGTGGGATGTCCTGTATGTTCCAGCAGTACACTTCCCTCTCATCCCTGAAGGACCAGGGACCAGTCTGTTTGCAGACCCAGTTCCACAGGCTGTGTGATCGTAGTTTTCTTGCTTCTGGTGTCTGCCCCTGGCTGGATGGGGCTGCTCTAGAGGCTTGTGCAGGCTTCCTGACAGGAGGGGCTGGTGCCAGCCCACTGCTTGGTGGAGCTGATTCCTCGCCCTCTGGTGGGCAGGGCCGTGTCAAAGGGTGTGTCCAAAGACGGCTGTGGGCTCAGGAAGTCTTTAGGCAGCCTGTCTGCTGACAGATGTAGCTGTGTTCCTGTCCACTTGGTTGTTTGCTTGAGGTATCCCAGCACTGGAGCCTACAGGCTGTTGGGTGGGGCCAGGTTTTGGTGCTAATGACCCAAGCAAGATGTCAGCCTCCAACAAGAGTTCATGAAGATGAATACTCCCTAATATATCTGCCACTGGTTTTTATGTCCTCAGGGTGAGCCACAGCTGCCCCCTACCTTCCCCAGAGACCCTCCAAGACCAGCAGGTAGGTCTGGCACAGGCTCCTATGAAATTACTGCTTTTGCCTGGGTTCCAGGTGCATGAGATCCTGCATGTGCCCTTTATGAGTGAGGTCTCTGCTTCCCCCAGTCCTCTGGAGCTCCTGCTATCAAGTCCCACTGGCCTTCAAAGCCAAATGCTCTGGGAGCTCCTCTTCCTGATGCCAGGCCCCCGGCTGGGGAGCCTGATGTCAGGCTCAGAACTCTCACTCCTGTGGGAGAAGTTCTGTGATATAATCATTCTCCAGTTTTTGTGTTGCCAGGTAGTAAAGAATTTGATTACATCATGAGTGCACACCTCCTATAATCTCATTGTGGTTTTTTTTATATTGTGTAGAATATCTTTTTTGGTAGGTTCCAGCTTTTTCTTTAATTGATGATTGTTCAGCAGTTAGTTGTGATTTTGGTGTGCTCATAAGAGAAGGTGGGCTCAAGGTCCCTCTTCTCCACCATCTTGTCCCGAATTTGCTGGTACATGTTTTTGTGCACTGAATCTTATCCCTGGCTTTATTATTTCCCCACCTTCAGGACTCCCTCTCATTCTTTTTATATTTATGTATATTGGCAAACCAGTTCAAACACTTCTTAGGAAAGCTGGAGGTAGGACACACACACAAAAAACAGGCAAATCTGAAAATAAACTTAAATTATAAATTAGGATATAGGGACGAGCACACAGAAATATTACAGTACACTATGCTGTAAATAACAGTTCTTTAGGCTCTCTTAATACATTTAGTGAATCCAAAGAACAAAAAGCTTACATTAATTAAACAGGTTGGTTATCCCTAAGACTATCTTACTAACTTTAGAATGAATGACAGGCAGCCCTGTACTCTGATGGAACCAAAAGCTCCTGTGCAGTGAGTGGATGCCAATAAGGCTGCCTGTCCAGCAGGACGAGCCTCAACCTCCAATGGCAAGGGGCTTATTCACCTGCTATGGGATCACTGGGAAGAATGGACAAAGTGGGGTGACTGTTTTCAGAAGATTTACCTAACTTTTGGCATTTAAAACATAAGCCCACAAAAAACTCCCCCAAACCCACACCTTAATGTTTGGGACAGACATTTAAGGTTATAAAAGACAGTTAAAAGGCACTATATTTCAAAGATTTTTTTTTCAAGATGAGTTCTTTTATCAAAATCTGTTTGTTGGAAATATATTCACCTAGTGTGTTAACAGTTCAAAGTGTCTAGACATTTCTCTGATGGTATAGTTTCTCAAAATGTATTTGGACTCCTCTTTTGGAATTGCCTTCAGTGTACCTTCTGAATATCTTCAGTGATAGCAAGCCACCATCCATTAAATGGATCGAGTTTCTGGAGGCAATCTTTATTGAAGTGGGTGGAAAAATCTGAGTAATAAGTGTTGTTGATTATAAACTGTTTATAACAACCAGATCAGAACCCTGCACATATGGTTTTTCAAGGCAGTTCACCTGTTCATCCCTGCTGGAGTCAAGGAAGATGCTGAGGTGAACCTGAGGAGTCACAGCAACAGTGAGGCTCAGCTGGAAGCCAGCCTAGAACTGTATACAGCAAATGGGGAGAAAAGGAGGATTTGACAATGTTTAAAACTTCATCTGCTATCCAGTATAATTTATTATGAAAAATGATCATTTTCCTTTTTTCTTTTTTATTAGGTTGTTATATTTATAACAATGTAATAAATCTGGAGGTAGGAATACACTGAATTATGAGGCCAAAATGTTAGGAAAAGCACAATGACAATGTGCTGGCTTCAAGTACCTGTCACTATGTACATGACTTGGGTCACCGGGGGCCTGAAAACTTACTTAAACCTAAAAAACTGCAAACTTAAAAAAAAAAAAAAAGACCAAAAAATCTTGCAAGAATTAATCAAATGCATTTTTTCTTTTTTTAAAAAAATGAGAATACTCTAGTCAAAAAAGTGAGGAGTTCCAGAAAAGGAATTTTAATTACTGTAAGACTGAAACAAATATTGTACCTTATGCTAGTAACAGAACCTACTTTAAGAAATGAAAAGGGGCTTCCCTGGTGGCGCAGTGGTTGAGAGTCCGCCTGCCGATGCAGGGGACACGGGTTCATGGCCCAGTCCAGGAGGATCCCACATGCCGTGGGGCGGCTGGGCCCGTGGGCCATGGCCGCTGAGCCTGTGCGTCTGGAGCCTGTGCTCCACAGCGGGAGAGGCCAACAGCAGTGAGAAGCCCGCGTACCACAAAAAAAAAAAAAAAAAAATGAAAAGAATACATAGAGAAAGACAGGTTTTTTGAAAAATCTGAGGGTTAAGTTTCAGCCTATTTTTGTTGTTATTGTTGGAAGAGTAATGAAGAATCTATTGAGGCCAAACACAGGGAGAAGCCCCGGTAACAAAAAAAAAAAAAAAAAAAATGAAAAGAATACATAGAGAAAGACAGGTTTTTTGAAAAATCTGAGGGTTAAGTTTCAGCCTATTTTTGTTGTTATTGTTGGAAGAGTAATGAAGAATCTATTTGGGGGAACTGCTGATATCACTTCAACTACAAACTTATTTTCAGAATGGAAGATTCAAAATTCAAAAGTGATGTATCATTTTGTATTATGTTGACTTAAATCCCACATTGAATATTTATTTTGTATTTTATTTGATGGAAATAAATCTCTGAGAGCTTAAGAATGTTTTTTCAAGTCTATCTTGTACAACATGTTTTCTTCTCTTCATGTTTTGAACATAAAAATGTATTTTTAAGGAAAACAGAGCAATGCTAGTAATAATAATAATAAATCTTTCCTTAAAATGTCCACCTCAAACCACCTTTCTTGTTGATTCTCATTTCTCATTTTATTTCCACCACATATACTTCTGGTTCCCATGTCAAAGTACTCTTAAAAAATGAAAAAGTTAGTTTTTGGAAGGACAGAGATATATTGATATTTTTACAAGTAGTTTTGCTAATAACCTTTTGTATTTCTAAAGAACCTCTTACTGGACCTACCCTTTGTGCAGGTTCATGGTTTTAGAGACATAGGCTATAGGTTATTTTGTGCAATTTTCTCACTCAGGTGCTATTAAAAAGCAGAAAAAATAGCAAAGAACATGTGGAGAAACAGCTACTTATTTTCAAGACACATTTATGGGTGAGAAGAGAATTTATGGCACACATCCACATCTCTGAACAAGGGAAAATAAAGAGAGTTATACATACCTTTACTAAGCAATTTTTGTGTCCAGGTACAGAGCCATTTACATAGATTATATTGTGCTTTGTGTTTATTCTCCACACCTAAAGTGGAAATAAAATCAAACCTTAAGAGTTAAAAATATGAGAATATACTTATATCAATACAAACAAAAGCTGAGGCTATAAGTAGCCTGTAAAGAAATAATCATGTTAGCACCTCAAAATATTGAATGAGAATAAAAATTTCAAATCCTATAGATGACTTGTACTGTCATACTACAACAGATATGTCTCATGTAAGTGGTAGAAAACTCTCATTTTAAGTATAAATGTGACTGAACGATCAAGACTACTTGGATATTTCAGTATTCTTCTGGCACCATTAAGAATAACACATGAGGGGCTTCCCTGGTGGCGCAGTGGTTGAGAGTCCGCCTGCCGAGGCAGGGGACGCGGGGTCGTGCCCCGGTCCGGGA